>NW_011887296.1:1682631-1741034 GCF_000151315.2 Capsaspora owczarzaki ATCC 30864 | reverse complement strand
GTCTCCCGGCTAACACCACCGCGAATTCGCTGATTGTGGGTGGAGACGTCACATTGAACGGGCAAACTGCAAGCTCCGTGATGGCAACTGACGCCTCGAAAAAGATTACCTCGTTAGATTACAACCAATCCAATCAAGCCAATTCGCTCGTGTATCGAGACGCGAGTGGTAATTTTGGAACGAATGCGATCAATGTCGGGACCTTGCAAGTGTCGGGATTGACGGCGAATCAAGCGGTCGTGACGAATGGATCGAAACAACTGACGAGTTTGGGATATGATGCATCTATGTCGGGTAGCACCCTTGTACAACGCAATGTAAATGGAGACATCGACGCCAATCTCGGCTCTTTCGTTGCATGTAATGTGGCGGGCTTCACTTCACTTGGAACGGGAAATGTCGGCATCAAAATGGCCGTCTTCACTGGAACGACTTCTGGCTCAGCCAGTGGGACTACTGCGCAGAACATTACGATTGACAAGACTAAGATTGTGAGTATGAATGGAACGATTTTTGCGAGCAACGGTAAAATCATTGCGTTCAATACTGGCTCGGGTCAGTATTATGTGTATGCTGATGTGAGTGGCACCTCCTCCCCTTGGGTATTAACCGTAACAAATGGTGCAAGCGCCACGAGTGCATATAGCGTTCCATACAGTATCTTAATCACATACGTCGCGTAATAATAATTAAATCTGCAAAAAGATTTAATTATTTGGGTGGAGCCAGCGTCGGGATGGTTGCAACAGGAACATCCGGTAACTCGGTATCCATTTCGACCTTCACCGCGCCAAAGCAACACGAGCTGGACTTCATTTTGCGTAATAATGCGTACAGTCTCTCGATCACGAGCACCGCAACACCAACAATCAACGAAATTGTAACGGGATCCATCTTTTTATTTTAGCCAAAAACTTTTAAAAAAGAATTTGTCTCATGTAATTAAAAATGAGCGCACTCCTCGAACGGCTGGACGAGATCGATCGCAATAATAAGCGTAGAGATCTCGAAGCAAAGCTCAACGCCAACTTTAACGACTTTATGACGGCCGGGATTCCGGTCAATAAACGGACGAATCTCGATTTGATCAACATTTTGTATTATATTTCGTTGTTCGTCAATTCCACCCAAGAGCTTCGAGTTCGCAGTATCGATGCCCAAATTTCCATTGCATTAGACTTTTTCGAGCGTTTTTGCCACCAACATGAAATTTCCCTTGGGAAGTACAAGGTCGATGCCCATTTTACGTTATGCATCCGTCCCCCGGAAGATCCATTGTATCAGATCACCTCGTATTTTCTTAACAATTTCTCGAGTGTCCCTCCGGTCGCTGAACGTGTATCCACTGATAGTGTAAAACGCGGTGGATCGTTGCGAGTGAAACTGTCAAAAAAGACGTGATCAAAAATTGTATTGTGTGCTTCGTGACGACCGTGAAATTGGTGGCGATTCTCACATAATTTATTCATTTTATGCAAAATGAATAAATGCTTTTTACTTGCGCGACGGTGTCTCGATGAACGTTTCCAGATTACCCACAATTCGGACCTCTTTGGTGGCGTGTAAAATTACAATCTGATCAAAAAGGATAGTTCCCATGGCTTCCAGACGTGTCGAATCTTTGTTGGGATACACTTTAGCGTTTCCCACTTTGGTGATGATTTCATGCCTACCCACGTATCTTTCAATTTTCCATGATTCGAGCTTCAGAACCTTTTCTAAAACGTCCAGTAACGGAAAAAGGGTCCGTGATTCTATATCAATCGGTTTGTGAAAGAGTAAATCCTCACGAGCGAACCAGTTAGCGAAATAGTATTTCCCCGAGTCAAGATTATGAAAAACGTAGCGGAATGGGGTCTTGAACTGAACGACGGTAACTTCATCGCCGTTGTGATCCTGGACCACTTTGGTTTCCGCCGAGGCGAATTTCTCTTCTATATACTCCTTGGACGGGATGAGATCGTTGATACTGAACTCCATTTTATAAATTGGTTTAGTGTATTTAAACCAATTTCAATTTTGATATCAATGTTTCTGATTTTTACGCCACTTTTTATGAGCCTCCTCCAACCAATCATAGTAAGTTTGATGTGCTAATAGCTGAAGTGGATATTCAATAAAGGTTTCGACATAACCACAAATGTGGATCGCTTTGGTTGCAAACCGAATTCTAATGCAATTGATCCTCACACGTCCCATACCTCTCAAAAACTCAGCATCGGGGTCTTCGTGTCGATGATAATCCCTTTTCGGTCCCCCAACATCCGCTTCAATTATATCGTACCCCCTGTATTCGTTAATGTCCTCTCCTTTAGTCATCAGACATTTTTTCAAGGATTCAAAGAATACAGGTTGGGAATAGGGATTAATCACGATTGGTTCGATGTGGAGATATGTACCCCAATGATAATCAACGCTACCAATGTTCTGAAACACGTAGTGGAACGGAGACTTGAACACAAGATCGAAACCCGGATCGTCACGTGGGATTAGTATCGCTGAGGCGAATTGTTCTTCCATATATTCCTTGGACGGTTTGAGATCGTTGATGCTGAACTCCATTTTTATAAATTGGTTTAGTGTATTTAAACCAATTTCAATTTTGATATCAATCTTTACAAATGTTGGATATCCGCATCATCCACCCACGAGTTAAACTTAGCCGGACGCCCACGCCATTTGACCAGGTGCTTCTTTTTACCGCGAACGGTTTTGGTTTGGAGAATTTCCTCAATTACCGCTGTATCCGATGGTTTCGACACTTTCTGTAATTCCTGATTGTAAATTGGGGAATCGATATCTTCTCCCGCCAGATCTTGGATTTTGTACGTGACGGGAGTGGTTGGATTGATTCCGACCACAATAAAGGTTTCTTCCGTCCATTTCACGATTTTCGACGTATTCGCAAACGGATCGCGTTTAATACTCATCTTGACATAATCACCGACCTTAAATTTAGCGCGTTGTTGTGGGATTTTATTCCATTGGGCTTGGAGTGTGTCCTGGATTTTTGATTCGTTTTCCGGATTGCGCGCTTGTGTCGGGGTCATTTTGATGGTGGAATGTCGAGTCGTGTTGTAATTTTCCGTTAAATCCGGCAACACTGAGACCCAATCGAACGTGTTATTGTGTCGGCTGTATCGGACCCATCGCATTTTCATCGTGAGAATAACGCGTTCCGCCATCGATGCCTTCGTATCACTATTCGAGTGATAATGGGTGATGTTGTGCTTTTCCATTAATTTGCCCATCGGCTCATTGAAAAACTCTGTCCCTTGATCCGTTTGGAGGAGGGAGGGGTGACGATTGTCGGTGAGGACCGAGGCAAATGCTCGCGAGACTTCTTCGGCGCCTTTCGTTTTCAATGGGATAGTCCACAAAAATTTGGAAAAGGTATCGATAATCACGAGGATGTAGCGATACCCTTTATTATGTTTGATTTGAAAATTCATGTCCGCGAGATCGGCTTGCCACAAGTAATCCAGTCCGCGAGTGATCGTCGGCCGGCGTGGAAACTTGAAGGAATTCGGTTTCAAATAAGTGTATGAATCTTCCGTCGTTAAATCTTGTGGCGGAAGTCCATTCTCTTTTAGCTTTCGATTGAAGGCGGTTTGTCCGATAAATCCGAACTTTGGATCAGTGTATGACATTTTTGTGTGGGTGGAAACTTTTATAACGAACTTTGTTTCCAGGCTCCGGTGTTTTACGCGCGCGAATAAAAAATCAATTTTGGCGAATCGAAAATTGATATCAATTTAAATTGTTTTCAACTATTTTCAAAAATCATGGCCATTCGTCGTACCCGAAATCGTGTTCCTCAAACTCAACAACCCGCTGACTGTTCCCAATGTCTCGGATGCAAAATGAAGGCTCTCAATATGGAAGTCATTCGTTCCATTCTATCATTTCGGTCACTCGTTCGTACATATTATCGATACGATGCGGTCGAGAAGAAACACTACACGAGGAATAAAGACGACATTGAATCGGAGACAACGGAAGAAGAGACAGATGACCTGCTCAAATACCTCCTCGATCGGACGTTGAACGATATCAAACGTAAAATTGATCAACTCGACCTCCCCGAAGGAAATCTGAATGCGTTCGTGTTTAGCATTTTCAACGATCTGTTGTCGTTTGCATTCGTAAATGCTGTAAAGTCCGCTGGATATCCGATCGAATAAATATCATATTTCTGTTTCACACAGACATATGAAATTGACAATTGTACAATATTTTTTATTCATTTCAAAAATGCTGGCAAAGAAACAATTGTCCAAGCTGTTCGATGACCTGGAGTTATTCGTTCCGGCGAGGGTGCAAACCGTAAAGAATCCCCGTCAATCGTTTATTTTCGATGGGTCGCGTTGGAATCCTGTGACTGAAGAAGTCGCTAACAAATTTCGGGACCAAATCTATCTTGTATTTGTTGCACCACACATTGATAATTGCAGTGATGATCCGGATGTTTGTGCGCGAGCGAACTCTGCGAATGATCGTTTTGTGAATGTGTTATCCAAAACTTTTGTTTGCGATGTTCCTGATGAAATTTCATCGCTACCCTCAAGGATCCAAGAACGCTTTGCTTTTCAACGCTGGCGTTGATTGTCCAAAAATAATACAAATTTTCAAAAACATTTACAAGTCTTGTTAGAACTCTTGTAAATTTCGAATATAACGGGACAAAGGTCAAGGGTTCGAACCTCAGCGACGACATTCATTCGGATTGCATTAATGAGATCCGCGGTTTTTTGTTTTTCGGTTTTCAATGTCCGAGGACATTTCTGGCCGGCCGAGCCGAGCCGAGCTTCGGCATTTTTATTTTTTAAATAAAAATGCATTTTTCCTCCAAAGTCTTTGAGCAAATTCCAGAGACAAACCCTTATTCTCCATCATCTGATTCGCATCGCCATCTTCCCCCCGCACCCCCTCCCCCTCCACAAAAAAAAAAATAAAGGACCATCGCCATCCCTTCCTTCTCTGGTGGAAGGAACGAGACTGGTCTGAACCATACAGTACCTCAAACAAAAAGAGGTGAAAAAGTGGGTGGTCCTCCAAAAATCTTCTTTTTTTCGCTAAGGCCTTTTTTTTCTTCCATACGAAAGCAATTATTCTTTATCACTCTCTCACTTCTTCACCTAAAAAAAAATAATAATATAATATAGTCTATATTGATTGGGATCTAAAATCGAGGTTACCCTCGGTCACTCTCACCCGCGCGAAGCGCGGACGTCAAATCGCGCCAGCGATTTCATCCTCTCTATCTACTACTCTTGTCACCTGGACGGGAACTTCTTGTCCCGAGGTGCAGTCGATGCACTGACACAAACGGGCAATAAAGGCACTACCTGTAAGCACATGAGGTAAGACTCTGAGTATTCGCAAGAAGAAAAATGCACAACACAACGGTTAGATGCATTGGCTGAAACTATTGTTGAACAGAGTCCAACCCAAGAAAGAGCCGTCGCCCGCCACGTCGGCGCTGAATGCCGCTACAGCAGCCGCAAGCATTGTGCCTCAGAGTCCCGTCACTCTTACAACTGAAATTCAGCAATTGCGCTCGGAGCTGGCTGCCAAAGATCAAGAGCTCGCGGTGAAGCATCAGGAGCTCGCGAGGAAGGAGCAGGAGCTCGGTGCAAAGGAGCAGGAGATCGCAGCCGCAAAGCTGGAGCACGCAGCCGCAAAGCTGGAGCATGCAGCCGCAAAGCTGGAGCTCGCTGACGAAAGACAACTACGCGCTGCAAAAGAGCAGGAGCTACAAAAGCTTCTGCTCGGAGTTGCAGACAGAGAAGATTGGATCGATGTAAAGTCGCGAGCGGCCGATGAGGAAGCAAATGTTTGAATAAAGTGAAAACGTTAAGGAACTATGGGAGCATTATGACACTCACGTGACAAGGAACGCAAAATGCATGGAGAATGCGCAAACAGGAAAACAGCGTAGAAGCAAACGAACAAGGGAAGTTAAGCGTTCCTGGGGGAAACCAGTCGTTCTAGCTGCGCTTAGACAACCAACGGAACAAACAAAAATCAAACGAAAAGCGCCGAACCAAAGTGTTCGGGTAGAGAGCAAGCGATGACAGCAGAAACTGGAACAGAAAGAAAAAAGTCGAAATGTCATGTCGAAGAAGAATAAAAACAAATAACCCGCAACTCGTGCAGCAGCAAAAGTCGCGCACGGACGAAGAGTGGGGCGAAATGGAACAAAATTGACAAAATCAAAGCCAACAAAAAGCCAGAAAGCATACAAAGTAGCAAAACAATCAGAAACAAATCAGCAACCAGGGTCAACGAACACAGTGGAAATGTTTTTTTCCGAATTTCGGAAGAAAATACGCCGAATTTTGGTCAAACAGTTTTTTCCAGTTCTATCGGTGAAAATTCGGTTCAAAATTCGGTGCCTCAGCAGAGCGAGAATATGGCGATAGCTCGACGTCTGATTGGTCAGAATTTGCTTTCTTGGTCTCCTTTTATATTATTAAAAATGATTTTTTTTAATTTTTAATAAAATTTATTTTATTATTGGTTTCCATATTTGCACAAATTTACAAAAATCTCAGATCGCCCCCGCCTGCACCTTGCTGGTGCTTTGTACTTGCCTTTGGAGGGCGTGACTGGTAGCACACTGGCCAAGCATCTTGAAGCCCCGAGCTCCGCTTTGCTCCTTTCCGCATCTGTTCAAGTAGGAATCACAAGTTAGTCACTGTTCTGTGTCATCATGCATGACAGCTGACGGCGGGGACTTACACGTTTGCTTCAACGAGACACGTTGTCTTGCTGGCCGAACATTGCGATTGACTCCGTCTCGATCATCAGTTTCACACGCCTGCGACACATCAGCTCACAGTGAGTATTTCATCTGTTGCGTTCTCCAATCGAACAGTATGCGTACCGAGCTCAGCACCACTTGGACGGAAAGAAGCCTGTGCGATGTGACGAGTGCGAATCTCAAGTTTTTTTCGCAATGTTCTTGTTCTTTGCAGCGTAGTGCTTGTTTGACTTGATCCAGCTCGACAGCCGCCGCCCGCTGAAGCGCGTCAATGACAATCTTGGACATCAAGTGGATGCTGTGCTACTTGTGATCATATTCCAAGGTGAGGCTGGAGTGCGAGACAAAAGTGTCTTCTTTTTTGTGGTGATTTTTGGGGTCGTCATAGAATTGGGTGTCAACCACCGCTGCTCCTCAGGACTCGGGTGCAGCGGCATCCCGTTGCCCAATCAGCATGGCGATGTGATGGCCTCGGAAACTGGCGTCTTATTGTGACGACGATCCTCATAAGTCGCACCCATCCACAGTGCGATCGCACCATGCACTCTCAAACACGCATACACGTACGCACATGACAATCGTGTGTGCTGGTCTGCGGCATGGGGCTGAGCGACGGCGGCGTCGTTTGAAGCGGCTTTGTCATTTCAACCAATAACATTGTGGTCTGTATTTTTATTTTATTATTTTGACAGCTCCTCCATTTGAGCACTCTGTTGAGGAGGGCGGCATGAAATTCCGTCAAAAACCGCTCCTGTAGCACCGATTGGACCTTGCTGTGCCCATCAAATCGATGGCGATGAACGTTGGTGCTGAGGAGGGAAATCGATCAATTGCATCCAATCCAGCCATTCGTCCGCCAAAAGACAAAAGACACCCATCTTTTGCCCTCGAGCTCCACGATGCCATGTCGTCAGAGTCGTGCACAAGGGCCTGATTCAACAACAAGGGCCCTGCTCTGAAGTGTGCAAGCAAGGACTCTTTCCACTCGTCTCCCTTGCGTGGGTGCAACTGCTGAGCATTGTTGAAATCCTTCAAGTCTGCTCTTTTGCTCAATGACCCTTTGAGTGATGGTTTTGCAGTTGTTCTTCGTTCCTTCGATTTAGATCTACTCTTCATTCTTCTTTTCTTTTCTTTTATTCACTTCATTCCTCGCAATGGCACTGCAGCAGCGCAGTTTCGCGTTCGCAGCAGTCGCAGCACTTGAGCATTGAGCATTGCCGTCCTCAGCGCTCACGGTGCGGTTTGCTTTTCGTTGTGGCTCACTTCAACGCTCCTCCTCCTCCTCCTGCTGCGTCTTTATTCTGCTTCTTTCTGTCTTTCTCTTGCCTTGATCGATGCGCGTCAAGTGTGCTCTTGGAGTGGCGAGCGACTTCCGACCTGGCTGGCAATCAACACTCAACGCCTTCACGCTAAACCGCTCATCACCCGCTCGTTGTAATGCCAGCAGGAACGAAGAGATAAAGCCGTCGACGATGGAAGCAAAAGCCGGAATGAAACACGCAGAGCTGCATTTAGCCCGCGTTTATTGACATGCTCTTGTTAACGAGAACCCCGGGATGGAAAGGCATGCACGGGCACACCAGCAACAGAACCGTCCTCCAGGATGGACATTGAGTTCATCCCGGTCGAGTGGAGATTGGCGAGGTATGGAGGGAGCTGCGCTGCCGCCATCCCACGTTGCGTCAATTCCTTCAACCCTTCAATCACACTTGGCCCGCGAAGAACAATCTTGCACCGAAATGGCTTTGAAGGAATACTAAATGGAACTCCCAACGAGGTGCCCTGGAAGAGCGTTTGGCTGCTCAGAGCCACCTCCTTGAGCACAGGTTGGGCGTTGGGTCCAAACTGCTCCAATGCAACGCGCTTGACCTGCTGTGTCTCTTCTTCGTCCTCTTGTACAATAACCTGGGTGTCCATGTTAGAAAATTCTTCCCGCCCTGTCAATCGCATGTGTGTTTGAGAATCAAACCAAAACCAAAAAAAAAAAAAAAAAAAGTAGAAAAATCAACAAAGCACCGCCAGCTCTAATAGCACTGCCGCACCTTGTGCTGAAACCTTTCGTCGCCGACGGGCCAGTGGGTGCTGATCTGTCTGGTTGAGTGCAAGCGCGCTGTAGGGACCCTGGGCGTCGTTATGCAGCGACATGGCAGCAAGCGAATCGAGCTGCGGCGTGGTTAATGCGAGCTCATCGATTCTCGCGCAACCCAGCACGGCAATGAGCGTCTGCAACAGGTAGTTTTTGTAGAATTGCTTCATTGGCTGGGACGCAATCATTCGGGTGTGGGGGTAATACACGAGAATCACCGTCGAGTCCGGATACGGTTGCAGCCGGCCTTCCTCGCGCATTTGTAGGCGAATCCAAGCCGCGTCGGGTAGATGATGGACGAGAACATGCTATTCAGGCAACGTGGACACAAACAAAAAAACATTGCAACCAAAATTGCAACACCGAAACAAAAAAAAAAAAAATCAGCGAAAATTCCAAATTGCGCAGCAAGACACACTCTCGCATGCACTTGTTCACTTTACCGTGGGAAAAAACACATTCATGCGTTCGTGGATGGCTGCTTGAAGGGCGTGCGGGGGCACTGCCTTGCGCCACGCCAATTCGGCAGCAGGAGCCAGAGCGTTCAGAGCATTCGATTCGTTGTCATCCACTTTGGGAGTATCGCTGTCGAGGTATACCAAGCGCAACGATCTCCAACTCTTTCGCGACGTGTGTGTTGATTGTACGTCTAAAGCCACAGACAGAGGAACGGGTGTTCGAAACATGCGTTTTGTGTTTGTTGTCAGCATCCAACCAGGAAATGCAACGCAATCGCGCAATGCAATTCTGTCTGCTCCAACCAACATCCCAATACCAACAAAGCAAGTACTTACAAGTCAGCTCTGCATTTGCCAGATCATCAACTGACATCCCGTTCGCCTGAGATATTGAGCCAAGAACAAAAAAAAAATCATTGCGGGTGAGCCAAACTCCAGCAATCTCGAATCCAAACTTTGGAATCCAATGAACTGCATAGTGTCCATCGTTATTGCTTACCATGTGTGTCTTCATGACGAGGTCGAGGATTTGCTCGCGCACGAGTCGCTGAGCATGAGCTGGGACTCCCGCCGTCTTGACCACCGCACGGGCGCCACGCCCTGCAGCAGTGGCCGAAGCGCCTCGCTTGCCATGTCGTTCATCGTGCGCGCTTGCACCCATCGACGACGACGACGACGAGGACAGGGACGACGCGGCGGCAGAAGCAGATGAAGCAGCAGACGCGGCAGCGCGGGACTTGGACTTGCCCGCCGCCTTGGACTCGGCCAGCGCGGCCACGTAGCGGTCGACCTGCGCAGGCGTGACTGGGAACAACCGCAGCAGCTGCGTTGGCTGCAGGCGGTTGAGGTGCATCCGGACTGTCCGCCGGTCGGACGCCATAACTGAAGCTTGAATCTCGGTGCTTTTCTGTCGCTCTCAGTCGCTCAATGTCGCTCTCCGCCACTATGACTGTAAAGTGTCGAGAATTGTGCTGGTTGATTCAGCGACGAGCGAGTATTACTGAACAGCCGAAACAAAAAGGAAAGAAAAAAACGACTGCCGAATCAACAAAACTGAAGTGGAGTGGTTTTGGCGCCAAAAATTCAAAAAAACAAAACAAATACAACCGCCTTAAATCGGCTGCAAACGTTTGATCTTTGCCGTTCAGCCGCCGAATGTCAGCCATAACGCAAACAAGCAGATCCACCGACATGCCAGACCCTTTCAGTCTGCGCTTTACACGAGCGTCTGTCAGAATATGTTCAAAAAGGAGGGTGGAGTCGCTGCAGTCATCATTTCGCTTTGCGTACAAAGGCACCACCACTACCCGACGACCGACCGTCCTCCAACTATCATGACACTGCTGCTGTACGACAAGCTTCCAACGCAGAACTTGCAGCAGCACGCGACCATCCTGGTACCTCGCAGCACCCAACCCCCTTCCACTTGTCAAACTGTTGCTTGGTTGTTGCTGTGTGTGCATTGTGCCGTGGGGTCATCCGCCGCCTCCAGTCTGACTTTGCCGTCCAACCCAGCTTGTAGGCACACACGGCGTCGGCAAGAGCACTCTCGCACACGCACTGCTGGCCGAGCAAGAGCGCGCCAACCTCGCCATCCAAATGTACCCATTCATGCTCTCACGACAAAATAACTTGAGACGATGACATCCTCACCAGCATTGCTGCATTGTTCGAATGCACAGACGGAAAGTTGTTGCCTTGCCATTGCCAACGAGCGGAAGCGCATCGACGCGGCCAAAGATTGATTTCGTCGTATTCATGCTGGACATGACAAGCAAACTATCACTCGATTTGCTCAAGTCGGCAATTCAACAGGTCGATATCGAATACTTGATTGGAAAGAGCTGCATTGTCGCAACGCATGTCGACATGCTCCATCTCGCGAGTATCGAAGTCGACGAGATTGACCAACTGCTACTCACCTACGAGCTCCCGTTCCTGCAAATCAATCAACTGGTACAGTGATTCGTGATACAAGACAAACTGGCATTCGAAGAGCGAGAGCGAGCTGGTCTGTCTCTGTGGCTCAATTGGTTCTACTCTTCTTCTTTGTTGTTTTGTGCTTTTTGGGCCGTTGAACAGAACGAGCAACAACGTGCCGGTATTGCACAGCGCATTCTAAGACAGGCCCGTGTGGCTGTCGGACGTGCCAATCACATGACGCCTGCCATCGTTGCAGCAATGGAGCGCGCACTTGTTACTTCTACCTTGATCAACGATGACAGCTAGTTCATCCAAAAACCAAAACAACTTGTTCAATCACCCAATGTAACAAAAAGATTCGTTAGCGTATTGTTTTGCACAAGACAGGCACGTCGACTCAATTCAATGCAGCATGAACGCACAATCCAGAAACAATCAAACCGTCGTAATGATTATTGATACAAGCTCGAACAAAAAAAAAAAAAAAAATATTGATACAACATGTTGAGATCCAACAAAATTCTCCTGAAACAAAAAAATCTACGCCTTTGTGTTGCCTTTCAACATGTTGCGACGAGCCACGCGACTTGGGGTGCCCGAAGAGGTGGACGGCGTTGACGATGTTGTGGGGCCGGCCAGGCCAGGTGCAACGTACCGGGGCCCTGCGTTCGCAGTGGCAGTGCCTGACGGTGCTGCAGCGCTGTGCGATGCTGCAGCGACCGGAGGCGGCGCGGTTGCGGGTTTGACAGTGGTTTTCCGGAACGAAGACCCTGACGCCACCGACCCGACGCTCGGCGAAGACGGCGTGACCGCCACACCGTTTGCACGAGCTGTAGGAGACGGGAAGAGTGGCGCAGTGCGCAATGCTGCGGGCAACATGGAAGCCGCAGCAATCGGACCTCGCGCTTGTGGTGTGGAGAGTGGCTCGCGTGATTGATCCACCGACAGGAAGTCGGGAGTGCCGATCTCAATCCGATTTTCCGCATTCACAGACATTGGGACGGAAACGGGAGACGGGCCTGGGGTTGGTTGGCTGAGCGTCGGGTCCACCGGCTACAAGGAACAACAAAATGACAAACGAATGAGAAATCACACACACACACACACACACACACACACACACTCACACACATCCACGCCAATCGCAGCCGAACGACATACAGGGCTCACATAGTACAACTCTTCATAAAGTGATCGAATCGGGAGAGTCGAAAGCACTGATGAGAACAGCTCGCACAGCAACTCGTAGTTGGGCGTGTCGTCAAACCGCAGATGCCGGCAGTAGGTCATGTACTCAAAGAAGGCAGCTAATGACAAGAAAGAAAACCGAGATGGCGAAACCCAAACGCAAACGTCAGCGCCAGAAACGCACCTTTTCATGACGCGCGTTCGTGCGGCCAAATCTTACCAGGATGACCTGCGCAGAGCTCTGCCAACGGAGTGGACAGCTTCTTTTCAGAAATGCGATCGTACTTTTCCTTCTTGTTGGCAGCTTTCAGCCCCTGCCAAGGCAAGTTGCCTCGCAAAAGGTAGAGAAACACATAGCCCAGCGACTCGAGATCGTCTCGGCGACTTTGTTCTGCGGCCAGTCCAATTCAAGAAATAAAGAACGTCCAAACAACACAATCAGACTCGAACGAACATTGGAAACCAAACAAACAAAGGATCAAAGGCAGAAAGAAAAAGCAAAAAAAAAAAATAAAATAAAAAAATTAAAAAACACAAAACACACAAGCCACAGCAGAACTGACCGATTCCGATGTGGGTGTTGACACTGGCGTAGCGGGCTGTGCCGGTGAGGCTCTTGTTTTCTCGGTGGGGAATGTGGATGTGCTTGGAGTCGCGGAAACGCTTGGCGAGCCCGAAATCAATCATATAAACAGTGGTGCTCTTGTCGTTGTTGCCAAGCAAAAAGTTGTCGGGTTTGATGTCCCGATGCAGGAAACCCTTCGAGTGAATGAATTCCACTCGTCGCAGCATCTGGATGGCGAGGGTGAGAATGGCCTGGAGGGACAAGCTTTGTCCGCGCGCTGCAAAAACGTCCTCCAGGCTCAATCCGAGCAGCTGCATGACCATGACGTTGTGCTCGGCCTCTGTGCCCGAGTAGTAAATGACCGGAATGCCCTCTAAATGGACGGTTGTAGTGTTCAAGTGACGAGCGTGAAAACAGCGCAATGGCAATGAGTGACAAGGTGCGGGTTTTTTTTTTTGTTTGTTTGTTTGTTTGTTTGTTTGTTTGTTTGTTTCGTTTGGCTGGAGCTCGGGTTGAATATCTTACCGCCGCCTTGCAAGTGGCGTAGCAAGCGCGCCTCGTATATCAACTGCGGGTGTCTTGACTTTACTGGTTCGCATTTGATTGCAACTGCTTCGCCCGTGGCAATATTTGTTCCTGTCGAAATTCAAAAGCAAGTGTGAGAGTGAAGTGAAGTGAAGTGAAGTGAGTGAAGTGAGTGGAGTGAGTGGAGTGAATTGAGTGAGTGAATTGAGTGTGTGAGCTGAGTGAATCGTTCCCCGCTCCCCCTCTATCACACCACCCTCCCTCCTCCTCATCCAGTCCAATGTCATTCTTCAATGCAGTCAAAGTGAGTGAGTGAGTTGCTGTGACTCACCTTGGAAGATGTCGCCGAACGAGCCGCTGCCGAGTCGCTTTCCGACCCTGAATGTGTTTGCAATGCGGAAGAACGACGACGACGACGACGACGACGACGACCCGGACGAGCGCGGTGACGCTGGTGCTGCTTGGGCTGGTGCTGCTGGTGCTGGTGCTGGTGCTGCTGGTGAGGAGGAAGGGTGCGCGTCGGCGCTCTGGCCTGGTCCTCGTGGCGCTGCTGGTGTCGCGGCTAGCGTGGGCTCGGCTTGCTGTTGATGTTGCTGCTGCTGCTGCTGCTGCTGCTGCTGCTGCTGCTGCTGTTGGGAGTGGTAGTGGTGCTGTTGCGTGTCGTCGTCATTGCTGTGAATTTGCTCCATTTATGAGCAAAAGCGAGAGCGACTTGAAAAAAAAAAAAAAGAAAAAAAAAAAAAAGCGCGTCGAATACGGAAATAATAAAAATAACAGTACAACAGTGAGGAAAAGAGTGAGAGCGCACGCAGATAGATATGGAGAGAGATGGAGAGAGAAAGCATTGATCACTAAGAATAATGGGGAGAGATGGAGAGAGAAAGCATTGATCACTAAGAATAATGGAGAGAGATGGAGAGAGAAGGCATTGATCACTAAGAATAATGGAGAGAGATGGAGAGAGAAGGCATTGATCACTAAGAATAATGGAGAGAGATGGAGAGAGAAGGCATTGATCACTAAGAATAATGGAGAGAGATGGAGAGAGAAAGCATTGATCACTAAGAATAAGAAGAAGTACTACACGACCGATGAATGCAGGACAACGACACGAGGCGGGTGGCTTGGAACTAGGACAATGATGCAATGCATTGGCAACATCGAAGCATCTAACAACCTCAACGCAATTCTGGACTCGTAGCAAGCAATAGCATGTCGCTCTCATTCTCTATCTATCTCTCTCTCTCTCCCTTCCTTTTTTCATCAGGACGACTCGTCAAGGAATTGGAGCCGAGCCATGACTGCCTCGTCGCCGTGTGCGCTGCGAACAGCTGCAACCCTCGCTGCATCGTCTTGACCAAGCAATGCCTCGTCTTCTGTGCTCGTCCACACATGCGTTTGAGGCACGGCTGCGGTCCCAAACATCAACCGATGAAACAATAAACCGTTCAAAGCCCACATCAGTTTCCACATGCAACAACCCACCAAAGACAAATTCTAGACGTACGGTAGCCGAGCATATAGCGTTCCGTCAACTCGAAATCACCGTTGCAAGCGTACAGAGCACGCACGGTTATGTAGACGGCGCTTTGACAACGCTTGGACAAATCCTCAATCCGCTGTCGCAAGCCCCGAAGATGGGCGTCAGCATCTGCTGGCTCTTGCGACCCTGCAAAGGCATCCGCAAACAGTCGCTTTGCCGGATGGTGGGATGCAGCCTTTGAATTGTGAATGCTGGGGAGCAGGTCGGCATCGTCATCCGCCCCGTCCGCGTCTAGCGCATGCGAGGTGTGCCGGTTGTTGCCGCGAATGTTCGTGGCGGGCTCGTTGTCAGAACCACCGTCGTCTTCTTCGACTTGAGCTTCCGCCAACATCTTCTCGGCAATCTGCCGTGCCTGGCCAATGTCGCGCGCACTCAGAAACTGGCCCAACTGGGCTGCTCCTGCTCCGCGAGTCAATTTGAAGCGCGGTTGCAACACAGAGTTGAATCGATGCTTGATGGCCCTTCGCGAATGGTCGCCGAATCCCTGTATGTTGCAGTCAACAAGCAAAATTGGAGCCAAATCGGAAGACAGACAATACAATGCAACAAAGCAACACGACACTTTCTTTCCGTGTTGTTGTTGTTGTTGTCGTCGTCGTTTTGTTGTTTTGTTGTTCCAAGTGGCTTTTTTACCTGAATTTGAGCAGGAATGTCGCCATGGACGGCATGAAAGTACAAACTGATTTCATCGTCCTTGTCTGTGAAGTTGACTCGTGTCGCCTGACTGCAGGGTTTTTGGTTTGTTTTGTTTGTTTGGTTGTTTGTTGGGGTTGTGTTTGTTTCATCCACATTGTACATTGGTTAGCTTGTGAGCTTGCTCAAAACCGTGGCTGGGCATCATTGCAAGGTCACCAACCTGGTTCGACGCCGGATCTCGTACTGGGCAACGTCCAAGAGCTCGGATTGCTCGACCGAGTCAAATACCCATTCAAACCGAACGCAGATCTTGAGTTGCTCCAATTGCTGAAACGCCGTCTGAGCGAGCTTCGGATCGACAAGCACAATTATCGCCGGGTTGGTAATCGCTGCGTTTGGCTGGCGAACGACTTTTCCGCCGCCACTCTGTCGAAAGCAACGCACAAAAGAAAATCACCCATGCATCAATGCAAGTAAGTACGACACGCGGCAAACGCGACGAATCAAAGTCAAAGGCTGAACGAGCAAACGAAGGGTTGAAGCGGAAACCGGAGGATTCGAACTCAGATCGAGATCAAGAATAGGGTTTTAAGACTGAGTTTCCAGATTGAGATATCTGAATTGTCTGAGAGTTGTCTGCGAATTGTCTGAGATTTGAATTTTGGCGCCATTTTCGCATCTCTCGCTTTTCCCATCTGCTGCCCTCTTCCCATCCCCCGCCCTCCGCCCTCCGCCCTCCGCCCTCCGCCCCTCCGAGTCTCACATCCCCAGCGCACCGTCCACTGCCACGATCAGTGTGAAGGACAATGGGCTTCCAGCGACACCGACCCCTTCGCCCAGTCGCTGCGTGATGCTCGCGTTGGGAGTCGCGTGCAGAAACTGCGGAATGACGCGTTGGGAGTCGCGTGCAGAAACTGCGGAATGACGAGGAACGGCATTGGCGCGCCAGTTTCAGTCACAAACAGCGGCATTATTGAACTTGTATGTTGAGATTGGAGATGTGAAAGAATGAATGAATGACTGGGGAACTTATCAATGAATCAATGAATGAATCAATGAGTGAATCAATGAATGAATCAATGAGTGAATCAATGAAGCAATCAATGTATCAATCGATGAGGAAAGGATACAAGTGCAAGAGGAGAACCGGTCAATTCGAGCGGAACGACTAGACCGCCTCTCTACCGATGCTCGCATCGCGTCATTGTACTACTCGTGGACAAGCCTTCGCAAACTATTCACGAGTGGATTGGTCGGCCCATGCGTGATCGTCAAGATGGCCAGGGCGCGAGCGTGAGCATCTTTGGCGCGAGCGCCGTCGTTGTCCGAACTGTAGATGTCGCCGAGAGAAAACCTGCCAATATCGACGAGTCCTCGTGAGCAAAAGAAGCAAGCGGGTTACGCAGGTGTCACAAAATGACCAAAACAATCCAAGATAAGCGCTGCTTTTCGTTTTTTTGTGTGTGTGCATGTTTGCGTGTGTGTGCATGTTTGTGTGTGTTTGTGTGGGCAGACGACACTCACCATTGAAGACCCAGAAGAGGATGGTTGGCTGGATAGATGCGCTGGTACACCCGAATGACATGCCGAGCAGAATCAACCAGGACGTTCCGCAGGCCGGACACCAGGGCGAGGTCACGCTGTCGCTCGCTGAGCGCCTCCTCGCGCCAAAGCAGCGCCATGCCGAAAATCTTGACATTGGATTCAAATAGCTCCAGGTTGTAGTCTCCAAGCAAAGCCTGGCGAACGGCCCATGCTGTCACGAGCAAAACGATGGCTCGCGCTGTGGGAAGGCGAGGGTCCATGCCTTCTTGCAGCCACGACCTGCTCGCCTGCAGGAGCGCTTCCACATCGGCTGGGCTGGAAACCTTCGGCACGTCCCTTGTGGCACGCTCCAACAAGCTGGGAAGTCCAGCGAGTCGCTCGAGCCGAAATCTTTTGAAATACGCCGGGATGGTGTCGATTGGCCGCGTTGCGACGAGCTCGGCGTCCAACTCTTTTGCGGCGTCAGAGTCATTGCAACGCGAGCAGTTGCAGTCAAAGGCATAGAGTGACTTGAGATGCGCCTTGCGCACCACGGTTGGCGATGCTGCATCTGTAAACGCGTGTGTAATCTCCTCTCCAGCACGGATATCCCGAATGGCACGAATAAACTGCCGCTTGCTCTTCAGGTCGTACGTGAGCACGCAGTTTGCGACACAGGCGTGGTTGACCAGAGCAGCCACCGGATAGATGCCAGAGCCCCGCGCAAAGAGAATGTCGTTGTGGATGGCAAAGTTGTTGCACTGCATGACGCACAGCAGGTGCAGCATGAACTGCTCTGGGCGCGTCGAAAAGAGCCGACCTTCCTCGCCAAGCAGCTCTGGTGTTAGCTTGTCAAAGTCGGGACCAAATCCGCCCGAATACCGGGTGGCAAGCAGTGCAGCGAGCTCTGCGTTGCTTGCGTAGCGTTTTGCGTTTGCCCTTGCCAGCGGCAGGGCGTTGGACAGCATGAGCGCGACATCTTCGAACGTCGGGCTTTCGAGATCGTCCTGCGACGGCGGCGGCGGCGGCGGCAGAGTGCGACTCGACCCTGCCACTTGGCTCATGCGTGCATCAATGATGCGAGCAGCTAAATTGACCTCGTTGATGGCGACAGGATCGTCATCCAGCACGCCGTCCTTTGTGTACGGCTGCAACCCGCGCACCCAAGCGGCGCACTCGGCCTTGTGTCCGCCGTGCCAGGCCGCCCGCTGGCACTCGACCGAGCAGTACTGAGCACGTCTGCATTGCGCGCATCGCTTCATCTCTGCGGCGGCGGCGACGTCGGCGTCTTCGTCTTGAGCTTGAAAGCACTCGCTGCATCGGCCTAAAACGTATGGCAAAATCCATGCATTGGGGTCAGTTGCTCCATCCATACCATGCCACTCATTGCTATGGACCACCATGAGCATGCAAGCGGCATATTGAGCATGAGCACGGTGCCTTGCCTGCGGCGGGCCCGTCCGTGTCGGCGACGGCTGCGTATGGCTTTGACGCGAGGACGAGTTCGCCTGCACGAAAGTCGCGCTTGGCAGTGATGTGGCGGCCGAGTGCCGGAGTGTACGCCAGAGCGAGGCTGTGCCGATCCAGCAGCTTGGCGGCGCGCGGCGTGATGCGCTGCGGCGGATGAAACGGCGAGATCAGCGACATTGTGGATGAATGTGTGCGTCTGTGTGTGTGTGTGTGTGTGTGTGTGTGTGTGTGTGTGTGTGTGTGTGTGTGTGTGTGTGTGTGTGTGTGTGTGTGTGTGTGTGTGTGCGGAGTGATTCACTGAATTGAATTGAGGGAATGAGCAAAGTGCAACAAAAGCGAACGGGGAGCGGACGAGACTGGAGCGACTGAGATGAGGCAGTGAAGTGTGGTTGAATGGATGGTAATAATAATAATACGAGTGGAGACAAAGTACTGTATGTGTTCTGCAATGGTGATTGAACCCAAGAGACAAGACGGGGGAACACCTTCCGGTTCGCTCTAATGCACAGTCCAGCCAATTTTCGTTTTGAGATTGTCGTTTCGTTGCATTGGAGTTTGGCAATCTGTCAGATGCATGTCGATCCACAGTAATTCAAGTGATGCATTGACATGAGATCAGAGGGTGGGTGGATGATGGGTCAGTCTTTGTATTGAATGGCGACTCGGTTAGTAACGCCAGTAGCCGATTAGAAATCCTCGATTCATACTGATGATACTCACCGAGCGTGTACCTTTTGCTACCCCGATTGCTTCACTTCTTCTTTCGATCTCGCTCTCCTTCTCCTTCCATCTCGCTCTCAGGCTCGAGCGGCTGCTCTTGCTGCTCGACACTGGGTCAACGCAGGCCACACGGCGCGCTGCAGCCGGGCAGGTCGGCGAGGTCCTCCGCTACCACCCGCACGAGCTCTGGTCGCTCCTCGCCAAGGTCAGTCTACTCACTCTCACTCTCGACCTCACTCAGCACGAAGATGACCAGCACAGTCGGGGAATCTGTGTCTGGGACGGCGATCGATTGGTGATCAGGCAGTGAAAGCAAAGGAACGTGGAAATCTGAGACCAAGAAAAAACCTGATTCTCAGATCGGAAAAAACAAAAAAAAGCAAGTGGTTGCGTGAAGGCTCAGACGGACAACAGGGGATCGATGGGGTGACGATGATTCATGAACAACGCAGAAGACTATGTTCTTGTGAGCTGAACAACCACCAAACCAGCCGAAATCTCAGGCTCAGACAGACAACAAGGGATCGATTGGGGTGACGATGATTCATGAACAACGCAGAAGACTATCTGAGCAACAACCAAAACAGCCGAAATCTCAGACAATTGCAAAGATTGCGTAAAAGTCACTCGCACGCATTCACGCACCAAAAACAAAAACAACCCATGCATTGCTTTTGGCGTATGACTCTTTTGCGCAGGTGCAAGTGTTCCTGAGATCGAGATCGTGGGACACGCGCGAGGCAGCGGGATTTGCACTGGACGCGATTGCGAGAAACGTCCCGCTGTGGGATCCTGTCAAGGCAGCGCAGGCTATCGCGCAACAAGCACCAACAGCAACGCACGCAACCGCTACTGAGCAGTCGCAAGGAGGTGCGTTGGGTGGAGCATGCCAAAATCGCTTGTTGTACTTGCTTTCAGGTCGACCAACCCTTGCTTTTTTTCATGCGCTTCATCCTCGAACGACCATCACAGATCTAGAAGAGGCAACAGCAGAAACCCCAACTCCGATGGACACGTTCGAAGCCGACGACTCGAAGCTCTCGTTTGTCACGTTCGACTTGCAGCGCGTCTTGACACGCGGACGAGCCTTGCTTGCGTCTGTTGGATCCGAGTATGACGTTGATTTGTCTGGAATGGATCCTCGTGAACGGTACGCATCAGATATGACGGCCCTTCGATGCCACGAAAGCACCATAGCTTTTTTTTTTTCTTTTTTTTTTTCGATATCCAGAACTTATTTTTTTCGACGTGTACAGACTCATGATGCAACGACGCAACTTGCAAGAGCGACTGGGATTGGGTCGCTCCAACAATGATGGCGATGGTGAGGTGGACGAGCGCCGTGCACGGTTGAATTCTGCGTTGCCGACTGGCGTCGAATCGGTCATTACCGACGAAGACTTGATCGCGCCAGTGCAACGACCCAAACGAAAGCTCGAGGATGGCACCGAAGTGGACGACAGCCTTGGCTCCTCCAGCAATACCACCGAGGTCGAGGAGCTTGTTGGATCGGCAATGAGCGCGAGACAGCGCAACCGGCTCAAACGCCAGTCCAAATCGGCTGTCGCCATCTCAGCGACGACTTTGGATGCAGCAGGCGCTGGCAGCAAGCGGTCTTCTGCCTCCACTCGTGCTGTTGTGACGGATCAGGCCGGCAATGGAGACAAGGTACGTGTCGTGTGTCATTGGAAAAAAAAATCTGCCATTGGACAATTTGCCCTTTCACCACGCCCCCCGCCACCTTTCCGCAATTCCGTCAGTTCTCTCACAGTTGCCTGCACCCATCATTGTATTTTTTCCCTTTTTCCTTGTTGAAAATTGTAGATTGTGCTCGAGGCAATTACAGACGCGCATGCCACACTCGCTTCAGCCGATGAATGGCCATTCGAGCTGCTGTGCGATGATCTGCTGAACAAGCTGTTTGCTCCAGCTTGGGAAATTCGGCATGGCGCTGGTGTTGGTCTGCGAGAGGTGCTCAAAACGCATGGTGGACAAGCCGGAATGAGCGCCCGTGCAACGCCTGAAATCAACGAGCGGTTGCGCAATCAGTGGCTGGAAGACGCCGCCATCCGCCTGATTTGCGTGTTTGCGCTCGATCGTTTTGGCGACTTTGTTTCCGACCAGGTTGTGGCACCCGTGCGCGAAACGTGTGCCCAGACCCTCGGCGCCATTCTCAAGTTTGCCAGCCCTGCCACCGTAGCCAGCGTTGTCGACTCGGTGCTGGTGCTTGCCCAACAACCGCAGTGGGAGACACGCCACAGTGCGCTCGTTAGCCTCAAGTATGCGATTGCCGTTCGCCACGACATGGCCGAGCAGCTTTTGCCCCGATTTCTTCCTGCCGTGCTCGCCGGTCTGCAGGATCTGGACGACGATGTGCGTGCCGTGGCCGCCAATTCGCTCTTGCCCATTTGCGAAAGTGTCATCAACTATTCGGATGAAAACGATGCCGGCGCCACGATTGCCCGAGTGCTGTCATTGCTGTGGGAATCGCTGCTGGATTTGGACGACCTGTCCGCGTCCACCTCCAGCGTGATCAACCTGCTTGCCGAGCTGCTGGGCCATAGTGGCGTGTGCCTTCGCGTTGCTTCCGGCGCCTTGGTCGTCGATGGCCGCCCGCAGCCCCCTCTGCACGTGTTGGTGCCTCGCCTGTGGCCATTCTTGCATCATGCCATGTTGAGCGTCCGCCGTGCCACGTTGCGCGCGCTCGAAGGCCTCGTTGAGGTCTCCATCCAACTTCACAATGACCAGCATCACGATTTGGCACAGTTCAAGAATCAAGAATGGGCAGAAGACACGTCCGATGATGAACAGGACGCCCCGCCAGACAACGGCAGCGGCGCAACACCGATGGACTTGGACGTCAAGCCTTCCCAGTCAAGGCTGGCCATGTGCGTTGCGGGAGCCTCGCCTGCGTGGTGGATTATTCGACGCCATCGCCGAACGTTGCGGCACCTCATTCAGCAGCTGCTACTGGAAAAGGAGGCTACCTTGTTGAAGGATACGCTTCGCGTCTGGCATCGGCTGGTGCGGTTTGCCTTGCCCATCGTTGTCTCCGCCACCCGCTCGCTTCAAAAGCTTGAGGCTCTGGTGTTGAGCTGGATGACCCTTGCGATCACTCCCCAAGGGATTGCGCTCAATTACCAGGACTTGCTCCTTCCATCGATTGCGCAGCTCCAAGCGCAGCAACAACGGCAGCAGCAGCGACAATCCGTCAAAATGCAATCATTCGAGTCTCAAGCGAATCTTCCACCACCACCACCACCGCTCGCATCACCGCCACCACCAGGGCCTGTGGTGAAGCGGCCACGAAAAGCTACGGCTGCTCGCGCACCAGCACCCGCCGAGCCTCCTTCCGCTTCCAGTGCCAGCATTGTGGCCTCGTACTATGGCCAGCTCCTGATTGGTAACATTTCAGACCGCTCGATTTTCGACTTTGCCGAGGTGCAGCGCTGTCGACTGGCCGCGTTCGAGGCAATTGCTGCCGTTTGCAGGCACTGGCCTTCCACCGCGCTCGCGGGCATCGAGTCCACCTTGCGGGGTCTGCTCAGTTCCACCTCGTTTGCTCGACGCGTGGCTGCTGGCGCCATTCTGGCGGAATGGGCGACCTTCGACACCCTGGACGTGCCAAGCTCAGTGGTCACGACGCCGCCCGCCACGTTGCGCCCAGTGCTTACACAAATGCTAGAAGAAGCCGGCAATACCACGTCCTACGTCGAGCTCACTGCATTCATCGAGGACATGCGGACAGAGTGTGGAGCGCTGCTCGGCACGTTTGCCGAACGCGGGCTTCCCAAAGAGTCGCTCTCCAGCGCTGGTGATTGTCGCATGTACGCTCCGTTGCACGCCAACGAGCTGGCAACCACGTTTTTTCAAGCGTGGACTGTCCATCTGGATGCCTTCGACACGACAGTCATCCAGCACCACCAGGCGCAAATCTCGCAGCTGGCGGCGCAAGTGCTCACCCCGATGGCTGCCCAGCAACTGCGGCAACTGGAGTCGCAGCTGCGCTTCAAACAGCAGCAAATTCAACGACTTGTTGATCAGTGCATCAGCAAACGCTCGCGCATTCAGTCCGCCGTTGCCGCGCTCGAGTTCAACCACGAGCGCATGCACATCAAGGTGCTGTCCGCGCTCGCGTTTGCCTTGATCGCAATGGACCCTCGGCCAGACAAGCTCAATCCCATCGTTCGCCCGCTCATGGATGCTGTTCGCAAGGAGCAAGATGAGCCACTGCATTGGCGGGCTGCGCGCGGACTTGCCGTCTTGGTTGATCGCTGTGTCGACCGCACTCCCTCTCCGAACGACAAGATTGTTCGTGCCGTGGCCGGCATGCTCGCTGCAGACGCGGCGCACACGCCGCAGCTGCCCACTGAGGGCAATCCCAAGCAAATTCTCGACGACTGGGAGCTGGGGATTGTCACTGCGCGGCACCAACGAGAGGCAGACCTGGCAGATGCGACGGCGGGCGGTAGAGGCTCGTCAACAGCAGTGTCAAAAGCCGGCGACGACGATGTGGCCGCCGCACAGGCCATTGCTATTAGCTCTGGTGCAGCAACAAGCAGCTCGGGAGCCGACATTTCAGCTGCGATCGCACGCGACGGTGCAGAACTCGTCCTTCGCGCAGCATCCGAGCGGTTTCAAAACAGCATTTTCAGCATGCTTCCTCGCTTGTGGGGGCTGCTGTCCGAGCCAATGATTGAGCTGTTTGGGCCGCTGGACTCGCCCAACTTGCTATTGGCCTCTGCGACCTTTGATCTCGCTTGGAGCGACGCCTCTCGTGCCTTGATGGATGGGTCTGCAAAAGCACTCGAACGGACTCGCGAAGTACTGCTCTCGCTGCAACTGCTGGAATGCCTGTCGACGTGCTTGCCACAGGGCGCCGCTCTGGACCAGATTTGGACACAACTGACTGGTCCCACGCTGTCTTGTCTGGCCTATCCGAATCGTGCCGTACGCCATCTCGCAGCACGGACAGTGGCTGCTTTGTGTTGCCGCTTCCCTGTTGCTGCCGTACAAGCGGTAATTTTCCACGTTCTGCCCCTGCTCCAAGACTCCACACAAATCACGCGCAGGCAAGGCGCGGCTGAAGCACTCTTCCATGCCATCGATCGTCTCGGAACCGACATTGTTCCCTTCTCGGTGCTGTTGATTGTGCCTCTGCTGGGATCGATGAGCGATTTCGACCCAGACGTCCGCCAGCTGGGTACATTGACCTTTGCTGCGCTTCTCAAGCTGCTCCCGTTGGAGCCCGGCACCCCGTCGCCTGCTGGCATGCATCCCGCACTCTCGGCTCGCCGCACACGAGATCGCCACTTCCTCGAGCAGCTCATGGACCCAAGCAAGTTGGACAGCTACCCCGTCCCCGTTACCATCAAGGCAGAGTTGCGCAAGTATCAGCAGGACGGCGTAAACTGGCTGCACTTTCTCAACCGCTATCGGCTTCATGGCATCCTTTGCGACGATATGGGCTTGGGCAAGACACTGCAGTCGATCTGCATCCTCAGTGGTGATCATTTCGACCGCAAGCAACGTCGTGCCGCGGCCGCAAAGAGTGGCGGTCAAGCACAGGCCGACAATTTTGTACCTGCGCTTGCAACCAGTTTTAGCGATGGCACGGACAGCGCAGACGCGACGTTTGCCAGGTTTGAGCGCGCGTTGGAATCCGACCACTCGCATCTGCCATCGCTGGTGGTCTGCCCTTCGACACTGATTGGGCACTGGTTTTATGAGATTCGCAAGTTTGTGGATGACTCCATCCTTCAGCCGCTCATGTACAATGGGACTCGGCAGGAGCGGCTTGAGCAGCAGCGGCAGTGCGCACGTGCCGACGTTGTGATTGCGTCCTACGAAATTGTTCGCAACGACAGCGACTTTTTCCAGCAGCAGCAGTTCAACTATGTCATTCTCGACGAGGGTCACATTATCAAAAATCCCAAATCGAAAATCACTCAGGCCGTCAAGGGCATTCCCAGCAACCACCGCTTGATCTTGAGCGGCACGCCGATTCAGAACAATGTGCTCGAGTTGTGGTCCCTGTTTGACTTTTTGATGCCGGGCTTCCTGGGCACCGAGAAGCGATTTGCGGACGTGTACAGCAAGCCCATTCTTGCAAGTCGAGGTGCACGAAGCTCGTCGCGCGAGCAAGAAGCCGGTACGCTCGCTCTTGAAGGCCTCCATCGCCAAGTCCTTCCCTTTATTCTGCGTCGAATGAAGGAGGATGTGCTGCACGACCTCCCACCGAAAATCATCCAAGACCTGTATTGCGATCTGAGTCCGCTGCAGGTTCGCTTGTTTGAGCACTTTTCTCAGTCCCAGGGCGGTGAATTGCAACAAGCCGTCTTACGGGCTGACGAACAGGCTACGACAGCCATGGATGTTGATGATGATGATAATCATGATAACGGCCATGAGGGTCCTGCCAAAGCCAAGGGCAACAGCAAGGCCAACGCCAGCGGAGGCGCAAAGCACATCTTTGAGGCTCTCCAGTTCTTGCGGCAGCTGTGCAACCATCCAAGTCTTGTGCTGCAACCCAAGCACCCATTGTACAATTCAATCCGCGCAGAACTTCCCCAAGGCACATCCATCTCTGACTACCAGCAGTCTCCAAAACTTGAGGCGCTGCGCCAGCTGCTTTTGGACTGCGGCATTGGCGCCTCTGCTGCTGGCAGCGCTGCTGCGGCTTCTGCGACGAGCACTGGGCGTCAAACTGCCGCGGCTGCATCCAATGCCGCGGAGGCCAGCGTGCTTGAAGGCGCAGTGTCACAGCATCGTGCCCTCGTCTTTTGTCAGACCAAAGGCATGCTGGATTTGATTACAAAGCAGCTTCTCGATGCTCACATGCCGACAGTATCCTACTTGCGTCTCGATGGCTCCATTCCGCCGCTGGAGCGGTTTGCCATTGTCACCAAGTTCAACGAGGATCCCTCCATCGACCTCTTGCTGCTCACCACGCATGTGGGTGGTCTCGGCTTGAATCTGACGGGTGCGGACACGGTCATTTTTATCGATCACGATTGGAACCCGTCGCGCGACTTGCAAGCAATGGACCGTGCACACCGCATTGGTCAGCGCAAGGTCGTGAACGTGTATCGCCTGATTACGCGTGGCACACTCGAGGAGAAGATCATGAGTCTGCAGCAGTTCAAGCTGAACATTGCCAATACCGTCATCACGCAAGAGAACTCGAGCCTGCGTTCGATGGACACTGGCCAGTTGCTCGACTTGTTCACCTTGCCCGCGAGTGCAGGAGCCAGTACGAGCGGTTTGAATCCGGCATCCGCAGCGGGCAAGAGCGCCGCAGCCAGTGCTGGAGTCGGTGGCGCTGCAAGCGCTGTGATTGAGTCTCTGGGCGAGCTGTGGGACGATCAGCAGTACGCCAGCGAGTACAATGTGAACGATTTTCTCGTCTCGCTGGAGGGCGGTTCACGACCGGCGAGCAAGCGGAAAACGGCCAGCTCTCGCAAGTGATCGGGTGGCGCGTTGTTTTGTTTTTGCGTTGTACCTGTACTATCGTCTTCATTGTGATTCAATTTGTTTTTCTATTCTTGCCAGCCAATGCAAGCGCGTACATCGTGAAGAATGAGGCGTTTTGTAGAATGGATGCCTTGTCAGGCCTTTTTTTTTCTCTCTCTCTCTCTTTTGATCGTTTGGCAGGTTTTGATCGCAAATCCAAACCACTCTTTGATTTTTCCCGACTTTCTCCCTGTGTTTACTTTTCTTTTCGAACCACGCCAAAGTTGCTGTTCTGAATTTTGCGCTCTTTTCCGCAACGCTTGGTTTAATTTCCGCACCTTCACAATGCAAAATTCCGCACTCGCAGGGAAGTCCGCGCTCGTCATTGGCGGCACGAATGGCATTGGTCGTGGCATGGCCGAGTGGCTGGCACAACAGGGCGCCTCGGTGACGGTCGCCGGGCGTAGCGCCGAGCGTGGGCTCGTCCTCGTCGCCAAGCACCACGAGTCCTACACCTAGTCATTCTGCTTTTACCGCAGCTACTTCAGCTGGCTCGAGTGCTCCGACGTACGCGTTTTCTCCAATCAATGCACAGTCTGTTGCGGACGTGGGCAAGTTCTGCGCAGAATATCTCAGAACGCACGACCGACTCGACTACCTGGTGGTGACTGCGGGCATTGCGACCATGCAAGGACGTACCGAGACCGACGAAGGCATCGACCAGAAGCTGGCCATTCACTACTATGGCCGCGTTGCTGCCATCCAGGGTCTGTTGCCGCTGCTCGAAAGCACCGCCAAGCTGCCAAACGCCGACGTGCGCGTTCTCTCAGTGCTCTCAGCGGGCGTGCACTCGGCGTATGCCAATTACCGCACCGATCCGGAAGTCCGCACGTACTCTCTCCAGCGCGCTGCCAATGCTGCTGGATTTTACAACGACCTGGCGTTGGACGCGTTGTCACGCGAGCACCCGACGGTGACGTTCGCGCATGCAGCACCGGGCCTTGTCTCGACCTCCTTGGGCGCCGAGCTCAACCCATTTCTGCGGGGTGTTGTCCGAGCGATGCAACTGTTTGCCAAGAGCCCAGAACGGTGCGCCCGGCTAATTGGTGCCGCGCTCATCGCGCCAGAGTTCAAAGGCGGCTTCCACCTCGTCAACCCGAACGGCAAGCCCGCCAAGCGGACTCCTCAGCACGACGAAGCCCGTGACTTTGTTTGGCAGAACACCAAGGAGGTTCTTGCCAGAGCGTCAGCTACTGGTGCTGCTGCGAATGCCGCCAAGGGCAAGGAGTAAAAGTTGTCGTTCAAGCTGACTGCGCGAGAAACGAAGAAGGCTGTCGTTTGACATTTCCTGCCTTGGCCCGATGCTTGCACTTTGTGCGCATGCTTGTACTTTGATTGTGGGGTTTTGTGATAGTGACTGCACGTTCGTGTCGTCAAACAGAGCGGTTCCATTTATTGAACAAAGTTGATCAAATTGCCTCGTGGAGCAACAAAGCTCTCGCTGCCTGTGAGCTTGGCGTTGGCCAGCAACTTTTGCACCTGCGCATCAGCCAAAACTGCACTTTTGAGGGCCGAGTGATCTTCGACGAGACGCGCTGGGAGCTTGAGTGTCAGGCGAACCTTGCCGCGAATCTGCAAGATCAAAACGAATGTGAAAAGTGCCGGCTGAAAACAACAGCAACAACACAAGCAACAACTCTCGCACTTACCTGAACGACAAGAGACATGGTTTTGGGCTTGAGCTGCATGTCGTTGGCAACCGGCCAGCCAGCGGAAAACACATCGCGAGCGGTCTCGGGGGAAGCGGCGGATTGCTGAGTGTGCGACAAGCGCTCGAACAGCTCGCTCGCCACGACGGGAGCGATTGGGGCCATGAGCTGGACAACAGTTGTGACGGCATGCGTGTACTGGGGTTGTGTGTGCAGGCGAGCGGGAACGTCCTTGATTGTGTTGGACAGCTTCATCAAGTCGGATACAGCAGTATTGAAGGCAAACGTGTGCTCAAAGGAATTTGTGATCTGTGCAAGTGGGCACGGCAAGCGAGAAGTGAGAGCACGATAAGCAACACAAAGCTCTTTTTGTCGGCTCTCGCCAGTCTCAAAGGCTTACGCTTTTAATCGTCGCGTTGGTCGTAAACACGAGTTGATCCAACACCTCTGAGTCAGCATCCGAAACGGACGACGGTGTGCCTTCACGGGGAACTTGTCGGACGGTTTCAACCAACTCAATCACTCGGTTGACCCAACGCCGCGAGCCCTGCATCGATGGTTACAGCATCATAGTCAGTTGGTCATCCTCACGCGACAGCATCTCCACATCAAACAACAAAAAATAAGTCCATTTACAGCAATTGCGTTCTCATCCCACTCCAAGGCCATTTCTGGCGGCGCTTTGAACAAGGTAAAGATGCGCAAAACATCGGCGCCGTATCGGTCAATCATGGTCTGTGCAAAAACAAAAAACAAGCCGCAGGATAAGGATGCAACGTTCCAAACAAAATGCAGTTTCTACCTCGGATGAATAGTTTCCAAGCCAACCTACCTGTGGATCAACGCCATTGTACTTGGACTTTGACATTTTCTCGTACACAACCTTTGGAGCGACGCCAGTTTGAAGCTCAAGCTTTTGCTCTAAAATGCAAAAAAGGCGATCCGATTGTTGTGAGTGCGAACATCATGGAATGCGCTCGTTAGCAGGACGCATACGCACCTGAATCCAGCTCCGTTGGGAGCAGGTACTTGCCGCTAACTGCCGACTTGAAGGTTTTGCCTTGAACCATCCCCTGCCCACGCGCCAAACAGACACAAAACACACAGTCGGCTCAAAAAGTTTCCGTCTCCATGTTGAAAAGTCCCCGCAGCGCGTCATACCTGTGTTAGAAGACGCTGGAACGGCTCGGACGCTTCCTTTTTCAGCAAGCCTTCTTTCACAAAGAATCGCGTCAAGAACCGCGCATACAACAAATGCAGGATGGCATGCTCCACGCCGCCCACGTAAATGTCGGTGGGCATGGCTTTATTTGCGGCTTCCGTGTCAAATGGTCTGTGAGTGTGGGTGGGTGTTTGTATGTGTGAGGGGGGGGGAAGCGGCGAATAGTCAGAAATCCAAGTCGCTGTCCAATCCAAAAAACCAGAAGTCGTCCTGAAACGAATCGACTTACGCAGTGGTATTGTGTGGATCGGTGAATCGTGCAAAGTACCAGGACGAATCAACAAACGTGTCCATTGTGTCCGCGTCTCGAGTAGCTGGGCCGCCACATCTGGAAGCAAATTGACCAAAATGAAACGAAACGTTCGCACCACATTCGATTGCGCACAGAGAGCACGGTGTGTCTTACGACGGGCAATTCACATGCATCCACGACGCCACAGTTTTGAGGGGAGAACCACCCCGCCCACTGAACTTGGCATCGGTTGGAAGCACAACAGGCAAGTCGTGTTCAGGCACAGGAACCACCTGCATGATTCGCAGAGAAAAATGTGTGACTTGGAAGCGCTATCATCGAATCACCTTCCAACATGTCAAAGAACCGAAACAAAAAAAAGAGTCCTGACCTCGCATTTGGGACAATGAATCACGGGAATGGGCGCTCCCCAGTAGCGTTGCCGCGAGACCAGCCAGTCGCGCAAGCGAAACTCGGTTCGGATGGACCCAGATCCGGTCGTTTCTGCCTTTGCCACGATCGCTGCTGCGGCTTCTTTGGCTGGTAGACCAGTAAACTCGCCGCTGTTTTCAAGAGTGCCTGTTTCGGCAATGATGACCGGGATGGTGGGCAGCGACATGGCGCTTGCGAACGTAGCATCGCGTTCGTCGTGCGCAGGAACACCCATCACGGCGCCAGTGCCATAGTCGCTCAGCACATAGGAGCCGTAGTACACGGGGATGGGTTTGCCGGTGATTGGATGCAGGACGTTCAGCTTGAGATCCAAACCTAGTTTCAAAAAAGATTGGCGTGTTGAGCGACTTGCAGCCAAAATCACGACACAAGACAACGAAAATGTATCCTACCTTGAGTATTAGCAGCTAGAGTCACGCCCAGCTCTGTCAATCTGCAAGGCAATCCAGGATTGTGAACTAAATAGAAACGCGTGGTTGGAGCATTACTATCCTCTGATTGTTTTCATACCGCTGCTGGGTCACAGGATGATCTGCTGCAAGTGCTACAAAGGTGACACCAAAGAGTGTGTCGGGGCGGGTGGTGAAAACCTGCAGCGGGGCCTGTTCGCTTGACGCAAATCGAAAGGTGAAGGATGCGCCAGTCGACTTGCCAATCCAGTTGCGCTGCATCTGTTTCACAGACTCGGGCCAAGCCAACTGATCAAGTCCTTCCAAGAGTTCCTGTGATGTGCCATCAAAGTGGGGAGAGGAAGGTGGGGAGGGGGGGTCAGCAAGCTGTAGAATCCAACAACTCGAATGCAGCTGTCGATCAAGAGGGGGAACCGCACATTGGAAAAGGCCGAAATCTTGAAAAACCACTGATTGAGAAGCTTTTGCTCGACCACAGCCCCTGACCGCCATGAGCGGCCATTTTCGTCAACCTGCTCGTTGGCAAGCACGGTCTGGTCGACGGGGTCCCAGTTCACCACCGCGTTCTTTCGATACGCCAATCCGGCTTTCAGCAACCTCAGAAAAATCCATTGCGTCCATCGGTAGTAGTCTGGAGCGCATGTCGTGACCTCCTAATGGACATTCCGTCCAAAAAGAAAAAAAAAAAGAAACACACACAACAATCAGGGCGCGAATCGCAGAGAGCTGAAGCAACCGGGGGGGGGGGGGTGTCAGAAACCAACCTTGCTCCAGTCGAACGCCATGCCCAGACGTTGCAGCTGTTTGCGCATGTACTCAATGTTCTTGATGGTCCACTCGCCAGGCGCGACACCGCGCTCGATGGCTGCGTTTTCCGCTGGCAATCCAAAGGCGTCCCAGCCCATGGGGTGGAGGACCTGCGAGCACGCCAGGAGTGAGAATGAGCGTCTGTGTCACTGCGTTCGTTCTCAGACATGCGAGCTTTCTCAGATCAGTCAGTCAGTCGGCTTACCTGCCTGCCGTTCATGGCATGAAACCGCGCGAGACAGTCGCTCAGCGTGTATACTCGCACATGGCCCATGTGCAAGTGTCCTGACGGGTACGGGAACATTGCCAGAATGTACCGCTTGTTGCTGTCGGCTGAGCTGGACGCGGCGGTCAATCCGGACGACTCGTGCGCCGGTCGTGACGATTCTTGCAGTGGCAATCCCGACCCATGCGACGTCTTCGTTGTCGTCGTACTGGATTGACTGAGCGCTGAGCCTGAGCCTGAGCCTGTGTTGCTGGGCAGAGCGTTCGGCTGAGCAGCCCATCGCGCGTGCCACTTTGCCTCCCACTCGAGCAGCTGCCCGCTCGTGTGATGAGCGCCACTAGTGCCAGTGCCAGTGCCAATACTCGTGCTAGTGCTGCCACTGCTCGGATCCAGTCCGGTGCTGGTCGAAGAGTACTCGCGTGTTGCGGCAGTCTTGGCAATGGAGCGGCCATGCATTGCGCTCAGTGCCAGCCACCGCCCGAACTGCTGCTGCTGCTGCTGGTGGATGTGGCTGTGGCTGTGGCTCGACTGGTGCGACGCGCGAGTCGAATGCAGATGAGCGGTGGAAAGTGACCGCGCTGCTGTCGCTGTCGCGCATGTGCTCAAGCTCCAGCCACTCGTCCGACAGCCACCCCTCAGACCCAGAGCACGTCCCACGGTGCTCATGCTAGTAATGCTGCTGGTTGCGGAACTCGTGCAACAGCGCAGCATTTTGTTGTAATGGTGAGAAATCTCTGCGAAAAATCGCGGAATGAAAATCTCAGAACAATCCCAAAGATGGAAACAAGACTGAGCGCAATGTGCAATGTGTGTGCTTTTGTGCTGTTGTGCAGTCACTATATCGAGACCCCGTTTTTGTCGCTTGGCATCATGTCATCCGGCAAGAAATCGCGTCAATAACATCGCCAAAGCTAAAGGAAGCGCAACGTTTCTCTGAGCTGCAATCGACACTTTGTCTGAGAGTTAATGAATATACTGGCACACAAAACCAAGCAACAACCAAAAAAAAACACCAGTTCGGCTACAACGAAAAAAAAAACAAAAACAAATGCTATGGACAAACCAGTAGCCTGAACACACAAAAAAAATGACCACACCCGCATGGGAAGAAGTTAGCGTGCGCTTGGAGGCCGTCGACCGGCGCCAACCATGCTCAAACGCTTGTTAAATTCCTCGTCCTTGGCATCCTGATCGGTTTGCGCAAAAAAGTTTTGCACAATATCGCAGTTGGAGATGTGCGGTCGCATACTCAACATGCCCTGCATCATCAGAAGGAAATCATTCACATTCACATTGGATTCAAAAACGTTAGCAGTGGGTTCTGGATGCAAAGCCGAACAACCAAGCAACCAAGCAAAAAAAAAAAATCAAAAAAATTCAAGCGCCTACCTCGAGATACGCATTGATATCGCGCATCCGAACCTTGGCCACATCGCGCACGTGGCTGCGTCGGAATAGAATTTTGGGCGGGAAGCTGGGGAAGCTCTCCGTGGGGAAACGGGTTTCCAACTCGCGCTCCAGTCGCAAAAATTGGCTGTAGCGGCGATACACGACGAATCGCGCCGTCCCTCGCTCGACAGTCAGCTCGTACACCTATTGTTCATTTTGTTTTGTTGTTTTGGAAACGAGAAAAGTTGAGTTCAATAAGCCAGGAACACTCCAACCCGAAGCAAAATAAAGCGAGCAGCAAAAAACGCCGTACATAGTACTTTTCAGGATCGTGTCGCTTTTCAAAGTTGGAAATCCAGGCTCGGAGCGCGCCGCCATAAAAGTCGGACACGATTCTGAATCACAGCCAGACAGAACAAAGAATGAGAGTACAGTCCCAAAGAATTTCCTTTTCAGCACGGAGGCAAGAAACACGCTTCAAAATTTCCACCATACCTGTCACTCTGCTTGTTCAGCTCTTGAACAACACGCTCGACATATTTCTTGCCAAACTCACTCTTGAGGAAGCGCGGGAGAACCGAGGCCTCGATTTCGCCGTACACCCACCGTTGTGCATCGTCAAACATGGGCAACTCGGGCGCAGACATGCGCGCTTGAATCAGGGCCTTGATTGGCTCGGGGAACTGGACAAACAGCTCGGCGCCACTCATAATGTACTTGTGGTCGATCGACTTTGCGTAGAGCATGACATCGTCGAGATCGCCGTCAAAGTTTCGGAATTGCTCGACATCCAGCCAAAAGAAGAGGTTCTCGATGCAATACTCTGCGGCACAGTGCTTGATCAGCATGTCAATGCCAAAATCGTTGTGCAAGACTTGGTCGAGGTGGCAAGGACCGAGCGATGACGACGAGGCCGGAGGTTGGGCGGCAGTCATGGACGCCATGACAGCCGCTGGCAAGACATTTTGGGCGAGTGGATGTGTTTTCGATCTGGAACGCTCCTCGGCGACGAAGCGAAGGTCGTCGTTGCTGTCTTCATCCGTATTTCGATCGAGAGCTGCTCCAACCTCGGCGTACTGAGGCTCCGAGTTGCTCACAACATGCGCAGAGCTTGGTCGGGGAATGTAAGGGTTGTCCCTATCGTCGTTGTTGCTGTTGTTGCGGTTGCTGTGGTTGTTGGCGTGGCTGCTGTGCGCAGTGGGCGATGGCGGTACTTCAATCGTGGTTTGCATGCTGGGACTCCAGCGACGCTCAAACACGGCTTGGATGCAGTTGGGACAGCACGCTCCGCGCTGACGGCGGTAGAACTTGCTGAGGTTTGTGATGGGCTGGTTGCATTCGACGCACCGGAAGCAGTCGCGATGGTAGTTTTCACCAAAGGCACTCACATGATCTTTGACGATGGTGCGCGAGCAGGTGCGGCAGGAAGGGGAGCATGCGTTGCAGAGACACGCGTTATTAAGGATGAGAAATTCTGGCGAGGTGATTGGACGCGCGCATTTGCCACAGAGGAAGCAGTCCTGGTGATAGAGGCGGCCTTGGTACTGAAGCAACTTGCTGCCGGCGGTGAACGGCTTGGTGCACTTGGCGCAAACCACGGCGGTTGCAACTCCGTTGGTCGCACCAGTAGTCGGCGTGATGGGGGTGGCAGCAGCAGCAGCAGCAGCAGCAGCAGCAGCAGCAGCAGGCGGTGGCGACGCGTGACCTCCGAGCCCGCGCAGGTTGGGCGGCGGTAGCGGCGGGTGACTGGCTTGGGGGGTCGCAGCCACGGGAGAGGCCACGCGTGCAGGAGTTTGACTGCTTGCGAGTCGCTTGGCGTGACCAACAAGTTCCTTGCAGTGCTTGGCAAGCTGAATGAGGCACTCCACCAAAGAGGGCATGAATCGCTGTGTGCGCTCCGTCACGTCGTCCGTCGTCGCGCCACCGTTGGTGGGATCGCCGCCACCGTTCGCGCTCGCTGTTGCTCCTCCCAGCAAGGTCTTGAGCAGCGCCAGGAACTGCGACGCCGCGCTGTTGATTGCATCGCGCGAGATTCGGATTTCTGAAAATTAACACACGTCAAACAACAAAACAAAAACAAAAACACCAAAACAAAGAGTGAGTCAATCAGCAAATCCGATCGATTCAGAAGATCATGTCTGTCTGTCTGTCTGAGAAAGCACAAACCACATGATTCTCTCGAGACTGCAAGCAGCAGCATTGCTCAATGCGACATGACATGAACAATGAACAAGACATGCAAACAACCAACCCAAGAGTCGCACACCAGAGGAGGATGACCCCCTTTTGACTTTTGACTGGTGAGAATGCAAAGTTGAATGCAAAGTTGAATGCATTGGGAATGCGCAATGCAACTCCAGCCAAAATCTACATCTCTCTCTCCCTCTCCTGGTGCCTCTCTGCCTCCCTCCACTAGTTACTAGCTCACTGGAGAAACCCCCGCCCCGCCCTCTCCCCATTTGAAGCATTTGAAGAGGACCGCGCAGCCACGAATAAATATTGCCCAAAAGCCAAAAGCCAAAAAAAAAAAAAAAAAAAAAAAAAAAAGCCACGAAAAGTGAAGAAAATGGTACAGTGATCGGTGAAGAACAGTAGACAAAACAAAATAAAAAATAAAAACTCGACAACCCGAGACGACTAAACTCGCTCGCTAACCGACCTGCGACTTCCTGGTCTGGGACTGCGTGCTCGAGGGCGGTGACTGCCTGGACCAAGCCCTGGAACGCGGTGACGAGCTGCTTTGACGTCTGCACGACGGGCAGCTGGCGGACGACCGGGCGCGCGTTGCAGGCGGCGAGGAAGGCCGAGATGGCCCCTGCGACGGCGGATTCGTGCGCAACGAGCTGAGCGACAAAGCCCTCCATCTACTCTGGAGTCGAGTCAACGTGTGAGTGTGATGAGTAGTGTGATGAGTATGATGAGTGTGTGATGAGTGTGTGATGAGTTGTCTGGTTGTCGCTGGTGTTTGACTTTGACGATTTGGAAAAAAAAAAAAAAAAAAAGAGTGACAAACAAGGAAAGCAAACTTATAAAAAAAAAAAATAAAAAAAAAAAGATACAGCAAGTAGATTAACAAAGGAGGTTTACAGAAAACACAGACACACAGAGAGACACACACAGACACACAGACAGAGGGACTCGGAACTTCAAAGCGATGCTGACGAGATTGAGAAAAAACCGATTGAGAAAAGGGCACACAATCTGGATTCTGCAAGCACGAGATGATCCTCGAAAAGTAAGATCGGAGCACAGGGGTTGCTCTTAGGGCAATTGCTCCATTGCAGGTGCAGCGTTCGCCGACTCGTCAGGCGATGGAACACGCTGCGGGTAAAGACCACCAATGAAATCCCTGTTGCGTCGACGCAGTTCAAGAGTTGGTCGGCTTTGATTCATGCAAAAAAAAAAAAAAAAAACAATCCAACAACAACCAAAATGCCGAGCACGCTTACTTCAATGTGCCAATCGCGTGACTCGCAGCAGTTCCAGCGCGCGTCAAGAAGTTGGGATTGCTCAAACTGTTGCTGTCAGTTTCATTGTCAGATTGAATCGAGAGCTTGGACTTTCTTCTTTTAGAGATCAATCTTTACTGCGTGTCAGCTGGCGTCTTGTTCGTTTTGAGGGCCATTGCAATCTCCAGCGCCTTTGCATCGCCAATCTGGTTGCCCTCCAAACTGTCGATTCCGTTTCATCAATGAGCACTCCCGTTGCCCTCTGTTGGATCACCCGCATGCCTTACTAGAGCATCTTCACTGTCTTGTTCACTCTGAGCGCCTCAACAATCGCTTGTGCTCCAACATCGCCAATCTGATTCCCATCCAGACTGACCATCCCCTTCATCGGTGAGCACTTCTGAATCACCCACTCACATACATCAGTCAAAGTGAGATGCCATACCCGAGCTCGGCGACCGTCGTGTTCACTTTGAGTGCCTGTGCAATTGCCTCTGCTCCAGCGTCGCCAAGTTGATTCTCGTACAAACTGCCCATTCATCAGTGAGCATTCATACCGCTCTGCTGGATTACCCCCCCCTCACGTGCATCAGTCAAGGTGAGAGTCCTTACCCGAGCTCGGTTACCGTCTTGTTGACTTTGAGGGCCTCTGCAATCGCCTGCGCTCCAACATCGCCAATCCTGTTTTGGTGCAAACTATCCGTTCCCTCCAGCGGTGAGCGTTTTTGAAAGCGCTCTTGCGGAATGACCCACTCACACCCACCAGTTAAAGTGCAATGCTTTACCCTAGCGCCGTCACCGTCTGGTTTACTTGGAATGCCACAGCAATCGCCTGTGCTCCGGCGTCACCAATCTGGTTTTTGCCCAGACTGTCCGTCCCCTCCATAGTGAGCGCCTTTGAATCCCCCACTCACGCGCATCCGAAGGGAGCTTACCCGAGCTTCTTCACCGTCTTGTTCACTGTGATAGCCTCTGCAATCGCCTCGGCTCCAGCATCGCCAATCTGATTCTCATCAAGGCTGTCCATCCACTTCATCAGCGCACACTCTTATTGCCTTCTGCTGGATCATCCTCTTATGGGAAAGGAAACGACCTACCCGATTGAAATCACAATCTGGTTAACTTTGAGCGCCTCGGCGATCGCCTGCGCTCCTGCAACGTCAATCTGATTCATGCCCAAGCTGTCCGTGTCCTCCGTCAGTGAGCACTCTTAATGCCCCAATCACACACAATGGCCAAACAGACATTTTCCTACCCGACTTCAGTCACCGTCGTGTTGACTTTGAGTGCCGCCGCAATCGCCTGTGCTCCAAGGTCGCCAATCTGATTCTCATTCAGACTGTCCATCCTTCCAATAGTGAGCGCTCTGAATGCTCTTGTGCGGATTTCACCCACTCACAGACTTCTAGTCAAGCGAGAATTGCTTTACCCGAGCAGCATCACCGTCGTGTTCACTTCGAGTGCCGATGCAATTGCGTGCGCTCCAGCTTCGCCAATCTGACTCTGGGGAAGACTGTCCGTTCCCATCCATCGGTGAGCACGCTGAATGACGTCTGAAAAATAGCCCACCCACGTGCGTCAGCCACAACAGAAATGCCTTACTTGAGACAAATCAACTTGGTGTTTGCACTGAGCGCTTCAGCAACCGCCTGCGCACCAGCATCGCCAAACGGATTGCCGCCCAGACTGTCCATCCCCGCTCGGAGTGAGCATTCTTTAAGGTCACTTGCTGGACCACATACTCGCACACATCAGTACAAAATGAAACGACTTACAAAAGGTTAGTCAGCGTCGCGTTCACTTTGAGTGCTTCGGCAATTGCCTGCGCTCCTGCAACGTCAATCTGATTCATGCCCAAGCTGTCCGTGTCCTCCATCAGTGAGCACTCATAATGCCCCAATCACACGCAATGGTCAAACCGACATTTTCCTACCCGACTTCAGTCACCGTCGTGTTGACTTTGAGTGCCGCCGCAATCGCCAGAGCGCCAGCATCGCCAATCTGGTTTTCACTCAGACTGACCCGCGGTGAGCCCTTCTGAAATCACCCACTCGCATCCATCCGTCAAACGTGAGCTTCCTTACCCGAGCATAGCCACAGTCGAGTTCACTTTGAGAGCCTCTGCAATTGCTTGAGCGCCAACTTGGCCAATGTGATTCTTGCTCAAACTGCTCATTTGCCCCCCTTCCATCAGTGAGCCACTCTGGATAACCTCTGCTGAAATCACCCATTCAGATGTATCAGTCAAGATGATATGACTCACTAAATGTTCGTCAGCGTCGTGTTCACTTTGAGTGCTTCAGCGATTGCCTCTGCACCAGCATCGCCAATCTGATTTCGGCCCAGACTGTCCGTCCCCTCCCGTCCGTGAGAATTCGAAAACGCCTTCTTGCTAAATCTAAATCTCCCACCTCATATGCGCATCCGTAGGAAGGTGAGTTCAGGCTTACGCAAGCTTCTTCAGCGCCCTGTTCGCCTTGAGTGCCTCCGCTATTGCTTGAGCTCCAGCAGCGCCAATCTGATTCCCACCCAGGCTGCCCGTTCCATTCAGTGAGCCACTCTTCTGAATCACCCACTTTGATGCATCAGTGGCAGTACGATGCCTTTACTTGATCTCGGTCAGCGTCGTGTTGACTTTGAGTGCCGCGGCGATCGCCTGCGCGTCTGCATCGCCAATCTGCGCGCTGCTCATGCTGTCCTCCATTCTCGTCAGAACTCAAACACGCACACACAACTCGCGTTGACTTGCTTTCCAACAATCTCTTACTTGTGCGATCCACTCGCCTTCCTGACAAAGTCGTACAACTCGCGCTGCCGCAAATACGCGTTGAGCATGCTCCCAGCAGCAGCAGACGACATCGTACAAGAACAAAAACAAACAAAATCGAAACCGGAACAAAAAGGAAGACTGCGCGAGCGTGACGTCCGACGCGACTTTTTCCAGATTTGTGCGTTTGGTTTTGATTTCCCATGCTTTGTACTGTATGCTTGGTGAGCAAAAAAAAAAAAAAAAAAAAAAAAAAAGTGGCGTGAGAGATTTACTAGATCCGAGATGGAGATTTGCGATCGCGACGCACAATCGCTGACAAAAGACAAGAACAGCCAGCCGAACGAGCGAGAACAGCCAAACAACCTGACATCCCTGCATGATCAACAATCACCCACGCCGCGCCTCCGAAACATCGATTGAATGTGCATTCTATAAACGTGCGCAAAAGGCAGCTTGTCGTGAAGAGTGAGGGAGAGGGCTTGGTTCTCGTTCGCAGTAAATCGATTCTCCAATGATTGCTGTGAAACCAATGCACGCCAGCTCCCATCGTCAAGCATCCAACGAAGCAATGAGGCGACCAAAGGATGGGCGATCGTCAGCATCGTCCTCAAGACACTCGAGTGCGAGAGTGACAACCTCGCTGATGCTCTGGCGCTCGGCTTCGGTTGGTTTCAAGGCCGAGTCCAGCATCTCGATGGATTTTTGGTTTTTCACTGCTTTGCGCATGTCTGTTTTCAGTCTGGGACCAGGCTTGGCGGCGGTCACCAACTCGAGCAGAATCATGCCGAATGGGTAGACGTCTGTCTTGGTGGTCATTCTGCCCTCCAATAGGAACTCGGGACACATGTAAACAGCGGTACCTTGAACAGTCTGCGTGCGAAGGTAGCTCTTTTCATCGAGGTGTTGGGCAGCACGAACCAAGCCAAAATCAGACACTTTCGCATTAAGGTATGCGTCTAGCAGAACATTGTCCGTCTTGAGGTCGAGGTGGAACAGAACATGATCAGGGAACGCGGTTTGGACATAGTGCATGCCGCGGGAGACATCGGCAGCAATGCGGTGGCGTTGCGACCAGGTCAGCGGAGGCCTATCATTCTTGAGGCTGAGACGATCGCGAACAGAACCGTTTGGCATGAACTCGTACACCAGGCATCGCTCATCGCCTTGCTCAGCATACGACAGAATGGCAATAATGTTTGCGTGGCGGAATTTCGACAAAGAGTCCAGTTCAGATTTGAACTCGGCAGCGCCCTGCTTGGATTCGGCGGACAGCTTTTTGATGGCAACACGAGTGCCAGGCATAATGGCAGAGTACACGCGACCAAATGCTCCTTCGCCAATCAGTGAATCGGCAGCAAAATTGTTCGTCGCGGTGACAAGAGTTGCGAGAGAAACTGGCGGGATTGGTCCGTCAAAGTTCGATGAGGATCCAACGGGGGGTTCGTTGCGCTCAAATACGTCAATTCGATCAAGAGCTGACTTCAGATCGGAGCGAAGTTGCTGCAGCTCCTGGTCTTTGGTCGCGAGCTCCTGCTTGTTGGCCGCTAGCTCCTGGTCTTTGGCAGCCAGTTTGGAGCGCAATTGCTGAACCTCAGTTGCCGGATTTGCAGCGGCACGAGCTGCAATCTGAGCCAAGTCGGCAGGCGATGGTGCACGCTGGTTGTCAAGGCTCCTTCATAGAAACCCCAGTTTCGCCAAAAAGTGAACGGATTGTTGTTCGGACTTGCTTCATGCGAGTCCAATAAACACACAGAGTCTTACTCCAATTTACAAACGGTATTGCCTGTTTCGTTGAGTGCAGTGATTCCAGTGTTGGTCAGAAAGTTTTTTTTCAGCCTATTGTTGTTGGTCACGTCGTTAGATTGTCGTATGAGTCGAACGATCTTCAGAGTAGATCTCAAAACCATCAATATTTACTCAAGGCTAGTCAGCGTCTTGTTCACTTTGAGCGCTCCAACAATCGCCTGTCCTCCCACATCGGTCATTTGATTGTGCGACAGACTGCCCATCCCCTTCATCGGTGAGTTCTCTTCATACCCTCTGCTGAATTACCCACTTAAACAAGTGAGATGACCTACTAGAGCTTAGTCACCTTCGCGTTCACTTTGAGCGCTTCAGCAATCGCCTGTGCTCCAGCATCTCCGATCTGATTGACATCCAGACTGCTCCATTCCCTCCATCAGTGAGCACTCTAAATGCATCAGTAGCTCTGAGATGCCTTACTAGAGCACGGTCAGCGTCGTGTTCACTTTGAGTGCTTCAGTCATCGCCTGCGCTCCAGCATCTCCTATCTGATTGCCACCCAGACTGCTCCATTCCCTCCATCAGTGAGCACTCTAAATGCATCAGTAGCTCTGAGATGCCTTACGCGAGCTCAGCCAGCGTCGTGTTCACTTTGAGTGTCTCAGCAATCGCCTGTGCTCCAGCATCGCCAATCTGGTTGTTTTGCAGACTGCTCCATTTCCTCCATCAGTGAGCACTCTAAATGCATCAGTAGCTCTGAGATGCCTTACCCGAGCTCAGTCAGCGTCGTGTTCACTTTGAGTGACTCCACAATCGCCTGCGCTCCAGCATCGCCAATCTGGTTGTTTTGCAGACTGCTCCATTCCCGCCATCAGTGAGTCCCTCATATGCATCAGTAGTTCTGAGATGCCTTACAAAAGCATCGACACCGTCGTGTTCACTTTGAGCGCTTCAGCAATCGCCTGCGCTTCAGCGTCGCCAACCTCGCTCTTCTGCAGACTGTCCTCCGCTTCGTTAGCACACGCGATCGCACTGTTGCAATAGATTCGGCTTTTTCTTACTTGAGCACTCCACTCGCCTTCTTGACTTTATCATACAGCTTGCGCTGTTTCTGATTCATACTCTCATACGACATGTTGAAAATCAAAAAAAAAAAAAAAAAAAGGGACTGAGATTTGTGTGGTCCAATCTACATCTTCGGTGAGCAAAGGTGTGTCGAGGGACAAATAGGCATGCACTTGGACTTGTGTCCCTGTTTACAGTGAATCCGCGATCGTGGTTCTGAATCACTATAGTTAAAGTTTGCATGGTTGAAAATGCTGGATTTCAATGAACCTACTGCATTACGAAGCTCACTACACAACTGGTGCTCAAACTGACATCGAAAGAGAAGGAAGTGTGCAAACCGATCACAATGACATGTCGTCAAGGCCTGAAATTGCGCTTGTTTGCGCTCGAGACACGTTTTTTTGCTAGTGCGAGAAGCCAAACTTGCCACCGCTTTGCTGCGCTTGCGAATTAAACTTGCGGAGGCTTTCGTACTGCGATTGGAGATCGTTCATGGCTCGCTGTGATGCTGCGACTTGGGACGTGGACGCGCTGCCCGCGGCGGGCTTGGAGTGTGCTGCGGTAGCTGCCGCCTGCTTTCCCAGACCCATCAGACGCAAAAACTTTTCCTTTTGAGCGCCTCCGGCATCGCCTGAGAAGGTTGTGGTTTCCCACTGGTTTGCCGTAGCAGGCGCACGCAACGCACCGGCCTTGTTGTCGCTGTGCGCTGCTGCCTTGGCCTCGGATTTGTCCTTCTTGTCCTTTTTCTCCTTTTTCTCCTTCTTGTCCTTGTTCTCCTTCTTGTCCTTCTTGTCCTTCTTGTCCTTCTTGTCCTTCTTGTCCTTCTTTTCCTTCTTTTGCTGTTGCTTGCTGGGCTGCTCGTCGTCCGATGACGCTTCATCGCTCGAATCAACGTCCATCGGCTGCGGCTTGTGTCGTGCAACCTCGACCTGTGCACCAGCGGTGGCTTCATCATCGCCAGCATCATCACTGTCATTGTCATCATCAGCATCACTGTCTGAGCTGCTCGATTCACCATCTGCCTTGCGAGCAGCGGTCGATGACGCCTTGATCCTGTCCTTCTTCTTGTCCTTCTTGTCCTTCTTGTCCTTCTTCTCCTTCTTGTCCTTCTTCTCCTTCTTGTCCTTCTTGTCCTTCTTGCCCTTCTTGCCCTTGGCTGATGATGACGATGATGACGCATGGTCCTCGTCGTGATCGTCCGTTCGCGCCTTCTTTGCCTTGTGCTTTGCTCCTTCTCGCTCGTCTCGCTCGTCTCGCTCGTCCTCACTGTCGCTGTCGCTGTCACTATCGCTGTCTCGCGTGTGCTTGCGGCTCAGTCGCTCCTCATCGTGCTTGGTCTTGTGCTTGGCGTTGGTCTGCTCGCTGGCACCAGCATCACCATCACCGCGTGGCGTCGCCGCCTTCTTCGTCTTCCCTTCTTCAGATTCAGCAGCACGCGGACTCGTATGCTTGGCCATTGCTTGTTCTTGTTCTTGTTCTTGTTCTTGTTCTTGTTCTTGTTCTTGTTCTTGTAGTTGATTCAAAGTGTGTGGCCGAGCAACCTGCTGCTCAAAACAAAAAATGAGAACTGCTTTTCTGAGAAACAACGTCATAAGAGAATAAACAAACCAAACGAAACGAGACAGAGCTGCCTCATGCATCGGTTTTGTTCAAATGCAATAGCGTGCTGTGCGACGAGAGCAAAGTAGTACTGTAGGATAGGGTTAGAGGGAAGTTGTGGAAGTCCAGCAGTAAGTAAGCTCAAAGGCAAGGCCAGCCTTCAATCAGGCACAGCGAGGACCTTTCGCTGTCTCTCCCTCTTGATAGATGCATTGAGTCATGCTTCAGTCGTTATTTTCCGTTGTCTGAGCCTTTTTTTGATTCTGAGTTTCTCACTCTTTTACTCTCTCCCCTTCACTCTCATTCTCCCGCTCTTCTTCCACTCTTCTTCCACTCTTCTTCCACTCTGGTTCACACCAGCTCGGACTTTTTCTCTCCTCAATTCTGTCAAAATGCTGCTGCACCGCCCAACTGCTGCCTCTTCTGCAAGTCCGCCGCCGCCGCCGCCGTTGCAGGAGCAGCAGTGCCGACTCGTGCTCGCGGCCGCCTCTCCGCGCTGGGACGCGCTGTGCACGACTGGCGCCGACGTCCAGGCGCTCATCGACATTGCCGAGTCCGTCCAGCCAGCCTCAGCCTCAGCCTCATCCTCAGTCCCAGTCGCAGGACCAGGAGCGGCCGTCGGAGGTTGCGGCGGGGCATTCCAGGCCGCATTCAGCCGGCTCGTCGCTGCGCTCGGTCAGGGCAGTCAGGGCACGAGCATCATCAGGAATACCGCTCACGATGATGACAGCCATGATAGTCAAAGTAATGGCGACGTTGGCTCGGCAGTCCGTCGCAGCGACGAGTCCACCGCGACGACGCTCACGTTGGCCACCGCTGAGCAAGTCGTGCACCTCGCACTCTGCGTAAGACAGGCCACAACCGCCATCGAGCAGGCACTGCAAATCTACAAGTAGGACTTTTGTGCATCACATTCGGAATTTTTGGAATGGACTATTTCCCGGGCGTTTGCTGGCGTTTGGATACACTTTTGGTAACTGACTTGAAACTGACCCCCAACGTACTTGACGTTGTTATTACCTTGTAGGACGGATACAATCATGCTAAGCTTTAACGGCGGCAAGGATTGCATGGTCGTGTTGCACTTGCTCAATGCAGTGCTGCGAACACGGTGCGGACGTCACAACGCCGAAAACAGCAGGCATCTTCCGATTCCGGCAATCTATCTGTCCTTCCCAGATCAATTCCATGAAGTCGAGTCGTTTGTGCGAGAGGCCGCCCAGGAGTACGTCAGGACCGCCTTGTTCGGTTTTTTTGATTGATGCTCTCTGCCTTGTCTCATAACGCTTCCATCTCCACCTCCGCTCTTTTGGCAGCTACTCGATGGACTTGTTCACAATCGACGGCTCGATCAAGGCCGGTCTCACGGAACTCTCAAAGCAACGGCCGCAAGTTCGCGCCATTTTTGCCGGGACGAGGCGAACGGATCCGTTTTCGGGTACAGTTCCTCGCCGTGTTTTTGGGTTTGCTTGTTTGTTCGTTTCTCTTGCCCCCCCCCCTCTTGGCTGGCTCTGTTGGGCTCACTGTCGAACTGTCTTTTCCTTCGACAAATACCTCAGCCTCGCTCGAGACGTGCACACCAACAGACCCGGACTGGCCGCAGTTTATGCGCATCAACCCAATCCTGGATTGGAGCTACGCGGACGTGTGGCTGTTTCTTCGAGCCTTCCGAGTGCCTTACTGCCACCTTTATGATTTGGGGTATGTGCATTCGGGCTTCTGTTTGGTGGATGTGAAATACTCGGCCAACTCATTCTCTGTCCGCTGCTGCTGGCTGTGCTTTTGACAGATACACATCCCTCGGTGGAAGATCAACCACTAGCCCAAATCCAGCGCTTCTTCGTGCCGGAACACAATCTCCGCCGCGCTTCTCGCCCGCATACTTGCTCCAGGATGGAAGCAAGGAGCGCGATGGTCGGCGGCCTTCGCTGCAGCCGCAGTCGCCACAACAATCGTCTCGGCCATCGGCACAGAGCAGTCTGTAGCTGTATTCATTTGTACATTTATTCTTATGCAAAACAAGCAAGGGGAGCAGCAGGAAGACAACCTCGTTGTTCGTGAAACAGCCAACGAGTTGCGAATCTTGTTGAACATTTCAGTCTTGTTGGTGATTGCTTCTCGTTCCAAGCTGCAAATTCCACGTATACAACACCAGTGCTACTGTGAATGGCATGTGTGAACTTGTGCGTGTTTGCTGTTGGCTTGTGATAACGAGGGATGCAATCCTGACCAATGATAACTGTTCTCGTGCAAAAAGCTCACGAATCCGTCGTAACAGTCCGACTCTAATGTGCAAACTTGACTGCTCTCATAACAGTCCGACTTTAATGTGCAAATTTGACTGCGCTCAACCCGAGATCAACCCCCAGACGTGGAGGAAAGAGCGCAATAACCCAACACCCAATGCCACAACGAAAACTTTGTGCGCTCTCGGTTCAACCGGTTCTATTGAGCCAACAGCGCGATTTTCCATCCCCAAAAAGGGTGTGCATGTACATTTCGATGGACGGCTGATCTGACAGAGGATGTTTTCAATCACCATGGACTGATGAGGTTGGCCGTCGCCCATGTCGGATGACCCAGACTCGCTCGAGCTGCAGCCCATAGCGCGCTTCCCTGCACTACTTGCATGTAAGCTTCCTGATGCTGCTTCATCATGATGTGGGAGGAGGAAGCGGGACCGTTGTGCTGTCCGCTGCGATCGCACTCGCCTTCTGCAAACGATCAACCAGCTCGTTTCGAACAAGTTGCGCCAGCGCATCTTGGAAGGCGACGCTTTCAAGAATAGTAGTAACCCAGCCTCGCACTGGTTTTTCCGGATCTGAAACGAGCCGAAACGGACTCGCCGATTCGCTACGACGAAACTCCAGCACGCCAGCTTTTTTGGGACCACCCGTGAACCCAGCGAGGGCAACCAGGACCATCTTGCCAAGGTTGGGTAAGCGGTCGACAGGCACGAGAAAGACGCGATTCTGACTTTGTGAGAGCCACACCTGGTCACGCGCACAGGCTAAACATTGCTGAATCTCAGCGGTAACTTCGCCATGCACGCTTCCTGCATCGGGCATCTTGAGTTGTTGTGCCAACGACACCTTCTTTTTCTGCTTGAGTATGGCAAGTGCTTCCTCGGCGAACTCGCGGGCGGCTGTCGCGGCGGGGTTGGCTTTATCCGGGCGAGTCGCCTTGCCGCCAAACATTTCCCATTGATACCCGTTGGTTTTGGCCGCATTCGTGTTAAAGGACATCCAGATTGAGGCACTGGTTTCGCTCTCGACGTTGACAAAGACGACGAACGCCGCTCGGTGCTCGACCTCTTGCCTTGTCGTTTCCATTGCAAAACCTGTTGACAAAACAAAAGACTGTGTTCATCCGCTCGTTTTTGGAACAATGAAAAAAAAATACATTCAAGAAAGGTTTGACACATACTAAAAGCACGCAAAAAGCCACCATAACAAGTGAATAGAGAAGTAAGAGCGTTGGAAGTGAAAGTGGGAACAAAAACTGGTCTGGCTTTTTGTTTTGGTTTGTTTTTTTTTGTTTTGTTCTTTTGGTTTGTTCTTTTGGTTTGTTTTTGGGTCATCATCGCCGGCCGCCAGACTTGAGATAGCTCGGTGGTTGGGCAGCTGGTGCTGGCTTGGGTCGGATCTCATCGGGACGGACACTGTGAAGCAATAGATGGGGGCGTTGATTTGACGCGCCATCGATTCCCTATTGTCAAACCAAACCAAATCAGTCACTCGGACAACCCTTTCCCTCTAGCAATTCTAGCAATTCGTCGACCAAGCTCAGTGCACTTACTCGCGACCAATCGTAGCTGACGGCATAGGCAAACACGTTGCCAGCACCGTTGAAAGAGCTGCAGGGAATGGGCTGGTTGGCCCGGTTGAAGGGCTTGAGACGCTGTCGGCTGTCCTTGTCCCAGAAAAAGAAGCAGCCGTCCGAGCCAGTCGTGGCGAACGTGCCATAAGTCGGGTGGAAGACAATGCTATTCACTGCGTACACATCGTCGCGAGTCTGGCCGTCGTTCAAGCGACCTTCGTTCAAGCGATGGCACTTGAATGAGAAGTTTCGTCTGTCGAATCGCGCCCAAATCACCAAGTCAGCAACAACAGAAAACAGCGAAAATTAACCAGCGGCAAATCCAAATAGACGCAAAGTGACGCAACTTGTCGTCGGCAGCAAACTCTGGATAGTTGACAGCCACGCGGCCTTCGATCGAGCCAATGGCGTAGCCGTTTGCTTGAGGGAAGACGGCGACGCAACGAGTTTGGTACTTGAGAGACGTCTCTTGCCGCTGGAAAACGCGGAAATCAAGCGACGAAACAAAAAAAAAAAAAAAGCAGAGGCAATGTTAGCGACCGAAAGGTGTACGTTTTATGACTGCATGCAGCGAAAGGCGGGTGCTTTCTATTTTTTTACCCAGTCAGCGGAAGGCTGGCGCAAATCAATCAAGTTAACATGGCGGTCGGCAGTGGCAACAACGGCCATGGGGTAGACGGCATCGGCCGCGTACACACGCTCCGCCAGTTGCAGTTGATTGATGCAATTGGGCGACCGCAAATCCCAGAACTAGCGACAAATCATCCAACAAAACAAAGGCACCCCGGAAATGAGACGACGAAAAAATTGCGTGCGTTTCATGTTTGCTCTTCCGACGCTCACCTTGACCATGCGGTCCCAGCCACAAGACATGAGCAATCCAGGCTCGGTCAGATAACGAATGGTTTTGATCGGTTGATCGTGCTAACAGCAGGAAGACAAATCATGACGCCAATGAGGAACGATGCCGACAAGCAAGCGCCAACAACAAGCAAGCGCCAACGAAGGTTTCATCCATCACGTACCATGGCTACTGGCATTGACTGGCCGGTACCAAGATCGAACATGTGTGTTTGTTTGTTGCAGCCAGCGGCGAAAACCTTGCTGCAATCCTGGAATGGTCAAACGAATCATCGTGAGACAGTTGGGTTTGTTTGTACTCTGGATCATTGAGAGGGCACGGCTGGCAATTGTGATGATGATGGCAATCACAACACCCAAACGTGCAATGCTTCGTATGACGTTCGAGTTGTTCCGATTGCACACACTCCAATGCACAATGCACAAATGCACACTGTGTGCGTTTTCCATTGCAAAATCCATCGATTTCGCCCCCTTTCCCCCCGCAGCTCCAAGTGCAGCAAAATCGCACGGAGCACCAATGTCGCCAGCAGCACATGACATGATGATGGATTGCCCGAGCGCACTCGCAGCGATGGTGGCAGTTAGTTCAGCAGCTCAGCTCGTCCCTATCTTACCGCGTGCCATGCAACGTCGAGGACGGGCGCGTCCATCGGGAAGACCATCTTCTGCTCGCTCTGGCCAGACATCGGATCCACATTGTAGACGCGGGTCTGTTGATGATGAGGGCGGTGCGGTGGGGGGAGAGGGGGCAGGGGGCAGGGTTTGAGAGGGGACAGAACGCAAAAGCGAGAGTTAGTGAGCAAAACAGTATGAGCAACAACAGTGGGGAAAAGGTAACCACGCTCCCTGAATATTAGTAAGGCGAAACTGCGCTTTTATCCGTTCTTTGGATCTCTCTCTCTCTGCCCTCTCTCTCTTTTTCCCTCTCCCGCTGGTCTCCCGCTGGTCTCCCGCTGGTCGCGCGCGCGCTTCCACTCACCGTTTGATCCCAGGCGCCGACAACGAGGTAGTCCAGCGTGTCGCTGGGGCAGAAGCGCATCGACGAAACGCTGTCGTCCGGCGCATTGGCCATCTCCAAGTCGTTGTTGGGGTTGTGCGGCGGTCCAACTGCTGCCTGAGCCATCGTAACACAAGGAGGAAAAGGGGGAAAAGGGGAAAAGGGGAAGGGTGAGGGAAGAAGAGGAGTTGGGGGATTGGCGGAAAGAGGAGGAGGATGGGTGTGGTTTCTGAGAAAGAAAGAAAAAAGACTGAGTGACCATCTATCTTTGGAAGGAGGGGGAAATACTGCACGCTGCGATTCACAGGTGGTCCAGCAACAGCTCAATGGGAGAGGGTTAGGGTTAGGGTTGGGGGTTTAGGGTTAGGGTTGAAGGCATCCTACTACAGTAGTATGGAGGCAAGCATTGGGCATTGAAGAGAGTTTTTGCTTTTGGCGTGCAACTTTGTTTTCGTTTCTTCTTTTTGAACTCTTTTTGCTCGTTTTTTTGGTTTTTCACTCTATTTAGTTTGTGTTTTTTGTTTTTTGTGATCTCAGATTCTGAGATTTCAATTCCACGAAAATGCAGGCGCACCGCCCAGCCGTCCGCTTCCGCCGCCCCGCCGCCCGGCCTGCCTCCGCATCCGCATCCGCATCCGCATCCACACCCGCTGCCTCATCCTCGTCGTCGCCCTCTGCGCTCATTCAGGCGCGGTGGCCCATCCAACCACTCCGCCGCACGTGCGAGCAGCACTACTCGTCCTCGTCCTCGTCCTCGTCCTTCGCTGCTGCCGAGTTTACTGCTCCAAGCAATCCCAGCAGGCAGCAGCCGAATCCACCACCACCACCACCACCACCACCACTGCGGAAGCGCGCCCGGGTGGCTGCGGCCCGTGATGCTCTGCCGCCTGGCGTTGCCGCGCCGCTCCTCGACGACGCGGACGTCTCCAGCGACGACGAGTACGACTATGCAGGATCGCTCAGGCCGTTCAGGGTGTTTGGCAAACTCGCCGACGACCTGAAGAGCGCAAAGTCGTCGGCCGCGTCGTCGTCCAAGCCAGGCAGCCGCGGCGCAGTTGCAGCTGCTCAGAATCAAGATACTGCTGCTGCAAATGCTGAAAAGCAAGATCAGGACAAGGACAAGGCCAAGGAGGACCAGAGTAGTCAAGATCACAATGCCACCGATGATGCCGCTGCTGCCAATCTCACCAAGCCAGTCGTAGCGCAACAACTGCTCGACCCTGCCGACAAGGCATTCATGGAAGCGCTACTGTCTGCGCCACAGTCCCTCAACAGCGAGTTTCATGCAAGCGCAGTCCCGTATAGCAGAGCAATGTCGTTTCCTGCGCCGTTGCACCGAGAGGGCGTCCGCTCGAGGGCGTTGGCCGTGATTTTGCGCGGCGACGCTCGAAATGTGCTCCAGCCGCTCATCTACCCGCCCACAGACAAGCCAACAGCGACCGGTGCCAAACTTCGCCGCGTCCTGCCCTTCGAAACTATCATCAATCTCATTGCCGCCGTGCACGAACACGAGCTCCTCACCACGGATTCGCCCGCCGTCTGCCTGCCGTCGCTCCAAACCCTGCTTCGCACGGACGACGAGCAAGACCTGGTTCCGACGCTTCGGGGAATCACAACTTCGCTCCCTCAGCTTCGTCAGACTGGCATTGAGACGTTGCAAAACTGGCAACGACTCATGATGATGTGCAATCCTGCATGCCCCCTTCAGCCCATGGCAGACCACTTTGACTGGCCCAAGCATCTTACTGAATTGAGCTCCTTGGAGAAGGCGCGGCAGCGAATTCTCGCAGACAATGCCTGGAACCTCGCGATAGATCATCACGAGCGAGTCCGCTTGGCATTTTGGGAGAAGGCCACCGCCGCGCTCCTGTCCTCGCCGTACGTTGATGCAAAGCTCGACGAGCACCTGCGCATTCTCAGTGTCAATCTTCATACGCGAAAAGTGGAGGACCGAATGCGCCCCATTTACGCTGCTCGCCATGCCCTCCAGCATGCCCTCCAGCAAGCCGACCTCGCTCGAGACCCACCTTCTGCCGAGAACGAGCCCGTTGCTGAGCCCGTTGCTGAGCCCGTTAACGAGCATGTTCATGAGCGTATTGTCATGGCTGTCGAAGAAGACTCTGACTCGGATGCATGGGAAGACGAGGACGAGGACGGCGCCGAGGCTGCGGACGACGACGACGACGACGACGAGGACGCCGAGGCTGCGGACGACGACGAGGATGACGATGCTTGGGAAGATGACGATGTGGACGGCGACGAAGAAGAAGTGCTTGCAGCTCCCCATGCTCCGACCAGAGGTCGATATTCTGGGCTTTCAACATCTTACGATAGTTCTTTGCGCGCGCCTCGCATTGACGCAACCAGCAGCTTCGACCCAGACAACCTGGCCGCGGGCTTCGCTCCGGCCTTCAACAAGCCGTTGCACCCTCGTTTCCTCACAAAGTGGCCGCAGTCTAAAGCGCACCTCGATCCTGTCTTTCAGCTGCTCGGCCCTCTCTTGCTGCAAACACAAACGGCAGCGTTACTGTCGGAGCACGATAGGAACGATCACAATGTGACCACCCTCGTGCTGATGGGGGTTCTCGGAGCCAACGCGTGCCCGCCGCGGACCTTCATTTCGCTGGTGCATCAAGCTGCGCAGGACATCCATGGCCAATCGGTCTTTGATCGGCATTTGAACCGCTTTGTGCAGGCGCAAGTCTTTTTGGAAGAGCGATTTGTCCGCAACACACTCATTCCGCCAGCCCTGAACGGCATTCGAAAGTCTGCCATGCAAAATCCACTGCGTTACGTTGACGAGCAGCCTTCCGGGTCGGCACCAGTCACCGCCTACGGCGGCCATGACCAGGTGGCTTGCAGCGTTGCCACCGGATTTCTGACTGGAATTGCCGGTCTTGAGCAGCAAGAGGTCATTCTCGTTCTCGGCTTTGACCGAATCACGCCGCTCTTTGTGTTCCCCAACGCCGAGGTTTGTTCCCGCTTTTTTTTGTTCTTTCACTTCTTGCATCCTTTCTTTGTTTTTGTTTTGTTTGAAGTTGCTTGCTGTTTGCGAGAAGCGAGAGGGGGCAAGTGACGCAGTGTATCCTCTTTGTACTGCCGCCAGAGGATTGAATTTGCGCTCACTGCCGTGCCTTGATTGTCTTCAGATTGAATTTCCTTCACCCAACAACTCGGTCGATGTCAAGAATCACGAACAATTCTTGCACGAAGCGATCGATCGTGCAAGTGCTGCTCCTGCTCCCCTACCGCCTCGGCCTTTAAGCATGCCTTCAATTCATACTCCGAAGCTCTTGACGCAAATTTGCAACCCTCGTTCGCTGATGGGGCCCACAGGGCCAGTTCGACCCGCTATGGAGCCAGTTCCGTCCGTGCCAGGTTATTTTGACGAGTGGACCCTCGCCGATTTGACGAACGGTCAACTCGATCAGGCGTTTGGAGTGTGCTTCAAGGCTGGATACATTGCCCTTGGATTTGATGCAGGCGTGGTCATTCTGCTTCGTCCGACAACCCGGCATAGGTATGTTCCCATTCCATTCCGGTGATTTCGTTTTTAGCTGCGATTTGCTCACTCCCGGGTGTGTATGTGTGTGTGTGTGATGGTTTGCTTCATCATTCGTCTGGTTGCTCGGTATCCGGCATGAACACAAACGTGCTGGCAGGCTTTCGTACGGGGTTGTTGCAAACCTGCAACTTGAGCAACTCGAGATGGTGAATGCAATCGATCTCGTGCCGATCTCGGATACTTCGCTCACGTTGTACTTGGCACTGAATGCGCGTTGCATTTGCATTACGACCATTCAACTTGGCGAACCGCCCGTCCACCGTTACATTCACGGATTTGCTGGACGCGTCAACCACGTCGCTGTCAGTCCCAACGGCCAACACCTGGCCGTGTGTTGCGATTCGTTGGATGGGTACCTGCTCGACATGGCAAACCTGCCCACTCGCGTCTCTTCCCGCGATCAGTTGACCACGCGTAAGTAACTTTTTGCTTGCTTGCTTGGCAATCGACGTGTTGTGTCCGTGTGTGCGAGAAACATTTTGTTTTCCGCAGCTGCACTGCTCTCGTGTTCCGTGGTTGGTTTTTAAAAGTGTGCTCACTCGGGGCTCACCACAGCTCGAGCCGTCAAAGAGAGGAGAGCGGATAGGATCGATTCGTGCATGTACCAAGCATGGAGCAAGAGTTCCAAGTATCTTGCACTGTCTTCCGACACCCACAACTGCGCTATGGTGTGGAATGCCGAGACTCGAACTCTGGTCGAGCTTGGTGAAGCAACAGGTACTGCGCAATTTCGCGTACTGCACGATTTCAAGTGTATGGGGCTTTTTGTAGCCGAGCACTTTTTGTTTTTGCTAACAGTGAAGCAAATCAGGTCCTGTCCTCGCCCTTGCGTTCTCTCCGTTGGATGACAACATTCTTGCATATGCTGAAAAGCAGTCGGTGGTCCATTTGCTCAACGTTGAGACCGGTGCGCATCAACTGATTTCGCTGTTTGGCCATTCCATCACGGGTTTGGCCTTCACCTCTCGTGCCGACCTGTGCATTTGTAAGTGGTGTGGGGTTTTTTTTCTGTTTTGTTCTGCAGCCGCGATTGACTGCTTCGAGAATCTATGGGATGAATTTATTGACACAATTCGCTCGTTTCGCTTTTGCCAATGGACAGCCACGGCTTCGGATCTGATTGTTTATCGGCGCCACACCATCCCCACGCTCGCCGAGTTGTGCATGCAACGGGTTCGCGAGCACTCTCGGCAACAGGGACTCTCGCGCCACCAACTGGAATCGCTTTGGGCTGACCTCCAGTTGATTCCGACTGACGTGCACGACAATTTGGTCGCCGCCGGTCCCGCTCTCTTCAAGCCATATCCTCTGGCGACGCGTGTTGAGCTTCCCAGGGTTTGGTGGGCGTAGAGTTTTGCCCCCTTGTGTGCTGGGTTTCAATGTTTAACAAAAAAAACATGATCACAGACCCACCCCGTGTTCATTCCGCTTGTTTTGTCATCTTTGTTTATTTGTGGGCATGACAACAAGAGTAACAAGAGTGGGGTTTGACCGATGGATTGCATCTTCCATTGAAGAATCCCCACCGCGTTACAACGACCGCTCAAAAACATGCAGTTTGGCCGAGCGGGCACGAGGGTTGCGGTGGATTTCGTGCTCGCTGGGGCCAATCGCTTTGTGCAACACAGTCAGTGGTAGTGCGCGCGACGTGGGGAAGTGAGTGGGGTCGTTGTTGCTCTGCATCTGTTCAAATTCCTGCAGTTTCTGGGCGAGAAACCGATCGTTTAGCGAAATGTGACGCGGGCGAGAACTGTCCGCTGAACGTGCGTTGGATGCTGCTGGTGCATCTTCGTCAAGACTCCGCACGGAATCAGCAGCTAGAATGGCGGTGGGGCTTTGCAAAAAACGTCGCAGTGCAGTTGTTTCGGCGCCTTGAAAAGTAATCACGGCAAGTCTGCCGCCAGGACGCAGAAGGGCGATGGCCTGACCCAACCCTGCCCGAAGCTCTGATATTTCGTCATTCACAAACACACGAAGGGCTTGAAATACTTGGCGAGCAGGGTCTTTGACTTTTCGGCCTTGAAAGCGAAACGCGCCAGGTTTGTCCAGGGCAGGATTCTGGCGAGGCTGGGGAGCTTGCCGACTGTCAGGAGCATCTGGCTCGTCCAGCGACAAACCAGAGTCTTGAAGGTCGTCGTCCAGCATCTGTGAGAGCACGGTTGGAGACTGGCTGCGCTGAGACTGCAAGTACGCTTTGATCTTGTCCCAGTGGAGTTGCCACTCCTTGTACTCTGCTTCCGAAAAGACTGCCCTGCGTGCAATATCCGCCAGCTGCAGCGTTGATTGGATTGGGGTTGTTTTGCGTGTTCGGACGATGGCATCCGCAATCGCACGTGCCTTTGGGAGCTCACCATACAGCCGGAGAATGTGTGTGAGTTCTTCACAACGCAGTGTTGCCAGTACGGTGGCTGCTGTTGGGATGGCTGCGAGCTCAAACGCCGTGCCGGCCCCCATCCGCATGTCCAAAGGACCGTCGCAGAGAAACGAAAATCCGCGCGTGGCATCGTCCACCTGCGTGCTGCAAAACCCGATATCCATCAGAATGCCGTCGACTGATCCGGGCTGTATGCCTTGGTCTGCCACCAGTTGCCGCATCTGGGAGAAGGACCCTTGCAACGGACGAAAACGCGAGCTATGAAACAACGAATTGGTCTGGCCAAGCTGCTCGGCCCGTTGAATGGCATCCGGATCGCGGTCGATCGCAAATAGAGTAGTGTTTGGTGGAGCATGCCGCAACAATGCTGCAGAATGCCCGCCCGCCCCAAACGTCGCGTCAAGGAGAATGAGAGGAGGTCGAGTTGGAGCGAGCGACGATTGCGGCAAGCCCGATTCCTGGGGTTTGGCCGTGGGTGCCTGGGTTTTGAGCTCGCCCAGAGTATCAGTAAGACTGCTGCTTGCTTTTGAGTGAGATGCGAGCTGGATCACATCCGGTTGTGATCCTGCCTGCGGCTGGACTGTGGCCAAGCTGACAAATGGATCAACGACACTGTGGCTGACCGCGCCAACCGCCGCCTTCGACGCCGCCGCCGCCGCAGCGGAAGAGGTTTGCATAGCAGCAAGTGTTCCTGGCAGAAGCGCATCGACGACGCGGTGGATGAGCACTGGCAGATGGAGCTGAGCGAGCGGCGACGCGTCCAGCATGGCATCGAACGCAGCGTCATTCGCGGCCTCGCTGGCGGCCAGCCTGTCATCAGCATAGCTGTGACGATCGCCAGCATGACTGTGATGATCATCGCTCTGGTCACTACTTGGATTGGTGCTTGGCCTGTTCAGCTCGACCGTGGATCTGTCTGCCTGAAGCTGAACAAGCTGCTTCTTGGCGCGGTAGCTTGACTTGGAGCGCATCGAGCATCGCAGGGCATTGCATGATGACGAGATGGCCAGGCGACCTGCACGCGCGATCGGGACTGCTGCGGCGGTGGGCAGGCGGGCGAGCCAGCAGCGTGTTGCTGTTGACATGTCTGAGAAAACAAGTGGGGAAGGCAACAACAAACAGAAACAGCAAACAAACAAAAACAAAAACAAATAAAAGTTGCTCAGACAGAACTGAACTCACAAGTTCAATTGGATTTCATTGCTGTATTTGCAGTTCACTGTCTGACTGGACAGCAACGCAGTCGGACATGCAGGATACAGCTGGGACTCGTTCGCACGGATACACGCTACCTGACAAGACGAAAGCCAACCGACTGAAACCGAAACATCACTGGAAATGTCAAAATGGTGCATTCAGAAAAGAAAATTACAGCCGAGCCATCAATAGGACAAAACAGCACAGCAATGACGAGCGAAAAGTATTCAAGCTCGGAACCTCAAAGAGAACAGCAAAGGCCGAGAAAAGTCGGGCAAAACTGAACAGCATGATTGGAGAGGAAAAAGTGACAGTTAACGCTTGCCCCATCCAAACAGACCCTTGACCGTTCCAAACACGCCTTCGGCTGGGGCCGCTGTTTGTTCGGTGGTGGGCTGCGCCGGCGCCTGCTGCTGCTGCTGCTGCTGCTGCTGCTGCTGTGCGGCTTGCGGCTGTTTGGGCTGTGGGGCGGCCTTGGCAGCCGGCTTCTTCGAGGCAGCACGATGGCTGAGAGATGGCAACGTAACTGCATTGAGGGCCAGATCAAAGAACAAGGGCTTGCCGGCAACGACTCCGAAATCCGGCGGGAAGGTGATGATGTTTGGCTTTTTGCTGTGCAGGGACGGATCTTGCAGGTAGATATCAAGGCGATCGGTAAGCGGCTAACGTTCGCGTCGCCAGACAAAACAATCAGGGTCCAACAAGTAGGCGCAGAAGAGAGAAGCAAAGTCAGCACAACAAGAATCAAGAAGCAAAGCAAAAATTTTCCCCACTACTACCACCACCTCCCCTAATACCACCACCAACCACCACCATCTCGTGCGGACTTGCCTTGGCAGTAATGGCAGCAAGATCGGCTTCGGACAGAGCATCGTCCGCGACAACTGCGGACTTGCCTTGGCAGTAATGGCAGCAAGATCGGCTTCGGACAGAGCATCGTCCGCGACAACGGTCGATTAGCGCATCAATGTCATCCTGTTGGCGAATGGAGAAATGAAACGTAGAGGTAAAAGGGTCAAAAGCCAACCATGCGTGTCATCCTGTTGGCGAATGGAGAAATGAAACGTAGAGGTAAAAGGGTCAAAAGCCAACCATGCGTGTCAGACGTTGCAGTTTGTGGTTTGTTTTTTTGTTTTTTTTGTTTTTCAGCAAAGCAAGCCTTACATGGAACTGGCCAGAATTGGCGCACTGCTCAAAGTGAGCCACGGCGTTGGCGCGATGGCTACTTGAGCGATCGTACAGGGCAATCGCTTCGCGCCATTGGGACATGTGCAAATACGACTCGGCCACGTAGAAGCAGCGGAAGGTCTTAAAGTACAGCGTCCGAGCAGCCAGCTCCTTGGTGAACTCGGGGTCGTTGTCAAGGCCTCCCAGCTCGTTCATGTCGGCCAAGTTTTGCAGAATAATGTCGTACAGACGAACAATGTCGTCGGGGCGCGTTGGCTTGGACGCGGCATCGTGCACAGCGACCGTTGCTGAGGCAGCAGCTTCAGTTTCAGCCGGAAGACGTTCTTTGGCGGCCGCAATCAAGATGAGGTTGCGCTCGATCGTTCGGCTCAATTTTTGATACGAAATGTAGGCCAGTAAGAAGCGGAGGGTGTCGGCCAAAGCCTCAGACTTTTGAGCGCCCTTCTTGTCGTCTAAAAATTGTCCC
>NW_011887296.1:1512997-1682531 GCF_000151315.2 Capsaspora owczarzaki ATCC 30864 | reverse complement strand
GAGAGAGAGAGAGAGAGAGAGAGAGAGAGAGAGAGAGAGAGAGAGAGAGAGAGAGAGAGAGAGAGAGAGAGAGAGAGAGAGAGAGAGAGAGAGAGAGAGAGAGAGAGAGAGAGAGAGAGAGAGAGAGAGAGAGAGAGAGAGAGAGAGAGAGAGAGAGAGAGAGAGAGAGAGAGAGAGAGAGAGCGTAGGGGCGCAAATTGTGAGCAAGTCGTCGAGAACGTTGCAAAAGACATGAACAGTTTTGAAAAAACAAAAAGAGCAGAGAACGTACCGAATCGCCGCGAAGTTCATCCTTGAGCAAGGAGATGGCGTCGTTGTACTCGGCGAACAGCTGGTCGAACATTTCCAGTCGCGGATCCGCAGAGCCGGTGGTGCTGGTGGTCGCAGAGTCCGTGCTGATGGTATGGGCAGCACGAAGCTGATCCAGCTCAAAGTTGGTCTGCTGGACGCGCGTGAGAATGGTGCGCAACTTTTCATTCTTGACGGGGGCGGTGCGTCCGCGCCAAACAATCTCGTTTTGGGACTGCGAGTTGGTGTCCCGGTTGAGACTCAAGACTGCATCGAACTTGGCGGTCAAGGACTGCCGTGCGGCGGCCTCTGTCTGCTTCATGCGTGAGGCAATAATGTCGTTGATGTTGGCATCCGGGTTGGAGCCCTTGAGGTTGAAGGCGCAAAAGCGGATGCTTGGCAGCAGTTCGTCAACCTTGCTGGAGTACAGTGCTCGCTGTTCGGCGGGGCAAACAAGGCCGAGTTTGGAATAGATGGCGCTGAAGCATCAAAAAAAAATTGAGCGTTGTGTGGACTGCAAAAGTGCGCATTTGTCTTCAAAGGAAGGGAAGCGTTTACCTGGCACTGGTCAAGGCCTTGATAGCTTTGCTCCACGCACGGCGCTCAAACCAAAGGACACCATGAATCCACTCCTTGTAAGCCTGAATAGTTTTTTTTTTGGGGGGGGGGCGCGAAGAGTCACAATGAGCAAGAAATAAGTCACCGATCGAAAACCCTCTCGCCACGAAAGACAAGCCATGACTGCCAAAAACAAAACAATCCTACCTGGGCCTCGAGAGTAGTGCGAGGATCAACCAGCTTGTCCGACGAGCAAAAGTTCGCCAAAGCCAAAGCGTGCTTGTACGCCTTCTTGAGGCGGCGTTGCATGTGGAAGCGCTTGCGGGCATCTGATTCCATCTGTGACTTGAGGAGCATAGCGTACGCCCATGAACGCTCGGCCTTGATCAGTGGAATGAACAGGAAGCTGAAAAATTTGGGGGAAAAGTAGCAGGTGGGTGAGCACAAGCGAAGATGGGTCATGGCTTGAGTCGTGTGTCACGGGTGTGTGTCAGAGAATGATGAAGGCCGGAAGAGAATGAAAGCGCGCCACATCGGCCCACAGCAATGTTGATTCCCTCATTCACAGAAATGAGTAAGAGTACACTCCGAGAAGCACATTGGCCTGACCACGGGCGGCCCTGTTCCGTCAGAATAATGCAACTCGTTGTCGATCGATAGTGATGTGTCGCTGCGCCCAGTACCAAAGGGGCTCAGAGTGTCCAGCGCGAATGCCATAAATCCGGTTTGCGTTGTCTTTAACGGCCCCCCGCTCCACGACGCAGACGCCCCTGCCCACAATCGAACTCGGGCGATATAGCAGCTCCCTGCCTCTACCGAGAGAGGCCATCTGCTCGTCGGTGGTGGTCATCAGCGTGATGCAGACACGAGCACGGATCCGGCTCCTTCCCCCTCCCCCTCTCCCTCTCCCCCGAGTCAAATCCGACCATAGAATCATCCCAAATGATGAACGCTGCATGTTCGCGTGTGTCTCCGGTTTCCATCAGCAGTCCACCCAAACCCAAAGCCAAACGCGAGATCTCTGCCCTCTGATAACTGCTCACCGTTCGTCCGTAATGTGCTCGAGCTTGAGCTCCTTCTTCTGGTAGCGGTTGTTGCGTCCGTACATGAACTTGAGCGAGCGACGCAGGCGATACAGCCGCGCATTGCAAAACCCACTGCAAGCACACAAGCACACAAGCACAGGAGGTTAGCGAACATCATAGGCAATGCATTGGAGTGCAGCTTCTGAAGGGGCAACAACCCCAAACCACCCGCCAACCCCTGCCAAAAACCAAAAACCCCCCGCTTCAAGGTAGTTGGAGGTGAGTTGGAGGTGAGTTGGAGGTGAGTTGGGGGGGGGGGGTTTGGGACTGAACTGGTAGCGGCGGAAGTCGGCGTGGCGGAGACCGTGCTGCTGCTGGACTTCGTGGATGACTGGCAGGACGAACAGCGAGAAGACCGGGCGCGCAGTGGCAGTGGCAGTGGCAGTGGCAGTGTTGCTGGGGGACTCGGTCGTGGCGGTCGATGGTGCGAGTGGCTCCGTCGCAGCGGAAGAGGAAGAGTCTTCAGCCATGAGGAAAATGAAAAAAATGGAAAAAAAAAAAAAAAAAGACTGAACGCCGGTGGTATGGAGGAAAGAATGGCTAAAACCCAAGGAAAGCCGGATACTGCGACTCACTCGCGCACAATGTTAGTTCCTACCCCCCCCCCCCAAAAAAAAAAAAAAAAAAAAAAAAAAAAAAAAAAAAAAAAAGCATGTAACACGACTCGTTCAGTGCTCCATCCAGTCAGATCATATTGTCACAAATTATTCGGAGCTTGTTCGACCAGTCAAACAGAGTAAGTCGTGGCGAGAAGTGACGAGATTTCTGTGGGAGTAGCGTGGTGGCCGCTGACGGCCACTCGATTCACCGACCCCACTTGCCAAACCCGAAAACAATCTCAAGCGTATGGAGTGATCACAGTTGGTCTCTGTGAAACTCTACTGAAGCGCGATTGGCCATGAAAACGAGGAAGGTGGAAGGTCGCCACACGCCAGCCACGCGCACTGCTCCGTTTTGTTTTGTTTTGTTTGGTTGCTTTTTCAACCAACCGCCAACTCGCTGTTTCAGCTCTCGTTTGTCTTTCGAGTCTCGTTCGCTGTCCGTCCCACATCACAAAATCACACCATCAGTAGTGCTTGAGGTTGCTCTGATTTGAACCAAAATAAAGAGCCAAGAGTGAGCCGCGAGTGAGAAGCGGGAAGTGAGAGTGATTGGAAATGGAAAAGATGCGAAATCAGTCTGTTTTTGTTTTTGTTCTGACGGCTTATTGCAATGGTATTTCTATGCTGCTCTCCCCCCCCCCCCTCTCTTTCATCCCTGCCTCTCTCTCTCTCTTCCCTCCTTCTGCCCACACTATTTCAAAGACAACCCCCTTCCACCTCATACTCTTCTCCAGCAAGTCCCACCCCTTTGACCCTTTTCCTCTGCGTGCTTTTCAAAAAGCGGTGCCAAACGTGAGAAACTAAAAACAAACCGCAATCCCGTGCCCCGCTCTTCTGCCGCTATGCGCCGCACTGCCGCACTGCCCCGGCTTCACATCCGCAGCACAGACTCAAGAGCGCAAAAAAAAACCCTGCTACTCATAAGCTAAACCCAATCGGAAGCTAGCAGAAGGGAGATGTTGTGACGATAAGGGTTGAGCGATGAGTCGCGACTCTATTCAACTTGTGTCGGCAGACAAACAACAATCATCACTCGCCTCCATCCAACGCTGTCCCAATCCCCCAAAAAACTCGCAACTCCCAGTAGAAGTACGACGACTAGTACCGCTCAAATGGAATTATGTCGCAGCTCCGGTTGCTCGTCGTGGGACTCGAGGGCGGGAGAAAGCGGGGCAAAGTCGTACAATGGCGTTTGTTTTGATCCGATGCCGCAGTCAAGACGCGCACCAACTCACGCACTCACTCACTCACTCACTCACGAGAACATCGTCCAGATGATGATCTTTGTTGCTGTTTATGATTTTATCTGGCGCTTTTTTTTTTTTTTTTTTTTTTTGTTGTTGTTGTGGTTGTTTCCTTGTCTGATTTGCCCACACTCGGCACTTTGCCTGCCTGCCTGCCTGCCGCGTGAATCACCTTTTGAAAACTCAATTGAAACTCAATATTTTTTTATTTTTTTTTTATTTTTTTTTTGTTTATGATTTTGCAGAGATTCTTTGATGGAGTGCTTGCGACAGCGCTCCTTCTCGCGATTCTCAGCCCTAGCAATACTTCCGCGCTCGATGCATGCGACGGCGGATGCAGCTGCATGTCCACTCCTGTTACATATATCACTAGTTGTTATGGTTTGACGGTGCAGCCAACACTCACGACGACCGTCATGAGCGCGTAAGTGAAAATTTCGGATTGTTCGATTGTCAACTTTGGATGTCATCCTCATCTCACATCACCCCCGCCCCATGTCACCACAACGATACAATGGCAACAATCACAATGTCAGCTACCTGAACGCTGCGACTTTTACCAGTCTGTCGGCAAACGCATTCGCAGGATGCAACGCTCTCACAACCTTGTGAGTCAATTGCAGTGTTTGTCTCATGCTCGGAAACTCATCGTTCAATGTATAAACAGATCCCTGCCAACTCTCAGCTCGATCGCCGCTGGAGCATTGGCGGGAACTGGGGCCATCTCAACTTTGTAACTACGCAGAATTTGCGCGTGTCGTCTTCGGTGATGCAGTACCACGCAAGCAGGAACTAATCTGGAGCTGCATCCCTGTTGGTAGATCGATGTCTCTCCAAAACACAGTTACACTAACCGCAGACATGTTCACTGGTGCCAGCAGTACTGGGATCAAATCACTGTGCGTACCCTCGACCATCAAGTAGACTCTGTCTGGTGTTCTCACATTTTGATTGGTGTGATTTTTTTGTGTGTGTGGGGGGGAGAGAATAGACTAATCAGCTACCCCAGCGTGAAGGCGCTGTCAGCAAACATGTTTGCCGGCTTTGGCGGCAGCCTTTTGACATTGTTCGTCGAGCGTTGCTGTTGCACATTCTACCAAAACCAAACATTCCTCGTAGCTGACTTTGATCGGCTGCAATAATAGGTCATTGATAACCGTTTCGAGCGTCGGTGCATCGTCCTTTGCTGGGTTGAACTTGCTTACACAATTGTACGTTGTCGAATTTTGTGAGACCTACAAGTAGAGTGAGGCTTCGAGTCTCTCCGCTCATCTTGTCGTTGTCGTTTGTGTTGTTTCACGCTCAGCACTCTGACCGGGACGTACACTTCGCTTACGGCCTCCGCTCTGAACGATATCTCTGGATTAAACGCGCTGTAACCATCCATACTCGAGCTGCCTTTTGCAATCATATTGAGAGACCACCACTAACTACCTAGCTGGATGTCGCATCGCAGGGCGATCCCTGGTGGATACTCGAGTATCTCAGCACTCGACCTCACTTCGCTTCCAAACTTGACGTACTTGTAAGTCACAGCATAACTATTGTGCTGGATCAATGGGAGTGTGTTTTTCATGCTCTCATCTCACCAAGCAATGAACTTGCAGGCAAATCGGAAGTCCGGTGCTGACTACGATTGCATCAAACGCTTTCGCTTCGTTTGGCTTGACTAAACTGACATCGTTGTAAGCTCATCCGCCGCGGCTCTGGCTTCAAAAAGCAAGGTCGAGTCTAGCTGACAGCGATGTTTTGTTTTTCTCACCATTTGTTGGCAGGAGTTTTGCAACTGCAGCGGCGTTCACATCGTTGCCTGACAATGCGTTTGTTGGCCTGACAAACTTGAAATCGCTGTACGTTCCGTTTTCCTCTTTTGCTTGAGAGTGCCGTTCCACGTACCGCTTGTGACTCACCCTAGTTTACCGCGATAGATCACTGCCGGCTGCAGTTCGCCTGCAGATGTCTGCCGGGACTTTTAATGGCCTCTCGCAACTGACATACCTGTAGGTGAACTTGTTACGACTGGTACCTGCTGCATTCATGTTTGCCATTGGCTGGTTTGCTCGAACGACTGGTACCCGCTGCATTCATGTTTGCCATTGGCTGGTTTGCTCATTTTTGCTCGATATTGCGTTTGTCAATAGCTACGCCCACAATTGGCTCGGCACCAGCATTCCTGCGGGAGTATTGTCCCCTTTGACATCGCTCAAGACATTGTGCGTTCAAATGCTTACAAACGGTTGATGAGTATTCCTGTCGAATCTGTTTGCTTTGCTCATACTTTTTCGTTTTGGTTTGGCAATGGTGCTTTGAACTGAGCAGCAGCTTAATGTCGTGCATCAACCTGGTGCAAGTCCCTGCCAACCTGTTCTCTGGTCTGAATGCTTTCACGTCGATGTAAGCAATATGGACTGGAATCGAGCGTTGACTACGCAAGCAACTGGTGTACTAATTTGAACTTGCTCGTGCGCGCCAAACCAGTTCGATGACCGGTGCCAAATTGACAGAAATCCCACCGCAGTTCTTCCCACCTACACTCAAAGCGCTGTACGGTGAATGACGTGTCAATGTCGCTGCTTTGGTAGTCTGGATCGTGGAGCTAACCTTCTTGAGCATCAGGATCTTTTATTCAATGGCGGCCACGACGCTTCCTCCCGGTCTTTTCCTCGGGATAACTTTGACATCCTACTCTCTGACGCCTAACAACTATACCTTTGGTGGCAACACACGAGCGCCCCCGAGCACTTACGGCACCGCAGCCTCTCCAATCCGTAAGTTGACTCGTACTTTGCGTCAAACTCGTAAGAGCGGTGTTATCTAACCGAAAACGAGTCCAGCTTGTGATGCAGCCTGTGCAACGTGCTGGGGTCCCGGTCCTGCTGGATGTTGTGCAAATTACTGCCTGTACTGCTCGAACTCTACGTGCACTCAGTGCTATGACGGCTACGCTCTTTCGGACCAAACATGCATCTCAACCTCGGAATCGACCATCTCTGCTGCGTCAGTTCAATCGGCCGTCTCCGCTGCTTTTGTTTCTGCGTTTTCTGTCTCTTCGGCTTCGGTTGTTTCCGCTGCTTCCGCGGCGTCTGAGGAGTCTGTCGCTTCGGCTTCTTCTGCTTCTGCTGCTTCTGCTGCTTCTGTGGGGTCCATGGAGTCTGTCGCCTCGGTCGCGTCTGCGGCCTCTGCCCTTTCCGCCTCGTCCGCTGACTTTGTTGCTTCTGCTGCTTCTGTGGCCTCTGTGGCTTCGGGCGTTTCAGCAAACTCTGTTATTGTTGCTGCTTCTGTCGCTTCTGTCGTCTCTGCAGGCTCGGCCGTTTCCGCTGCTTCTGCTGCTTCCGTGGCCTCCGTGGCTTCGATGCTTGCCGAGTCTGTCGACGCTACCTCGTCCACTGCACCAGGGAGCGTTCCTTCTGCGAGTGCTTCCCTCCCCTCTGCCCCGGCTACGACCACGCTACGCGCCTCGATCAAGGCGTCAGCGGACGACAAGGATAGCTCCTCCATTCTGATCATTGTCTGCGCGGTCGCTGGCACCATGCTATTGATTCTGGTCGTGGTTGCCTTGGTCCGTCGCAAGAGACGCATGAACGCATCCCGCGCCAAGCCCGCCAAGCCCACCGGTGCCCCGAAGCAAGGTCCCATTGAAGCTCAAGACTCGTATGCGACCGTCGAAGAGCGAAATCCGGGCTTTGGCACTCTGGACCCGCACTATGACGATGTTGGATCGCCCGAGTATGCAGCAGTCGCAACTGGCGAAAGTCATTACGAAGACCTTGCCACTCTTGCAACGCGTTCTCAAGCGCCCGTCACGGCCACCTCGCCGACCAGCTATGCGATGGTCGTGACCAGCGGCAACACAGTGTACGGCACTCCCGAAACCAATGCTACCACCTATGTTCCGGTAGATGGGGGTGCGCTTGCTCCGTCTGCTCCATATGCCTCGCCCTCTCTGCACTCTCCGTTGTATGAGGACGTCGGGTCATCTTTGAATAGCAGCGAGTACGCTGTCACAACTTCAGCGTCAACAGCTCCCGCAGCAGTCAGCCCATCCACCGCCGACGCGTATGCAAACTTGGCGCTGGCATCCTCCAGCACGAGCCCTGTGGTGCATGATAACGGCCAGGCTGTGAACTATGCTGCTGTTGTTGGCGTGGTCCCACCCACCGACGAGTAGCTTTTGCTCTCCTTTACTTTTGTTGCTTTGTTTTGTTTGCTTGGTTGATTTGGTTTGCTTGCTTGGTTTCTCTGCTGCCACCAGCACTGGTACCCTCCTCCAATGACTCCGATGGGTTTGATGTGAATTGGTGCCGGAGAACCAAGGCGTGAATGAAAATAATACAGGTGTTGTTTTTGTTGCTTTGGTTTGTTTGCTTGGTTGATTTGGTTTATTATCTTGGGTTTTTCTTCTGCCACCAGCACTGTTACCCTCCTCCAACGACTCCGATGGGTTTGATGTGAATTGGATTTGGTTCTATGCGACTCTATTGGATTTGACCACTCTTTCTTCTGAGTTTTTTTTTTTTTTTTCTTTTTTCATTTCATGAGCTCGGGCTATAACGACAATATCAGCATGAGCAACACAAAGATGGATTCTTGGTACTACGGATTTTGCCTCACTAATTTGCTTTCGGCTTTTGTTGATCCGCGAGTGATTCATTTTCGTATCCTCGTTACTGATACCTTCACTAAAATTCGCCCGTCAACTACCTTTTCCTTGCCTTTTCCTTTTTTTTTTCTTCTTTTTTTTTTGAGTTTTCCGCCTTCCTTCCTTCCTCTCGTCCCCCTCCGCCGAAACCCCTCTCCTCGCGCCCTCCGAGCTGTCTCAACCACAGACATTCAACCTCAACAAGAGCCAAAAACCCGAGTTTGAACAAAAGCAAAAGCAAAACGAAAACGAGAACAAAAACAAAACAAAAAAAAAAAAAGTCAATGGAAAAGTCAATGAAAAAAAAGTCAATGGAAAAGTCAATGGAAAAATAAAATAAAATAAAATAAAATAATAAAAGCGCCTGACTTTGACACACGCGAAGACGGACTTCCGAGGCTGCGACAAAGCGAAAGAGTGATGAAGCGAGGTGATGATGATGATGATGATGATGAAGAGAGAGAGAGAGCGAGGCTGTCGAGAGTGGATGAAGGCGAAGAAGAAGAAGAACAAGCAGAAGAGAGCGAGGCAATGGTCATAGGGAAGCTGAAGTCGAAGGGGAAAGCGGGGGGGGGGGATCAGGCACAGACCACACAGACACAGACACAGAAATGCAAGAGTCGTGATCGGAGGCGTTTCGGAGGAGGGGGAGCGGGGAAAGCGGAGGAGGAAGAACGAACTGCTGCAGTATCAATCTCAATAGAAACGCTCAAGTCACACGCTCACCATCACCATCAACAAACCAACAACAAACATAAGATGGCACGGGTCGAAAAGCAACGTCGAGGGCTTGCTTTGTTTGGATGGGTGAAGGCAGGAGGTGGAACGACGTAAAGGCAAATGCATTGGAAACGAACGAACGAAAACGAACAAATCTTTGGTTCTCAGACAAGAAAGAAAGTAGTTGAAAGGACGAGAAGGTGGGGTGTGGGACAACGCTGCTCGCATTCAACTGGAGTTGGTCAATCTAACGTCCACTCACTTTCATCCTCGTTCGTTGCTCACTTTTGATGCTTGAATCCAGGTTGCTGGACCATGACAACGTCACCCATGCTGCCGACGAGATCATGGCAGACATCAACGAGCGCAACAAGGTTGTTCGCCAAGGCACCAACGCAGCCACCGTACGTAACTTTATGTCGCGGAGGCGCGCTTCATTAACGCAATGCCAATGTGAATGTTGTATGCACTCTTTTGCGGCATGTGCCCTCACCAACATCCATCACACTCCCCCACAGTTGAACAGCGGCATCCGCCGCAAGCTCGGACAGCTCACGACCTCGATCGCGTCGCTCGAGCAAGCTCTGGACAGGGCTGGTCGCCAATACACCATGTATGCATTCTTGTTTGTTGTGTAGTGTTTGTTTCTCTTGGTAGATGGTTGCTCTGGTTGCTCTGTTCACTGCTGAAGGGGACACAGACGCACTTTCCTCAATTCTCCTTTTTGTTTCCATTTTGTTCCTTCTGACAGCACTGACAAGGAGCTTTCGCGGCGGCAAGGACTGACCAGCGCGCTCCGCAGCCGCCGAGATCAGCTGAACTCGATGTTTAACAAGAATATGGAACCTGGTCAAGCAGAGGCCAGCAGGTGGGTGCTTGCCGCATGTCTGTTGCTCTTTGTTTCTAGGTTTGTTGTACTCAGCCCATTTTCTTCCTCTTTTCGCCCCCCCCCCACGCGCTTTCTGGCTGATGTGACAGAGACACTCTGCTGTATGGTGCGCCAGGCAGGGCATTTGGTCAAGGTGCGGCTCCAGTTGAGCGCGAAGACACGCAAGGCCTGGACAACGCCACTCTGCTGTCGCGTCAGCAGCAAATCATGCAAGGTACGATTCGTCGTGCTGTGTGCGTGCCGCAACAGTGCCACAAGTGTACCTGTTTGATGCGACTGGCTGCTGATACTCAACGAGTTTGGGTTTTATGTTTTGTTTTGTTTGGTTTTTTGTTGGGTTTTTTCCTTCCACTCGCAGACCAAGACCGAGGCCTGGATGCGCTTCAAGCGGCCATTGCACGCCAAAAGCACATTGGTGTTGCCATCGGCGATGAAGTCGACTCGCAGAATCGTACGCTCTCGCGCGGTTTTTCTGGAAATGAGTCGTATTGTCTCTTTGTTGCTCACAACACTCTTTCCTTGTCCCAGAACTCCTGGACGATCTTGAGGACGGCATGGATCACACCCACGGCAAGCTTCGGCAAGAAACACTGCACGTCATGACAATTACGGAGAAGGCCAAGACTGGAGGTGAGTGCTCACGTCAAGTTGCAAAACCCATCCTTGCGCTTGTACTGACTCGCTCCTTGTTGTTTCTTCCTAATGCTAGGCATGCTTTGCATTATTTGCTTGCTCATCATTGCCATTATCGTCGTGGCTGCCGTGCCCAATTAAATTGGCAAAGCGCCTTTGACTTTGTCTTGGAATTGTTTTGATTTTTTTTTTTCCGTTGTTTCTCCTTGTTTTTGTGTGTCTGTGTCTGTGTGTGGTGTGGTCGGCCCGCTTTCATGCTGTCGATATTCGTGGCATACTGGTGCTGCTGCTGTCTAGATTTTGTCTGCTCAATGTACACGTTCCGTCCAAACAATGTTCAGCAACAAAGAAACCACAAAACAGCGGTGAAACTCGAACTTGAAAATGAAAAAGAGATAACAACAGGCATGCTTATATTCAAACAAAGGAAGAGACCAAAAAAACACATAAAGCAAATGGCAACCCAACACACTGCATCATCATCAAGCAGGACGAAATTCACCAACTTGGCTCCTCAACCAAATTGGCAACACCCTCCTCAACAACAACAAGCGCCGAGCTTTTGTTGGTCTTTTGTTTTTTCAGTCTTTTGCTTCCTCCGTCTTCACGCACAAACATCAAACAAATGACAACGGCGTGAAAGGGATAGCGGCACACGACACCAAACCACTCACACAGACACACACAAAAAAAGGCACAAAAATCAATGACACACAAAACAGAGAGACGGTATTCACAGCCGCGTGTTTAAGCGTCAGTGGCATCGTCAGCGGGCTCGTCGCGGGCAGCGCGGCGGCTGGAAACGGCAGAGGCGCCGCCACCACGGACCTTGGCGCGGAGCGAGGTGACCTCACGCTGGGCAGCCTCGAGCTCGGCAGTCTGCTCGTCGAACTCGGCCTTGAGCTTGCGCTTGGCAGCCTGGTTGCGCTGGTTCTCCTCCTCGGCCTCGTCGATGGCACGCTTCTGGGTCTTGAGCTTGGAGGTGGCCTTGTCGAGCTCAGCCTTGTTGCTCTCGGCAAGACGTCGCTCCTCGTCAATCTGGGCGACGGCGTCCTTGGCCTTGCGGTCGAGCTTCTTGTTGACACGCTGGAGCTCCTGCTTCTGGCGGTTCTCCTCCTCAACCTGGGCCTCGAGGTCCTTGACGCGCTGCTCGAGCTGAGCAATCTGGGTCTTGCTCTTGCCGCGAGTGGCAGCCTCGAGCTCGTCGAGACGGGTCTTGAGGTCCTTGGACTGGCGGTCGAGGGCGGCGCGAGCCTCCTCGGCCTTGCGGTGGTTGCTCTGCTCAGAGGCAAACTCGAGCTGGAGGGCGTCGAGGTTGATCTGGAGCTTGCGGGCCTTGTCGGTGGCAGCCTCGGCGTTGGTGGTCTCGTCTTCGAGCTCAGCCTGGAGACGCTGGATCTCGTTCTCGAGACGGCGCTTGGCCTCGGCGAGCGACGAGCGAGAGTTGGCACCACCCGAAACCTCGTCGTGGAGCTCATCGCGCTCAGTCTCGGCAGCCTTGCGGGCGCGCTCGGACTGGTCGAGGTCGGCCTGGAGACGGCTGACTTCGGCGGCAAGAGCAGCAGCCTTGCGCTCAGCGTCGCGCTGGGCGTTGGCAATCTCCTCGCGAGTCTGACGGGACTCGTCAATCTCGCGCTGCATGTCCTTGACCTGCTGCTGAGCCTTCTTGGCCTGGCGGACAGCCTCCTCCTTGTTCTTGTTGGCCTCGTCGACGTGACCCTCAGAGTCCTTGAGGTCGAGCTCGAGCTTCTTCTTTTGCTGGAGAATGTTCGACTTGGAGCGGCGCTCCTCCTCGAGCTCCTCCTCGAGCTCGCGAAGCTGCTTGAGGGTGGCCTTGCGGGCATCCTCAGTCTGCTCGTCCTTGGCGTTGAGCTCACGGTCGAGCTGAGCCTTCATGGCCTGGAGGTTGACCTCAAGGCGGAGCTTGGCATCCTCAGTGGCCTGGAGCTCGTCCTCAAGCTCCTCGAGCTGAGTCTTCTGCTCCTCGACGACCTGCTCGAGAGCGCGCTTGCTCTTCTCGAGCTCGTGCACGTTGCGGCCAGCGCCGTCCTTGGAGGCGACGAGGTCTTGCAGCTCGGCAGACAGGGTCTTCTTGGCACGCTCGAGCTCGGAAATCTTCTCGCGAGCAGCCTCGAGCTCCTTCTGGGAGGTGAGAATCTTGGTCTGCGAATCGCGGGCGTCACGCTGGGCGTCGTCGCGCTCGCGGGCAATCTCCTCGCCGCGGGCCTTCTCCTCGGCAAACTGCTGGTCAAACTTCTTTTGCTTCTTCTCGAGGTTGGAGCGAGTGTTGCGCTCGGCATCAAGCGAGACCTGGACGTCAGCAAGCTCGGCCTGGAGACGGTTCTTGGTCTTGTCCGAGTTGGCCAGAGCGTGCTCGAGCTCCTCAATGCGAGTGCGGAGCTCGTCAGCGTCCTTGCCAAGCTTCTTGCGGGTGGCCTCAAACTCCTCAGCCTGGTTGCCAGCATCGTCGGCCTTGCGCTTGTAGTCGGCAGACTGGGCAGTGAGAGAAGCAATCTGCTTCTCGAGGGCGGCCTTGGCCTCCTCCTCCTCCTCGAGCTGCTCCTTGAGGCCGGCAATGTCGGTCTCGGCCTGCTTCAGCTTGGAAGCAAGAGCAAGCTTGGCACGGGTCTCAGCCTCAATGTTGCCCTTGCTCTCGCCGAGCGAAGACTCGGCAGTCTTCTTGGCCTTCTCGAGAGCAGAGAAGCGCGACTCGAGGTCCTCGAGGTTCTTGCTGGTCGAGTCGAGCTCGGCAGTGAGCTTCTGGTTCTGGGACTGGAGCTCGGCAATGATGCGCTGGTCCTCGTTGAGGCGGCCAGTGGCCTCGGCAAGCTGGGCCTCGAGAGCCTTCTTCTTCTTCTCGAGCTCGGCGTAGGCCTTCTTGAGGGCATCAAGCTCAGACTGGAGCGAGTCGCGGTCGCGAGTAGCGTCAGAGACGTTCTTCTCGAGGGCGGCCTTGCTCTTCTTGAGCGAGTCAATCTCGGCGTTGGACTCCTCGGCAAGCGAAGTGTGCTTCTTGCGGAGGTCGGTGAGGGCAGCCTCGTGCGAGGCAGTCTCATCGTCGAGCTTCTTCTTGAGCGAGGCGAGCTCGGCCTCGCGCTTGGCGCGAAGCTCGGCCTGCATCTTGTTCGAGTCGCCAGACTCGTCGAGCTGGGCACGCAGGCTGTCGTAGTCGGCAGCGAGGTCCTTGGCACGCTTCTCAGCCTTGCTGCGGGCAGCGCGCTCAGACTCGAGCTCCTCGTTGACCTCCTCGAGCTGGGCCTGGAGATCGCGCTTGGCCTTCTCGACGTTCGAGCGCTGGACCTTCTCCTCCTCAAGGGCAGAGTTGATGGCCTCGAGCTCGGCCTGCTTCTTGCCGAGGGTGGAGGCGAGGTCACCCTTCTCGCCGCCAGCAGCGTTGAGCTGCTCCTTGAGGTCGCGGACGTCCGACTCGAGCTTGCGCTTTTGCTTTTCGAGTTCCTGACGCTCCTTCTCCTCCTTCTGGAGACGCTCCTCGAGCTCGGTGATGGTGGCGTCGAGCTTGGCCTTCTGCTTGATCAGGTGCTTGTTGGTGTCCTCCTGGTCCTGGAGGGAAGCAGAGGTGGTGGTGAGCTTCTCGTTGAGCGAGTTGCGCTCCTTGGTGAGCTTCTCGACGTTGTCCTTCTCGACGGTGAGCTCGTCCTCAATCTTCTTGAGCTGGGCCTCGCGGGCAGCCTTCTCCTGCTCGAGCTTCTGCTTGATGGTCTCGAGGTCGTTGACCTTCTCCTCCATCTCGTTGATCTGGGCCTCGAGCTTGCGCTTCTCAGTGCTGAGCTTGGCCTTGATCTCCTCCTCCTCGTCGAGGCGGGCCTCAAGCTCGCCGACAATGCCCTCGAGCTCGGCGCGCTTGGCAGCGAGACGGTTCTTCATCTCCTCAGCCTCGGCAGCGGCCTCGGACTCGAGCTGGAGCTGCGTGGCGAGGGCGTTCTTCTCCTCGAGCAGCTTGGCGTGGAGCTTCTCCATCTCGATGCGAGCAGCCTCCTCCTTCTCGGCCTTCTCCTGGAGCTTCTTGACCTCCTGCTCCTTCTGGCGCATCTCGTCCTCTTGGCGAGCAACGTTGAGCAGAGGCTTGACCTTGGTGTACAGCTTCCACCACGCCCAGTTGCGGAGGACGAGGTACTTGCGCGTGTTGCGCTGGATGATGCGGATGGCAGTCTCGTTGCTCATCATCTTCTTGAGGTCGCGGCGAGCCATGAAACCACGGCAGAAGGCCTGGAAGCCCTTGATGACGGCCGTGAGCTTCTCGTCGCGCTGCTCTTCGAGCTGGGCAAGGACACCGGCGCGGAAGAAGATCTTGGAGTGACCAATGCGGAAAGAGTTGGCCTCGAGCTCAAGCGCCTCAACCATCTTTTGGCAAATCTTCTTGTTGTCCATGACACCCTTGGGGACGGCAGAAGGGGTGAGGATTTCGTAGCGCTGCTTGAACTCTTGGAAGAGGACGCGCGACGGGAAACCTTGACGGACGATACGGATGCCTTCGAGGACACCGTTGCAGCGAAGCTGCTCGAGGACGAGCTGGTTGTTGATCTTGCCGGCCTTCTTCTCGTGGTTGGGGATGATGCAACGGACGAAATGGGGCTGGGTGTTGCGGAGGGTGGTCATCAAATGCTCGAGCTGCTCCTTGTGGATCTGGGCGACAGTGCGGAACATGCCCTTGCGAGCACGGGTGGTGGCGCCAAAGGCAGACTCGCTGGCCTGGGCAGGGGCGACGTAGCCGTCCGACCAGAGCTCGGCGACGAGGGGCTCGGTGGACTTGGCGAGAAGCTCGGTGACGTTGTCGTTGAGGGGATCCATGTTCTTGACAAGCCACTGCTCAGCCATGTAGCCGACCTCGCCGGCGTAGTGGACGACAATAAAGTCGGCGTTGGACTTGACCGGCGGGGGCTTCTTGTACTTGGGGTGCTTCTTGTCGTGGTTCGAGTCGAGCTTCTCGACGAACGACTTGTCGGTGGCCTTGGGGAAGAGGCACTCCTCGTCGAGGATGGAGAGGATGCCGAGGGGCTTCTCGAGCAGGTCAATGCAGGGCTGCAGATCAAGACCAAAGTCAATGAACGTCCAGTCAATGCCTTCCTTCTGGTACTCCTCCTGTTCGAGGATGAACATGTGGTGGTTGAAGAGCTGCTGGAGCTTCTCGTTCGTGTAGTTGATGCAGAGCTGCTCGAACGAGTTGACCTTGAAGATTTCAAAACCAGCGATATCGAGAATGCCAATGAACGAGGACGACTGGCGCTTGGTGTCGAGGGCCTTGTTGATGCGGGCAACAACGTGCTTGAAGAGACGCTCGTAGAGGGCCTTGGAGATGGCCTCGACGGCAAACTCGACCTGCTCCTTGTTCTGGGCCTTGGTGACAATGTCGCGACCGGCCTTGACACGGGGCTTGAGGAGGCTGCGAGTGAACTCGCCGAGCGGAATGCCGAGCATGGTGCAGGCCTTCTGGGCATACGTGTCGTCGTTGAGGATGGCCTGGTCGGAGCGCTTCTCCTGCTGGAAGACCATGTTGCCCAGCTGGAGGATACCAGAGACAATCTTGAACATGGCGGTCTGCTCAGCCTCGGAAATCTCAAACACGTTCATGGCGTAGGTGGTGTTCTTGAACTCGGCCACGTCGTCCATGCCCTCGACCGTCTTCTCGCCGTTGAGGAAGCGGTACTTGGTCACGTCCTCGAGGAGGAGGTCGCGGGCCTGGTCCTTGGAGGCGCCGCGGAGGAGCTGGAAGAAGATGTGGAAATCACGCTCCGTCTCGGACTGGCGGATGGAACGCGACTTTTCGAGCAGGTACGTCTCAATGTTGCCGCCCGAAATGTGGCCAGTCTTGTCAAACTCAATGCGGATGAACTTGCCGAAGCGCGAAGAGTTGTCGTTCTTGATCGTCTTGGCGTTGCCGAACGCCTCGAGGATGGGGTTGGCCTGGAGGAGCTGAGCCTCGAGCTGGCCCTGGGACTTGGACGAGCCCGACGCAATCGAGGCGAGGTACTGGATGACCTTCTTGGTGTTCTCCGTCTTGCCGGCACCAGACTCGCCCGTGCAGAGAATGGACTGGTTCTCGCGCTCCTGGAGCATGTCGCGGTAGGCAGAGTCCGTCAGGGCGTAGACGTGCGGGGGCAGCTCCTGGCGCCTGCGGCCCTTGTACATCTGGACGACCTTGTCCGAGTAGATCGGGAGCTTCTTGTAGGGGTTGATGACGACGCAGAAGAGGCCCGAGTAGGTCTGTCGTTTGGGGTTGAAGGAGAGAGAAAGAAGAGTTAGTTTTGCAAAGAAAAAAGGCGAGGCAGACAGATGGATTGTGATTTTGTGTTTTTTGAGGGGGTTTTTTGCCAATCGTCGACGAATGCATTCTCGCTTCATCACCTCTGTCTTCTTCGTCCTTGTCTTCTTGTTGCTCAGCTTTGAAAGCAAACAAGCAACAAAAGCAACGAAATTTCCAACCAACAGAAATTCAACCAAAAAGCAAGAATTTTTTTTTTTTTTTTGCTTTTCCCTTTTTTGAGGAATTGTTGTTCAGCAACGCTCGAAAAGGAAGGCGATCGAATAAAGCAATAAAAAATAAAAAATAAAAAAAAGAATCCAACAAATGCAAAAAAAAACCACAAACCAAAGGAAGCGCGTCGACGCAGCAGCGCAAGAGCGACAGGATTTGCACCATCCATCCATGCTTGCATTTCGACAAGCGTGTGTGGGTGTGGGTGCGCGTCTCGGCAGCGCGAGAAACGAATCAAACAGTGGCAAAAAACGAAAAAAAGCGAATAGGCATTTTTTTTTCTTTGTTGATTTTCGCTTGATTAGATCTCTTTTCGCGCTGCTTGTTTTTGCGCCTTCCGCTTTCCAGCAGTGCCCCGCTGCGGATGTGACAACGTGATCGCTCACATCGCTGCATCCGCATCCGGCGACAGAAAAGCACAGAAAAGCAAGCAGCGAAAGAAAAAAAGGCAAAAAGTCGAAATCGAAAAGAATTGAAATTTAACAAAAAAAATTGCGATCTGTGGATGCCTTTTTTTTCTTTTTCTTTTTTCCAATGCATTTCCAGCGAAACATTTTTTCTTTTTCTTTTTTCTTTTTTCTTTTTTTCAAATTCTTTGCCTTTTTTTTTGTTTTTTTTTTTTTTCCCTCTTCGTTCCTTTTCCTTTGCCCCCCCCCCCATCCCAGCGGGATCGCCATCGGTCTTTCAAACTTACGTAGATCATGTTGCTAAAGTAGCGGGCCTTAAGGTTCTGGAGGACGGACGCCTCGTTGAGGTGGGAGAGCGAAGCCATGTCCTCAGTCTTGTCGAACTTGGGCGGATTGGCCTTGTGGACGTCGTCACGCTTGACGGTCAGGGTCTTGCCGCCAGCAACCTCGACGGTCGCATCCTTGTCGGTCTCGGACTTGAGCGAGGCCGCGACGAAACCCTCGTTGTCGTCGGGGATCCAGACCCACTTCTTGGCAGCCCACTCGGCCTGGACGGCGGCGTCGGCAACGTCGTTCTTCTTGCCCACCGAAAGGTAGGCCATCGCGTCTTCTTCCTTGTGAGACATGGTAGCGGTCAACGATTAAAATTGAAACAAAAAAAAAAAAAAAAAAAAGTCTTCAAGGTGAGGAAATCTTGAGGAGTGAGCTTTTTTTTGTTTTTGGTTTTGTGCTGAATCAGGTAATTTTGGTTTGGATCTTGGATCTGTGGAGTTTGGGTCGTTCTTTGATGATTTGTGATTTGGGCGAGGAGTCATGCTCGAGAATTGTAATTTCGTTTTGAAAAGCGCGACTCGTTTCAACTGTGGTCGAAATTTGAATCAAATTTCAAATGCTGCTTCATGGAGTGTATCGTTCCAATGAGCCGTCCGCCTCCGGATCCTCACGAGGTGGATCAGTAGAGATATTTGCTAAGGAAAGGCGATTGACGGATGCCGAATGTGCAATCACAACAACCCAAAAAGCATCCAAATTCGCGCGATTTTCCGAAATTTTGGCTAACAACCACCGGCTACCCTTGCTGGCTGAACGGACTCGACTCTGGTTGACGAATTTTTTGTGTGCTTGTGTTTTTCTTTGCAATGGTTGTGTTGAAGGGGCGATTTTCGGCAATAAAAGACGTCAATCGTGGCCAAAGTGTGCTTCCAAGCGTAATTGTCGAAAGAGCATCTGGTCTTTCATTTTTTTCGCGCCGGTGGCAAGCGAGCTCTTATTGCAATGTTTGTCGATTCAAACACGTTCACAATATAAAGGAGAGCAGTATTTGATCATCAGAATTCGAAAACCGCCACTCTAATGGCCTCGTTTCAACCACCCCATCCTCTCCACAAATATTTTTCAGCCCTTTGGTCAACGTGCGACGCTTCCCGAGCTATCCAGAATGAAGAAAATGATATTTGCTACTCGTCCATTGAACAAGGCGCGGTCGCTGGACTGTCCTTCATGTCGCAATTCGCTGCGTTCGTCGACACTTTGGAAAGCACCATCAAAACCCCCAAAACCCCAAAATCAAAATTTTCAGTTTTCATTTTTTTTTTTTTTTGTTTCCAATCATGTCAATTCGAGGCAAACCGATGCCGTGGTCCGGTGCCCAGCGCGTGTCTGGCGCATCGCCCTTCCCGCTGTCGAGCTTTGCGTGCTCCAGCCGCAACGACAGCGAGATCTGGCTGACCGGCGGCGTTGTAGGCCCGTCGCCGCTCTCGTCCAGCGCGCCCGCTCCCCAGCTCAGCGCCGACACATTCGTCCTCACCACCGGTGCGCCCTCGCTCACTCGCTCACCCACTCGCTCACCCACTCGCTCACTCACTCACCTTTCCCCTCCGCTTCATCGCGTTCGTCTCGATTTCAGCTGTCGTTTGCTCACTTTTGTTCGTAACTCAGCCAAAAAGTCGCAAAAATCACAAAAATCACACAAAAATTTGCCACAGTTTTGAACCAAAAAAAAAAAAAAAAAAAAACCAGAAAAAAAAAACAATTGCCAAAAAGACAGTTAGTTAGCAGCGTCCGTATGGATTGACCGCGGTTGAAGCGGAATTTCGTACATACCATTCGCTCACTAATCGCACCACGCCTTCCTGGAAAGGAAACTGTCTGTGTTGTTCGTTTCTTGAGAATTTTTTGTTTTTTTCGTTCTGGAGCTCGTTCTTCGCTGGTTGGACGTGAGAGTGTGTCTCAATGTAAACATCGTGATGGGTTTGCATGGGGTGGCCGGGCGGCGGTCTGGAAACGAAGGTCGGCTGGGAAGCGAGCTCCACAGTCAGTCAGTCAGTCACGAGCGGATTCACAACCTCTGACTTCCGCTTCCGAGGGGTGATGCGATCCGAACGAAAAGCTCAAGGAAGGAAGGAAGGAAGGAAGGAAGGAAGGAAGGATTTGTGATGAGAATAGCGCAAGCAGAGAGGCGTCACCACTTGAGCGAAATTGCTGCGAGGCGAATCTCAAGTCTGAGACACTCAGTCGACCCGAGAAACAATTCTGAGACAAATCGAGATTGTCGCGATACCGAAACCCGCTCGTTGCTTGCAATGCTCACCCGTCTCACCCCCTTTGTTCGATTTTTGCACACTTTTGATTTGCAGCTGGGTTGTCAAGCTGGGTCAAGCTCACAGTGACTGGCGTCCCTCCTCCACCACGCGTGGCGCACGCGTCTGCATACTCTGCCGATAAGGTGCACACACACAAAAAAACCAATTGCAAAACCAATAGCGAGCAAAACTCACTGATCCTGTTTTGTCCGGTTCTGGGTGCTTGGTTGTTTGTTCTGGCTCGGCTGGCTCTGACAGTTGTTCAACTGGGGTGGCAAGGTCGCGGCTGGCATTGTCGACACGGACGTGTACATTCTCAACACTGTCTCGAAGGCGTGGTCGCGTCCGCGGACCACCGGGACCCCGCCCAAGCCACGCATCCACCACACCCTGTCCATCATTGACGACCGTCTTGTGGTGGTCGGCGGCCAGTCCGATACTCCCGGCACTGCTGCAATTGGCGACCTGTTCATTCTTGACACTCGTATGGCCATCTGTGAAAGAGCGCGTTGTACTTTTTTGATGCGTGAATTGTGCACTTTGCTCACACCTCTGCGTTTGTTTTTTTAAACCCCTCTCACTCGCATCTAGGCTCTCTGGCATGGACTGAAGTTCCAGTCAAGGGCGGCATCTCGGCCTCTCAGCTCGCACGCACCCGACACAGCGCAGAAGTGGTGGATGGCAAATTGTACGTGTTTGGCGGCGCTTCGGCGTCCGGCGCGCTCTTGCAAGATTTGCTCGCGTTCGACTTTGCGAGTCAGACCTGGTCGGCCGTCTCTCAGCGCGGAAGCCCTCCTCCAGCGCGCGCGGGGCACTCCTCGGCTGCCGTTGGCAAAGTCTTGTACTTTTTCGGTGGCCAGAACAATGCAGGCGATGCTTTCGACGATCTCTGGGCGTTCGATCTCGCAGGTACGTGGCATCTCGCTCGTTTGCTCCTTCTTGGCATGACCGAATCAACACTCACTTGCACTCCTCCTCTGTTTTTGGCACCCTCTGTTTTTTTTTTTTTTTTTTTTGGTTGCCAGCTAATGAGTGGATGCAGTTCCCGAACGAACCGAGCCTCATGGGTCCCAATCCATCCGCTAGCTCTTTTGGTGGCATGTGCTCCCTCAAGGGCAAGCTCTACGTTGTCGGTGGAGTTGCTTCGACTGGCGCCCCTCTGCTGGACTTGAATATTTTCGACACTGGTAAGCTCTTTGTTTCTGCGTGCTTCGTCTCGAGTCTTATTGCTCAGTTATCTAACACCTCTCCCCTGGACAACGCTCTGCAACGCGATAGGCAAAGTGAAAGCCGGCACAGAGCGTAAAACTTCCAGTGGCGCACCGGCTGCTGCTCCGGCTGCTGCTGCTCCAGCTGCACGAAACGAGGCCGCGTTGGCTGCGGCGCAAGCAACCATTGCCAAGGCGTTTGGAGGGGCTGCTGCTGCGGCTGCCGCAACCGCACCTTCTGCGAGCGTTTCACCGGCGCCTGCTCCCGCCCAAACTCCTGGAAAGCTCATCTCTGGTGGCAGCGCTAGCACACCCCCTGTTCCTGTTGCTGCCACCCCGCCGAAAGCCGTTGCTGCATCGTCGCCAGCCGTCGCCACATCGTCACCCGTTGCCTCCACGCCTCTTCAGCAAGCCGAGAATGTTCAGCGCCAACAGGCCGAACGCATTCGCGAACTGATGACTCAACTCGCCTCCGCAAAAGCAGAGCTTGAAACGGCACGACGGGCTCCTGCGCCGGCTTCTGCTTCTGCTGCTGCTGCTGCCTCATCGAACGCTGAAACTACCCGGCTGGCCGCCGAAAACTCCCAGCTGGTCCGCGACTTGGAGGCCACTCGGAAGGCGGCCAACTCCAACTCGGCCATCCAGTCGCAGCAGGCCGAGCAAATCCGCGAGCTGAACGCGAACATTGCCTCGCTCAAGAGCGAACTCGAAGCCGCAAAGCGTGTGAGTGCCGTTTCGCTGCCCGCCGCAAAGACCGCCGCCCCGTCCGGCTCGTCGTCGAATTCGGCCAACACAATCGAGCTCGTCAAGCTCAAGACTGAGAATGCCGCGCTCACGGCCGAGCTGATTGCTGTGAAGGAAAACCTGCTGCTCGACAAGACCTTGTACGAAGGCTCGCTCAAGACCATTGTCGACCAAGACGAACGCATCGGCACGCTCGAGCTGGAACTGGACGCGCTCCGCGCTCAACAGGGTGCTGCAGTTGCGGCTCCAGTTGCAGCTCCCGCTGGCCCATCTCCCGCACTTACCGCCGAGCTGCAGCAGGTTAAACTCACACTCCAAGCTGCCCAAACTGCCAAGACTGCCGCGGAGACGCAACTCAAGCAAGCGCAGGCCGAGCTCCAAACCAGCAAAGCAGCTGCCGAGCAAGCCAACAAGAACGCCGAGACTGCCAAGCAACAGCTGGCGCAAACGCAGACCGAGCTTGCCACAGCCAAGGGGCAGCTCGCGTCGAGCCAGTCTTCGGCAACAACAGCCGCCTCTGCCGCGCAGCAACTCGAGCAAGCTCGCAAGGAGAAAGCCGCCGTTGATGCAGAGCTGGCCAAGCTCAAATCGACCGATGCACAGGTCGTTGCAGACCTCGCTCGTGTCACTGCCGAACTGACCACTGTGCGCGCCACCGCTGCGTCAACGGCCTCGCAACTCGAGGCCAGCAAGACCGCCGCCGCTAGTGCCGAAGCTGCGCGCCAGTCTCTCGCCGACCAGATCAAGTCAACCTCGTCCGATGTGGCCAACGACCTCGCAACCGCTCGCGCCGCGCTTGCGCAAGAAAAGACTGCTCGCGAAGCGGCAGACCACAAAGTGACGGATTTGATCAAGCAAATGGCCGACCAAAAGCTGCATTCCAATCGCGAGCTCGCGACTGCGACGCTTGCTTCCAAGACACTGAGCGACAAGGAAGTCGCCGATGCCAAGAAGGCGGCTGCTGATGCGACTGCCAACGCGTCTAGTTTGGATGGTAAGCGTGAATGTTTTGGAGTTTGATTTGAGTGCTGGTCCGATTGGACGTGTGCTTACTCCGGTTCATTTTTTTTTCGTTTCATTGGTTGGCTCTGATAGCACAACTGAAGACTGCACTCGCGCAAGTGGCTGCAGCGTCTGCCGAAAAGGCGGCACTTGAAAAACGCGCTGGGGACGCCGAGCGACTCCAGAAGGAGGCCGCAGCTTCTCACGAGCAGCAACTCAAGGCCGCGCAGACTCAAGCTGCCGTCGCAACTGCCTCGCAAGGTTCCGCCGAGCAGGCTGCTCTGGCAGACCTGCGCAAGCAGCTGTCCGAGTCTCAAACCAAACAAGCGGCTCTTGACGGTATGTGTTTGAGTTTTGAGGTTGCACTCTTTGCAAAACTGTTCAAACTGCCGAATCTTAATTGTTATTTTTTTCGGTGCCTTGTTCTGGCTCGCAGCCCAAGTCAAGCAGCTGACGACCGAGAAAGCCACTGCAGGACAAACACTCGCGACGGCTGACAAGAAGGCTGCCGATGCCGAGAAGAAGGCGGCCGATGCCGACAAGAAAGCCACGGAGGCCGAGAAGAAGGTGGCCGACCTCACAAAGCGTGTTGCAGACCAGGAGAAGGAGCTCGCCACGGCCAAGACCGCCGCAGCCAGTCGTCCAGTTGTTGCTGCAGCGCCGGCCGTACCCTCGTCCAACAAGGCCGACCTGGACAAGATTTCCCGCCTCGAGCAAGAAGTCAAGACCCTTCAAGCGCAGCTCAAGTCTGCATCCGCGGCTTCGTCGGTGGCCCCTGTTGCTGCCACCCCTGCTCCCGCTCCTGCACCAGCGCCTGCACCGGTGGCTGCACCCGCTCCTTCAGCCGGAGGCGGCCCACCCCCGCCGCCACCTCCGCCGGCTGCCCCGGCACCACCGCCCCCGCCGCCGATGGGCCAGATGCCTCCTCCCGCCAGTGCGAGTAAGATTTGTTTGCTTGTTTCTTGCTTGGCTTTGCCGTTGGCAGTGGTGGATTTGCCAGAGTCTCACACGTTGTGGTTTTTGTGCTCAGCTCCTGGTCGAAGTGCGCTGTTGGACCAAATTCAACAGGGCACCAAGCTGAAGAAGGCCCCCAAGATCGACCGTGCCCCGTCGCAGACGAGCCTGTCTTCGGCGGGCGGCGCGTCGGCCAGTTCCTCGCCTGCTCCAGGAAAAGGTATGTCGAGTCTCTGCTGTTGGGTTTTCGGTTTGCGCAACCTGCCGCTCCAGAGACATCACACTCTCACCCTTTGAATCCTGCCTCTTCATCTACAGGACCTGCTGGCGGCGTTGGCGGCGGCATGGGTGCCATGCTCGCGGAAATGGCCAACAAGAAGCTCAAGCCCAAAGCCTAAAGCGAGTCACGCCTTCGTATTCTGGTCTATCTTCTTTTTTTGATTGTTTTTGGTGTTTGTTTTGCTTGGTTGTCTGTTCGGTTGTCGTTCTTGCTCTGGTTCCCCTGTTTAAATGTTGTTTTCTCCATTACCAACATTGTTATGTTTCTCCCCCCTCCCCTCCTCCTCCTCCCATCCAGTGTTGTCGCTGCATTTTCGAGTGTATTGCATTCATGGATGACTATCTTTTGTTCAAGTGTCGACTATTCTGCTTTCCTATTTGACGCATTTCGCAGTTTATCTTTTTTTGTCGCTCTGGTTTTTTCAAACCCAGCAACAAAAACGGTTGCTATTTTGATTGTATTTTTTTTGATCTACAACTTTGGCGACTTTATTTTTTGCTTTTGGCTTTTTCACACCTCGACTGAGGGCCAACTTTTGCGACCGAACGAACGCACAGAAAGCTCGACTGCAGCAGCAACAGCAGCAGTAAGAACAACAAACCGAACAAGCTCTTCGCAGGTCTGTGTGCTGCAGTAGAAAGCTGGACCAGCAGCAGGGGAGCACCAGCTCGTCCATACACCAACAACGATGCGAATAGGCGTGGTGCTTGTCCGACAGTTGTTCGCGCGACGGCGACGAGTGACTGCGGTCGCTGCTGCAGTACTCATGTTGCTTGCAGCACTCACGCTACTGTCGTATGGGAATGTGCCACCCCAGCTGGAGAGCATTGCTTCGGTTGCACCGCAATCTGCGTACGACCGGGCGTGGTTTGCTCCTGCGGGAGGAACGCTTCACAGTGACACCTCGACGACCAGCGCTGCTCCCGGCAGTGCAGCAACCCACGCCAGGAGTACCGATGAGACGCTGCCAGCCAACCAAGCTCATCTGGGCGAGGTCGTCGCGGCGCTGATTGCGCACTGCCCGGGTGAGCAAGCGCGGCGCCTTCCCGATGCTCCAGCCGTCGTTGGTGGCTGGCCAGTCCCAGGACCTGCGCAACGCCGTCTCGCCATGCTCACTGATGACAACCAGTCGCTGCACAATCACCAGGCAGGCAGCCAGGACGACAGCAGCACAGCGGGCCAGAGTTTGGTTGCTGAGCAGCAAGCGCAACAGCCAGAGCGCGGCCGTCCTCGTCGAAAGATGACTCAGCTGGACGAATTTGACCTTCCAGCCACGAATGAGCAACAACTTGCTGAGCAGTCCTCACAGCAACATCAGCAGCAATTGGGAATGATAGACACTGCCAATACGCAGCCAGAGCAACAGGCAGAGGCCGCCGAGTCCAGAGAGCTGCTGCTTCGCCAGCAATTATCATCATCGGGGGCTGGTGGAGACACCTCACCCGTTCGCCAGGGCGGCGTTCTTCTGCCGCAGCAACAGCCGCCTGGAAAAATGCCAGACAGCCACCAGCAGCAAGCGCAGCCAAGCCCGTCTCCAGCGCGCACATCGAACTCGGCAGCCGATCAAACTGTCGCAGCCATACAAGCTAGCAACCGAATCACGCCCACCATCCCCGCATTCGAGTCCTATCGCTACAGCACCACACTGACCATGTTTGTTATTGCAGACATTGCGACATTCGACTTGCTGGAACCCGAACTGCGCGCGATTATGCCAGACCGCCAGAGTTGGCGAGTGGATGTCGACGAAGTACAGCCGCAGCTGATTCTCATCCAACCGTCTTGGACGCATCGCTGGAGGGACGATTTGTTCAGCAGCAACGAAAGCACAGCGCTTATTCAGATGGTCGAGTACGCGCGCTTGACGTACGGCACAAAGAGCATTTACTGGAACACGGAGGATCCACACCATTTTGACCAGTTTGTGCACAGCTCGATCTTGCGCCATGTCGATGGTGTCTTTACAACAGAAGAGCAATGTGTCGCCAAGTACCGTGCCGTGCTGGGACACGAGCGTGTCGGGTTGATGCCGATGGGAGTCCAGCCGGCGCGCGTCAACCCGATCGGCATGTACCGACCGAGAACGAAAGGGTATGCATTTGCGGGCACCTACGGCTTCCAAGACAAGTTTCTCTCACGCACGCAATGGCTGGACATGATGCTGTTGTCTGCGCGAGAGCGAGGCCTGGTTATTTACGATCGAAACTCGCATGTCACATCGGATGCCGTCCTCAAATTTCCGACTGTCGTCTACGGCGATCTCATTCGGCCGTCTCTACGCTTCAACGAGACGATTGCAGCTTATCAATCGCACGATGTGCAGATTAACGTCAACTCTGTGATGGATTCGCACACGACCTGCTCACGCCGTGCACTCGACGCAACCCTGCGAGGAACGCCGGTTCTCTCGTCACCGAGTCCAGCAATGGCAAACTTTCTGGGGCAAGACGGCGTTGTGGAAATCCATTCCCCAGATGACGTGGTGCAAGCCATGCAGAGACTCGACAGTACGCTGACTCGTGAGCGAATCGCTCTGAACGGCCAGCGGCGTTTGTTGGCATCCCACACCATGCAGCATCTGCTCCATCACGCTCTCACGGCGACTGACTTGAACGACCGCTTTCCACAACCCTCGAAACACATTTCCCTGGCCGTCTGCCTGCCGTTGGATCCTTGCTCCTACAGCACCAACGAAGCAGACATCAAAAGTTTCCGCGCGTCCTGTGTTCACTCTCGCACCATGGCGGCCGTACGTCTGGTGAATCGCGTTGTGATTGACCGGCACATGGACTTGTCCATTGGGTTCTTTTTGCGCGAGAATCTACCCTCCAAGAGCAGCAACACGACGCGATGTGCGACGTTCGAAACGCTCGCGCGAGAGCTCAACGCCACCATGACAAAGCACCTCAACCCTGCGCAACCGCGTGTATTGGCCTTGAATGGCCACCCGTTTGCTCGCGAAGCAGATTGCTACAACTATGCCGTCTCATCTGCGCTCCCTCAAACGCGCTTTATTACTTTTCCAAACGTCCGCCATTACTATGGCCGCAACTTTTTCCGCGACTTGTTGCCTGCGTTTGACTACACGTTTGCCGCCATTGTTGGCAAGAGCAGCGTGTACGCCACACTGCAGAGGGACGACCCCACACGCGCATGCCACCAGCAGCTCGATGCGTTGCTCGTGTCCGATCTTGCTCACGCCTATCCTTCCATAGGACTGACGCATGAGACGCTTGGACTCGAACTCTATCGTCCAGAGCTGCAGAACGAGTATGTCGATTCGTTGGGCGTTGCGGTTACTGCCGTATTCCGGATGGATGTTTTCCAGCAGCTCCAGTTTGCTCGAGACGTGAATCGCCCTCTCGAGCAATTGCTGCGCCGAGCAACTCAGCGCAAGATTGTCATGTACTCGACCAATCGACACAACTTCATCCTCAACAACCAATCGGGCGAGTGTAGCCTGCCCGTCATTTCAGACAGCGCCATCGCGTTCACTTCGTGGTAGTTGTCTGAGAATGTCTTGATATTTTTTCTTTGGATTTTGGTGTTGGCATCGGTGCGTTGGGGGTAGCTTTGTTCACGTTATCACCCATCAATAAAAAGATTTCGTTTTCACTCCAATTGTGTCACACGAGTGCCATAAAGCAACAGCAATTTGTGAGTGAATGATCTACAGTCTTCCATAAGAGCCCCAAATCTAATCAACTGTACTTGAGCCTTTTTTTAAAGCTTTGAAACAGGGAAAAAAGAGCAATCGAATCAATGGTGTATACTTTTTCTACAGTACATACAAACACAAACACGAAAGAAACCACCAACCGACCGAAGAAAACACGTCACACAGAATTTTGAAAAGAATAAACACAAAATAACTAATCAACACATTTGCCTCTTCAAACGACGACGACGACGACGACGACTAGTCATCAATCATTTGACGCTCTTGCAAAATCCATCGCGTCCCATCACCGCTGCGAGGGTTGGGCACAATCTCAAATCGCGTCAGGTCTTTGCGAGTAATCATGCCGACGACTTGATTGAAGCGGTCGGTGATGATGAGGTGACGAAGACCGAGACCACGGAAGATGCGGTAAACGCGCGACAGCGGGGCTGCGTGCTTGAGCGTGTACGGAGTGGGGTTGAGGTACGGGCGCAAGTCCATAAACTGCTCATTCTCGTACGCAGTGGTGCTGATTGTGTCGATGGATGGGTAGCGCGGGTAGGACGCTCGGAAATCGTCCACGGTGAGAACTTTGGCCTGCACCGAATGCTCCCCTTGCGCATTCACGACACGAGGACCAAATGCGCGCTCCTTAAGAATGGTGATGAGTTGCGAGCGCAGAATAATCCCGCAGAGCGTGCCGTAGCTGTGCTCGTTCACAAGAGGAGCATGCTGCAACGAAGCAGAGTCGCCCGTGTAAGGGCCTCGGACATTCAGGTTGAGGAAGGGCGGCAGCGGGACTGCGGATGGGGAGGCTGTGTTGGGAGTGGACCCAGCCGTGGTCGGCGCTGCTCCATTGACATGGTATTGGCTCTCCGGAGGGAAGGCGCCCCAGTCGTTTCCTGACGCGCCAGTGTTGCCGCTCGACGTGCTGCCGTAGCTCGTTCCAAGCGTGCTCAGCTGCCCGCCAGCGGGAGCACGCACAATGTCAATGCCCATCATGTGGCCGGCCGTGCTCATGTTAAAGTTCATGACGGACGCGTTGAGGTTGATGTTGGGCATTCGGGACGAGGCAGAGGGCCGGGGCACGCCACTGCTGCCGCCAGCCGTACCGGCCGAGCCCGAAGTCATGGTGGATGCGCCCAAGGGGAGACCGCCTGCCGCACCACCACGCTGCTGGAGCTGCTGGCGCCAGCGTTGAATACCATCGTCCGTGACGACGGGAAAGGCGTTGTGCGTGGTGGTGCGCAGGAGCTCGACAATGCGCCCAACACGGTCAAACTCTTGGATGCAGACCACGTTGGAGCTCATGACGTGCGACGCGTGGAAGTGCTGCATGGGCAGCGGCGCCTCCCAGTGAAGAATGGGCACGCGGCGCAGGTGAATGTGCAGGTCGTAGATGCCCTCGTTGAAAAGATCGCCCACCAGCTTGGCCGCCATGATGGACAGCATCAGAGGCAAGCCGTAGGAAATGTTGCCCGTGCCTTCGACCACAATGACTGTGAGGGAGATGGTCATGCGAACGATGCCTCCGAGCATGGACGCCGCTCCAATGAGCGCGTACTTGCCGGGATCAACCCAGTCGGCGTCCGGGAAGGCGTGGTAGAGCAAGTTGCCGACCAAGCGGCCGTACGCGGCACCCGTGAGCAAGGCGGGCACAAAGACGCCAGCCGGGACGGAAATGCCGTACGTCCAGCACGACAGGCAGAACATGACGAGGAAGAAGATCGAGAGCGTCTCGGGGCTGTAGTCACCGCGAGTGGCATGGAAGAGATTTTTGATGGATTCTTCGGGAGTGTTGAAGAGCATTGTCGCAATTTCATTGTACGTGTGCTCCTGGCAGAAGAACTCGAGTGGGTTTTCACCAGGCTTTTCACCGAGCGGCAGGCAGTTGTCGTCAAAGTAAATCAGGGTGAACGAGACAATGACTGTCGCCGCGGCGACGAGAATGACCTCCAAAAAGCGGAGCGCCTTCGAATGGTAAATATACTTGAAGCGGAAGACGGTCAAACGGTGGTTGAGCGCGTTGAAGAGCGCACCAAAGAGACCCGCGACCGCACCCATTGCGATAAAGATGGGCAGCTCAAAGAGGTTGTAGTTGGCAGAAGCGAATGCGCCAAAGTTGACGAGACCAGGGCTGGACATGGCGCCCCACGACGTGCCTTTTGTACCAGAAAGGAGCACGTTCAGGGTGAAGGAGGCAATCATGGAGCAGAAAAAGATGCGCCAAGTGAGGGCTTGGTTCCAAAAGCTGGCGCCTTCTTCCAGGCTGAACAAGACGCCGCCAATCGGCGCGCCGAACGCGGCCGAAACACCGGCCGCAGCACCACCACTGACAAAGTCGCGCTTTTCGTGGTCGGTGCGGAAGGCCTTGAACAGGTTGAGGTCGATGTTGAACGTAGTCGACTTGCCTTGGGAGATGCCTGCTGCAATGACCGAGCCCGTGTGAATCATGGGACCCTCCTTGCCGCACGCCAGCCCGCCACTGACCGAGAACAAGACACCCACCGTCTTGGTGAGGAGGGCCTTGAAGCGCACGACATGCGGGATTTTGATGCCGTTCAGGTAGCACTTGATTTCAGGAATACCAGAGCCCTGGGCAATCGGCTCGACAAACAGGACAAGCAAGCAGGCGATCGAGACGAGGAAAATGTCAATGCCCATCCACAATAGCACCGATTGGTCGAGACACTCGTCATCCACGCAGCGGGTGATGGAGTCTGAAATCCAGCCAAACTTGACGCTGGAGATTTGTGTCAAGCAGTAATCAATCAGGAAGGCCACCACGGCTGTGAGCACTCCGACAAAGAACATGACGAGCCATCGCGCGGCTTCGAGTCGAACGTAGTGCTGTGGGGAGCAAGGAAGGAAGGAAGGAAGGAAGGTGTTGAGCAAAGAGTTAGTTAGAATGAAAAGTTGGTTGCAGAAGAGAGAGAGAGAGCGAGAGAGAGAGAGGCAAGAATCGAAGACAAACAAACACAAAACCCAGGACAACAAACAAGAAGCAAATTGTTATTGTTACCTTGCGATCAATCTTGGCTTGATCCTTCACGTAAATGTCGTTTTCTAGGATGTCGTAGTCCAGACTCTGACAATCCACCCAAGCCACACAGCACGAAACGCAACACGCTGAGTCCCAATCCTTCTTCAAAACAAAAACGAGCTCTCTTGCGAGTGAGTGCAATGTGCACGGGACTTACCTCAAACTTGGTCGAGATGGACGTGACCTTGCTCGATCGCAGCTTTCGTACGCTGTTGGCCATATTTGCCGATTGGAAGTTTCTCAGATCGCCGTCGCCGCCGCCGTTGAGCAGCAATCTTGACGACTCGTCCCCGCCTGCCTCTTCGTCCTGATCTCCGTGATCGTCCGAATCCTCATCATCGCCGTCCTTATTGCCGTCCCAGTCCGGGTTGCGCGTCACATATCCGCCGCGGCCACCCATCCGGCCCCAATCGTCGCGGCTCGACAAAAAGTCGCCCATCTCGGTTCTCTGCAAAATGACATCCATCAAAATAATTTATGTGATGCGATATTTAGTAACAGAAGCTCAAGCTCAAGCTCAGTGGAAGTGGGAGTGGAACCGGTTTTTTTTTTTTTTTTTTTTTTTTTTTTGCGGCAGTGAGAACGAGCGTAGGCAGCCAAGTTCCGACGTCGTTGCCACATTGCTACAGCGGACTCACTAAAATGCTCCGCCGGGCTCCATGATTTCCTCTTTTTTTTTTTTTTTTTTTTTTTTTCCCAATGCAAATCCAATGCAAATCCAATGCATTTCCATTGATTTTTCCTCCTCGTGATGTTCCAGTCCGCCCCCCCTTTTCCCCGCCCGCCTCGACTTGTCCCGCTCCGTTCCGTTTTGACTGAGTCACAATCAGACGCCCCGGATCAGAACCAAACCCGCTTTTCCCCCGACTTCCAAACGCAAAAAGCACTCAACTGGTCGCTGGTTGAAGAGGCGGTTGTCTGTGTCGTCCTCGTCGTCCTCGTCTTCATCGTTGTTCAGCGATGCCGCTGCCCCGCCTGCGGCTGCTCCTGCTTGCCGTCTGCTGCCATTGTTGTTGTTGTTGTTGTTGCTGCTGCTGCTGCTGTTGGTGCTACTGCTGGAGCCCGCCGTCGGTGGGTGGTTGCTGCCGCCGCTGCCACCGCCGCTCGAGCCCAGCAGCCGGCGAATGGACGACATGCTTTGCTTTGGGTGTGTGTGTGTTTCTCAGCGAAGAAGAACAAAATCAAGACTGTCACAAAATCATCATGATCATAATCATCCGTACAGTATATTTCTAGCAAGGGACTTGAAGGAATGAAATGAGGGTGCACTAAGAATACTGAGAAGAAGAGGAAGAGGGCTGAGCGCTCTGCCACCAACCCATTCTCGCTATTGCAGCTCACCGACGATAAAGTGAAGGAGACGAGGGCCAGAGAATGGGATTACACTGGAACAGTCCTTGTTCTGAACAATCATGCTGTACGAGAGCATGACTGAGCGACAGCGCGAGCTGTCTGACAAAGCCATGGATGCCGAAGGACTGTTGTACGGAAACGCCGAGTTTAATATTGCAAAGTACATGTATGCCAGTATGTATGTATGTGCTGACAAACGTGGCGGAAGACAGTTTGGGTGATCGGCAGATTGGCGACGATGGAGCCGAAGCGATTGCAGAGGCACTCAAAGTGAACACGACGATGAGTGAGCTCGAGTAAGGCGTCTCACTGTGATTGTAGCATGTGAATGGGTGATCAAGTAGAAGGTATTATGAGAGCTAACTGAACGAGGGACGGACAGCTTGGGCAAGAACCAGATTGGCGTCGCTGGAGCGCAGTCGATTGCTGAAGCACTCAAAGTGAACACGACGCTGACGACGCTATAGTAAGGCGTCTCACTTCGATTCGAATACCTGTACGTGGGTGATTCAACAAGAGTGTTTCCTGATGAAGGGCATGGTCAGTTTGGATAGAAATCAGATTGGCGATGCCGGAGCAGAAGCCATTGCTGAGGCACTCAAAGTGAACACGACGGTGAATGTGCTCGAGTAAGGAGATTTCACTTTGTGTCTAGCGCGAGTGAGTGGGAGAGGGCAGTCAAATTGCTCATTTATGATGGAGCGGATCAAATCAGCTTACGGTTGTGTCATATTGGCTATGCGGGAGTGCTGGCGCTTGCCGAGGCCCTCAAAGTGAACACGACAGTGACGATGCTCTAGTAAGGCATAGTTCTCTTTGCCAGATGCATGTGAGGGGGGGGGGTTGCTTTCAGCAGAGGGGATTCAGAGAGCCGTCACTGAATCCGGACAGTTTGGGCAAGAATGCCATTGGCGATGCTGGAGCACAGGCGATTGCTGAAACACTCAAAGTCAACACGACGCTGACTTGGCTCAAGTAAGCTGTTGTTTTTGTGCGTGGTTCAGCTTGGACATTGAGCCAGGGGTCAACCAGACCTTACCACATTGTCGTCCCTGCTCACCCCGTTGAGCGGCAGCCTACCACAAAACTGCATTGGAAATAGTGGCACCCGAGCGATTGTTGAGGCACTCAAAGACAGCTGCCGTCGTGAGGTTTAGTAAGTTTGTCCTTGTCAAAGGCATTGCGACTCGTGCAACTGGTGCCATTCCAACCAATACTCGATGAAGTAATGGCCTGCTGACTGCTTTTTTATCGTGATGGTTCGTTGCACAGCATCTCCGACCAGATACGCCCTCTTGTGTTCTCCTTGACCCCACGGTTAGCGAGTGCTGAGGACGTTCAGACTGTGTTTCACTTGCTGACCAGCGGACTGGCGCTGGAAGATCAATCCGCATCACTACCAGTATTACCGGTCGAACTTGCCGAGCACATTATGGACGAAGCGCAATACTGGCAAGGCGTGCAGTGTACCAAACGAGAGCGATTTCAAGCAGACACCCCCGACGTTGCTCTGAAAGTCACAGTTCCTCGGAGCTTGGACGGAAATTGGGTCTGTGTGAAATCAATTCATGTGCTTCGTGACAAAGCGACACATGACGGCGACAGCGATGACAGCGCGTTCGAGTTGATCGTCCGAGATGAGCAAGGCAGTGTTCGATGCGAATTTGCTGCTCAACCGACGTTTCTCGATGCGACTCTCGAGTCCTTGACAATCTGGCCAGCGCTTGCTCCAATCATCCGACAAATGCGCGGGGGCTGGGAAGTTCAAGTTCGACCCAGCAAGTCTGTACAGGATGTGGGATTCGAGTCGCTTTATCTTGGATACGTTGGACCAATTTTTGCAATGTTTGAGTGCCCTGCTTTTTCGAATGCACGGAAAGCTTCAGGGTAGTTTTTTCCTCAAACCTCATTGCAGTAGACAAAACACCCTCGAAAGAGCAGGCTACAAGGGCAATTGGCAGCCAAGCAGGAGACCCGGCAATCAATCTGAAAAATGCAATCATATCCGAGCTGTTGCGCACCAGGATTCCCAACAATTCTCTCCCGTTGAAGGCGTGCAAAGGTGACAAATAGATTGTCCGCAGACGTATGTCAAGTAAGCATTCAAGAGTACAGCCGTGGGACGCAGTGAGACACGGTTGTTGTGCGTATTCTTGGTTGAATGCTCAACACAACATGTGGTTCAGGAGAGATCTGCCCACCTACTGTATTTCAGTTACGGCCATATCTGGTGGAATGCACCGCATCCCGTTCCGCTCTGCGAAGTTAAACCACCATGAGAGTAGTTAGTACTGCGGTGGGAGACCACGCGGGAATACTGCTTGTTGTAACTCTTTTTTTTTTATTTTGTTTTTTTGTTTTGCCGTTCTTCTTTGTTCGTTTTTTTTTTGTTTTGGCTTTCACTGATTCTTCGATTGACGGCCGAGTTTCTCTTCGCAAAAGAACTCCATTCATCAACAATCTATTCCTGTGAACGAATGGGGGTTGCAAAGTCTCGTGTCAGCGTCGGCCACGTCCTCACATTTCTTTGCCCCTTCAAAGCCTTTGTTGAACTCGAGCTCGGATTTCTTGTTCAGTCATTTTGAGTTGTTTTGATTTTCCTTTAAAGATGAGCGCTGCAGCAGGATTCGCAACGTCCTTCCAATTCAACCACCACCACCACCACCACCACCACCACCAGCCAGCCACCAGCAACCACTACTCCACACACACACCGCAGCGCCAGAGCAGCGGCGGCAGCGACGAAAACCAGCACGAGCGAGCGTACCGGACCGAGTCGTCAGCTTCCACGTATGCAGATCACCGCATTCGGAACAACAACGCTGCTCCCAATCCGAACCGCAGCAGCAAGCACTCTGGCGACCCCACCGTCGTCGAAAGCGGGTCGTACTTTGTCTCCAACCATTTCCGAATGCACCAGCTGCACGTCCTGGCGTCGCCCTCGGACGCTCTCGTTGGCGCTGGACAGTGCTCTGCGGCTGCCTCAAATTCTACAACTTTTGTCACAAACTCCCAGACGACATTATCGTCGTCCACCCCATCCCATCCATCCCCATCGGCACCAACAGCAACAACAACCCTTGCAGTGAGCTCAAGCACCGCCAGCGAGAGCACCAATCCCGACGAGACCTGCTGGTTGCTCGCTCTGCCGGTAAAAACCAACACGTCATTCTGCCAAATTCGGACATCTTAGAATTTTTACGCCACTCTCACACCTTCCCCGTCCTGCTTTTCCCCAACTCACTCTGCATGATGACTTCTGCATGCTTTTTTCTTTTGGTTGATTTTCTGTGCTTCACCATCAACAGCATGACCTGCTGCACGAAATTCTACTCATTCTGGACGCGAAATCCCTCGCCATGCTCGCTTGCACGTGCCGGGCGCTCCGGGACCTGGCTCAGAACGACGTTTATTGGAAGCATCTGTTTCGCGTCGATCGGCACACTTGGCCACACTACGGCGCACCGGTGCCCAATCGCGCCTTCACATCCAAGCGGCAGCTGTATCTGGCATACACGCCCAACAATCCCGCGGCCGTCAATGGTCTCCACGTTACGCCCAAGCCGTCTGCTCGCGGTATTTTCAAGACCATGAAGCGGGCCGTGCTCGGCCAAGCTGTCCGCATGGCCATCTTTGGACCCGGACTGGAGAACGCCCAGCAGCTCCCTGTCGTGTCAAGCCTCTTGTTCAACCCAATGTCACCCCTGCGCGCCACGCGCATGTATCCAGGCATTGCAGGGGTTGGTTCGGGTGTAGGCGTCAGTATCAACGGTATTGTGCTCAACCTGATGACCCTCTACCGATCCACGCAAGCCAAACGACGCACAACCAGCGTTCAACAAGTCAACCAGCTTTCCGACGGCTTTGGCCGCCTGAGTCGCGAGATGAGCCAACTATGCAAAACCGTCGACACCTACGCCTTTGTCGTCGATGCGACACAGCTGATCGAGCTGTCTGCCAGCGATCGCGAGCTGGATCCCGAGCGTGCGGAAGCACACGATTCGTACATTGCAGACGCCCGCATCGAGCTCTCGCAATTGCTATCCGATTATAACGTTGCCAAAGATGCGCCGCTGATGGTCTGGGCGGTCGAATTGGCCCCGAGCGACGCCTCGACATGGCTGCCCGCTCCGATTGCCAACAATAGCAATGCGCCAAATCCAGCTCGTACCGCTGACGGTTCCAGCGACACCGCACCCTACCTTCCCTGGAAGACGGCGTCTGGCAAAGTTCGCACTGCGTCTGCAGCCACTGTCGCTGATGCTCTCGAGCTCCATTCCATTGCTCGTCCATGGCGCGTGTTTTCGGTGGACATGAGCACCTTCCAGAATGTCCGCGACTCTGTCGCGTGGAGTGTATCTCAGATTTAGTCAGTGTGTGTGTGTCGGTTGGCTTTGACAGTACAGTAAGATGGAGTGCTTGGTACAGTACAGTTCAAGCATTAAATAAAAATTGAAGAACTTGTATTTTACAGTTACGACACGCTCATTGTAGATTTCAACGGGCGCTAAAAGGAGCCAAAGAGAAAGGCACGAAATGCATCACAGACACTCTGCAATGACAATGCGCCATGGCCACGAAAAAAAAAATTCATCCTGGTCACGCAACCAAACGCAAGGGGACCAAGCAGCAGCAAAAGCAAATAAAAACACCATAAAAACAAACAGACATCATCAAACTCAAAACTCGTGGTTACTCGCCGGAAATGGTCGGCAAAGTGCACGCATCCAGCGACGCAGTCGAGCTACCAGCGCTCGACAATTGCTGAGACTGCTGCAGGTTTTCGTGCACAGAGTAGCGTTGACGGGGCGACGCATTGCCGTCACCGGTACCGCCAACAATAACAACAAACGAAGTGGGCCTGGCCGGATCAATGACCAGCTCCTTCGCATTGGCGCGACTTGAGGCGCGGCTGCGCGAGCGCGTGAGATTCGAAGCGTGCTGCACGTGCGCAAACGCCGACACGGGACTCACGGACGTGGGCAGACCATCGAGCGACGAGTTGGACGACAATGGAGCAGGCGCAGGGAGCGGCGACTTTCGGCCCTTCTCCTCGGCCTCGGCAATCGCGAGCGCCGCGATGATGGCCGGATCGCTGTAAATGTCCGGTTTACTCGTGTTGCCATCTTGCGCGACCTCCGGAGAGCGAATGTCGTCGTCGTCGCCTCGCTTGCTGGACTTGGCCAAACGCTCGGCTTGCATCTGCATGTTGATGCGCAACGACCGCCGACGCTCGCGTCGCCACTCGGGGGCAGTCTTGTTGTCAGCACCAGCAGCCGCAGCAGCAGCCGCATTGGCTTGGCTTTCATCGCCTTCAACAGGTTCCGGACACAAGATTTGGCTGGCGTCTGCATTCTTGGTGCAATACAGCAGGTTGGTCGCCTTGCGGTTGAAGGAAGGCACAGCGGCCGCCGTCATTTCCCAGGTTGTGTCGCTCTTTTCCAGTCCGAGCTTGATGCACGTGGCAATGTGTTTGTTTGTGTATGAGACGGAAGGATCGGCAATGTACTGGTCGAGCTAGAGTTTGGAATAAGGCAGTTCGCCACCCAAAAAGAAACAGAAAAGAAAAGCAACTAAAAGTGAGCATGCTGTTGCAAAATCAAAAAGCCATCAGCAACCACCACCAAGCAGCCGAAGGCGAAACTTACGGGAAGCCATCGACACGCAGAAATCTCTCGGGGATCATGCTTGATTTCCAAACTCAGGGCCTTGAGACGGCACACAAAGTACAAGTCAGATGTCTCGAACAAGTACTTGTGTTGGTGTCGGAATGCCGTCAGCGAGATGAATTCGGATTCAATGCCAGTTTCCTCAAACACTTCTCGAATGGCGGCTTGGCCGAGATCTTCGCCTGAAGGTTGGGGCACGCAATGAGGACAATGAGACAGCAAAAACAGAGATTGAGCACCAACGTTGTACGGCAAGTCTCGCGCGCGCTCACGAAGAGCGGAAATGGGCAACAAACCTCGGTTGGCATGACCGCCTGGGAGCTTCCACATTGGTTTGTCACCGTATCGCTCTGACACAACCAGCAATTCGTTTTGGTCGTTGAGCACAAACCCGCCGACACCTGTCAAGCCAAAGTCAATTGGGGAAAAAAAGAATGGTGTGAGATTTAGAATGAGCAAAATTGTAAAGCAATAAGAACAACACCAACAGTGCATTCCCACTCTTACCAACATAGTGGGTCGCGTAGGTGGGCAGCTGGGATGGCTCGTCTTCGGGCAACCAGCGCGTCATCATGACATGCAGCGGCTCGGCATGATGAAAGACAAAGCCCTCTTCGGCGGCGATGGGAATGTAATGCGCGTCCTTGAGCGCAATGCGAAGCCAAATTCCACGCTTGCCTTCCCGTCTCCACGCGGTCAGCGAGTCTGTGTTACATTGCAAGGGGTGCCATATTAGACAAAAGTTGAGTGGGGTCTGGGGAGAGAGCTTTTGTGGCGGGTGAGCTTTTCGTTTTGGTTTTTTTCTTTGTTTTTGTTTTCTTTGGTTTCGACGTCCGACCCGCCGACTGGTTTGACCGTCAATATGTCTGTCAAAGCAAGCGTGTTCACCACGATTTCGTTTCGAGGAAGTATGGTTGCCAACGTTCCTTCCAACAATTTGCAGCAGATCCGTCTTGAATGTGCTTGTTCCACATGCCAAGTCGAGGGGTTTTTGTTTCTTCTGTTTCTTCTGTTCTCGAGAAGTAGCAGCAGTTGATTTGGTTTACCTGTGAGGAGTGTCTTGAAGCGCGCCTGATCTGCGTTGTTGGCGAGCTCTGCAGCAAACTCGGTATCAATCGTGACGCCCTTGTATCTGATTGTTCCACAGCAACATCAAAGCAAAGCAGTCCAGAGTGAGTACATTTCCCAACTCGGGTGGAAGGTGGTGGTGCGTCGTATGGACGGGGAGCAGCGGGTTGAAAGCGTTTGTATGGGGATTGCATTGGGAGAAATTGAGATTGGCGTTGGGTGCGCGGTTGTTCCCCCCGTCCGTCCGCCATTCTCGGCCTTCTGCTGTCGTCTGTCGGATGTCGGTCTCGTCATCATTCATCATGCGGAGACGCGTCGTGCAGACACAAGAAGAAGGGAGAACACAAGCGGGACTCGCTTTTTCAGATGGGGGTGTTCCCTTCCCCCCGGTCGGTTTGAACAGGGCGAAAGGCACAACGCGGGTGTGTGTGTGTGTGAGAGGAGCACATTGCGAAATGGGCGGACCAGGTGGTCGAGTGAGGGGTTAGGGGGGGGGGGGAAAGTGCAAAACGGATTTCGAAAAATAAAAAAAAATAAATAAAAAATAATACAGATTTGGCTGGAAATGCATTGGAAAAATAACAATAAAATTGTTGGCTGGAAATGCATTGAGCAATTGGGGGAAAACCAAGTCGGGACAAGGCGTTCTCCTTCTCAAAGGCCGCGCTCTCCAACGAACGCGAGGGATGAAGCAAAGGCGACTAGCGAAGAGAATGGGGAAAGCGAAGGGAAAGCGAAGGCCGACAGACCTGTCTTCGAGACCGTTGAGAACGGAAGCCATTGTCAAAACTCAGCACAATGGAACAAAAGTCGAGTGATCAGATATCTTTCGATAAAAGCTGCTTATGACTGTCTCAATGCGTCGACAATATTCATGAATCGGGAGTTTGAGGTGGAAGAACAAATCAAACAATGGTGATCCTTCAACTCTGATCTGAATCACTTATGGCCTCCCCCTCTTCCTGTACAAACTGAATCCTAGCTTGTCTGAGTTCGTTTTTCCGACTCTTCCAATCTCAGAACTCTTCTCAGTTCTACTTTATGTAAGCATTGATTGTTCAATTTCCATCTCCAATGCAAAATCCATACAAAATGCAACTCCAATGGAAAAAGCAGAGATCTTTGTTGATCTCCGCTGCTTGACCCCGCTGCTCACTTGCCCGTCCCCTCCCCCGGCTGATCCGACTTGCACCTGTGCGCAGATATATCCCCCCTCACAAAAACGCAGCCATGATCTCTGACATCCAGTTGATGCTTGTTGCCAATCTGCTCGGCATCTTCATCTTTGTGCTCGTCGTCGCGTACCACTTTGTCGCCGTCAACAAGACCGCCACCGTCACTGCTGCTGCTTCTTCTGCTACTACGTCTGCTTCTGCCACGTCAGGGTCATCCGCTGGTGCATCAGTGGCCGCAACCACAGCCAGCGCCAAGAAGCTGAACTAATGCCTTGTCCACTCACTCATCTTCATGTCCCCCCCCCCTCTATTGTACCTAACATCCTAAGTTTTTTCCGCAGTTCGTTTCCAAGCAAGCCTAGTGCAAAATGACCAACCGTTCAATCCGCGAGGGTCGAGCAAAAACGAGCAGAAAAAAAAAATAATCAATGCCGAGTTATTTACATACAGAAGCACAAACAGAACAAGAACAAATCGTACAAGAGCAAAAACACACAACAACAGCCACAGATCGTCAGCGATTGTGGATGTTAGAATTTGCTTTGGGGATGATGTTGGTGGCGAAGCATCCACTTTGACTCTTCCAACCTGCGCTTTGACTTTTCCAACCAACCGCTGCTGCTGCTGGCGTCAACGCTCATTCAGTCGTCGAGGGCGTCACAAGCGAGTGAAAGGCAGACATACTGCCGGGATGAGTCGCATCCTGCAGAGCAGCGGCGCGGTTGAGCGCCTTAAGCGAATCCGCCGTCAAGCTGCCAGTGATCACTGGATGATGATGCGAAAGCGGATGATGGTGATCGGCAGAGGAATGATGCTGCATTATCACCGGAGGAGAGTTTGGCTGGGACGTGCTGGCAGAGGCAGGTTGGTCGGAGAGCGAGCTGTGGCTGCTTGCGGCAAACTCCGAGGTCGGGGTTTGGTGACGATGGCGCAACGACAAGAACGAGAAGGGCGACTTGCGCTCTGGATCCGCAGACCGCGGTTGTTGTGGCGGGACGCTGGCACCAGCCGCACCGACCTCATGACCCTGCAACTGCTGTTGATGCTGCTGCTGCTGTAGTTGCAGTTGCTGCTCATTTTCGGGCTCGGAGGTACTGCCTCGCAGCGTCGAGAAATACTTGCGGAATCCACCAGATGCAGGCTTCTTTTTGGTCGAAGAAACGCTCGAGGAGCTAGAGAGTTGTCGCTGGGGCTGAGGAGGGATGGACGTCGCGGCAGCGCACATGACAAAGTCAGAGTCGTAGCGGTCGTCGTCGCCTTCACCAAACCCATCCTCGTTGTCTTCGTCGTACGACGACTCTTTGGGCGGGCCATCCTCACGCGGCTGGTGCTTGCTTGCGAGGCCGGCGTCGGCAGTCAGATCCGAGCGAGGGCGCGATGCGCGACGGCGTGCCGGAGCTTTGCCCGGAGCGCTGGAGCTGCTGGTGGATGCCGCGGATGCCAGCTTGACGCGGAGTTCCTCGATGGTCAACCGCGGCGGGGCCGGCACAAACGTAGAACGCGAGTACGCCGGGCAGGTATTTTCCACCGAAATGAACGAGCACTTTTTGTCCAGCTGGGAGGGTTCAAGCAGAGGCACAAGGAAAGTGAGAAGGGGTTGGCTGTGTGTGTGTGTCGAATGCGAGTTGGCAAACCGGAATGGATGCATTACCGAAGTGAGGAAATTGCACAGATCGTCAAAATCGGCTTGGTTTTGGCACAAAAAGCCAATCGCCATGGAGGGATCCATATGGGTGAATGGGATTTTGTTGGGAACTGCAGAGTGGAAGGTCTGGCAGCGATAACAAGAAAAAAAAACAAAAACAAAGGCGGTGGTCAGATCAGCTGAAGAGCGGTGGGAAAACGACCAAAAAAAAAAAAAAGCGCAACCAACTCACTTCTGTCGGGAAGGACGTTTGCTGCATATCTACAAACCGCTTGCAGCCATGCGGGTCGGCAAATATTACATTGTCCTCTGTGGTGTCAAGTTGCCAAAGAAATGGTCAGTTTTCGAATCGAATGCCAAACTCCAACGGCGTGACAAATTCCAAACCTTGGTAGCCGACAAAATAAAGCGAGTGCCGTGGCCGTCCGCCAATAATTCCGACGCACTGAGCGCACATGAGAAGAGCCTAAAGAGCAATGCGAACGGACAGTCAATACGTTAGCTCAGCATCGCAAAACCCCCCCTCCCTCACAATTCTGCATCAAAACACTTTTCACTCACCTTGAGACAGGGAATGTACATGCGATTGATTTCATTCAGCCCCAATCGCAAAGGCATCAGAATGAGCAAGGGAATGAACGGAGGCGGCAGGACTGGCGGTGATTGCGAGGTGCTCGCGGACGGGGTGACCGTTTCGTCGGTGCTGACGCTTTCTGACGTGGAGGTCGGGGTTGAAAATTCAAGGTCGCGCACAGCGTCTGGTCCACTGCATAGCTCTGCAACAAGGTCTCGATAAATAATGTGGTCGATCGCCTGGTAGGCGCGGAATGGGCTTTGATGCATTGCATATGCTTGGTTGATCAGATCACTACAGACAAAGTGAAGCAAAAACGCAGTGAGTTCGTGCTGCGACCGCACATGCAACGAGAGAGAAGCGCGATTGGCAGAGTTGTTTGCTTGCTGGTACGTACGCAAAAACTCGAACAACGCTTGCCGGACCAAACCAGTCACCTGCACGCTTGTCAAACAGTTGGCAGCCGTGCTGAACGATATTGTGGATGGAGAAAGGGCTATCAAGCCGCAGTTGGTCTTGGAATAATCGAATAATCTGTCAAAAAAGAAAGGGGAGACAAAAGTTAGCCAAAAACCCAAACGCCACACACACACATCCTCCACCCTCCACCCTCCCCATTCTTCTTACCAGTCGGAGCTGATCCTCTTTCGAGCTACTGAGTGGGGCAGGGCAGGAACGATCCTCAATTCGCCAACGACGGCCAAAAATCTGCAAAACGAGCGCCTCTGCGACGAGCATCTGGGCACTGCGGAGGGTGCAGCCCCAGCCGCAATCGGTGGTGTGTTTGCTGCCAGGTATCCGCTCGAAATCCTTGCGATATGAAAAGCAGACGAGGGTTTGGAAGTCTGCGAAAAACTTGCAAATGTGTCGGCTGCGTTTGTTGTGTTTGTTTTCCGTGTGGCCGTTGCACTCGAGTTCCTTGCCGCTGTAGCAATTGCCAAGCATCCAGATGGGCGAGTCGCTGATGGAGGATAGGAAGTTGTTGACTGCAGAGCCAAAGAATCAGGGAAAAAAAACAATAATAGAAAAAAAAGTTTGCCAAGACAAAACGACCAAGAAATAAAAAAATGAGTTTTGTTGTGGCTCCATTTTCCACACAAAGCACAGAGTGCAGACTCACCATTGTGACGAATGTTGTAGAATGCAGCCAGCATCTTGCCCTTGACGTCGCCGTGGGCGAATGGGCGGGTTTCGGGGTGGGAACGAGCGTTCGCATCGGCGGCGACCGAGGCGGCCTCGTCGGTCGCGTAGAACGCCAGCGAGTGGTCTGACCATTTGGTGTGCGGGTGTCCAGGCCCATGAGCACCAATGTCTGGGGCAGAGTGCGCACCGTCGAGGTGGATGAAGCAGGATGCCTCGCGCTCGATCGGCAGCTGCAGGTGCTTCGAGTCTCTCGGTGCAGGAGCAGCAGCAGGATTAGCAGCAGCAGCAGCAGCACTACTGGTAGAATTCGACGCCACAGTGGTTGCAGCGCCGTCCTGCCCATGCTTTGCCTTGTGATGATGGGTGTTTCCTGCATGTTCTTCCTTCCCTGACGCTTGAGCATGCTTGTCTTCGAGGCTCAGATTCAGAGCAGCAGCAGCAGCACGCCCTTGCCCTTGCGCTTGCCCTTGCGCTTCGTGACCACCTTGAACTTCGTGATGACCGTCGCCGAGTGACGACTGCAGCACAAAGTCCTCGTCGTAGTTGTCGTCGTCGCCATACAAGTCCTGGTCGTCCTCGTCCTCGTCCTCGACGTCCTGGTGGCTCGATGACGACGACGCAGTGCCAGCAGCAGAGTCGACGCTCAGCAGACTTCCTGCGTCGCCAACGCTGCCCGTCCGCTGCCTCCGAAGCTGGCCCAGCCGCCGCCCTGCCTTTGTCGCCTCAAGCAGCAGCATGTCATTGTCATGGGAGTGCTGCTGGTGCTGGTGCTGGTGCGGGTGAGTGAGGCTGAGGGTTGGTTTGGCTGCTTGTGCTACATTGTCCATCTCAGTCGTCGTCGTTGTTGGTGCTCCTCCAGCCGTCGCTCCTCCTCCTCCTGCTGCAGCATCGCTGTCTGCACGCGCGGTCGCTGAGGCTGGCGTGGTCAGCGTGAGGCGCGGTGGAGCGACGTGTGCTGACTGGTGCTGCTGTTGGTGGTGGTGTTCTTCACGAACGCCGACGCCGCCACTGCTGCTGCTGCTGCTGCTGCCATTCAGGCTGCCGACGCCGCTGCCGTCCGACATTTGGATTGGAAACAAAACAAAAAACAAGCAACAAAGACAAAAAAAAAAAAAACCTGTTCCGCGCTTTTTGTTTGACTTTTTGAAGCTGAGTTCGGTTTTGATTGAAAGAAAAAAAGAGAGAAAAAAGAAAGAAAAAAAAAGACGGAAGTTAAAAAAACTCGGGGAAAAAAGTAAAAAAAGTTTGAGGTTAAAAAATTGAAGAATAAAAAGAAGAAGTGAACGAAAAAAAATGAACAATGAACAGAAAAGTCAATGAACAGAAAAGTCGAAAAGTGAATGGAAAAAGTGAATGGAAAAAGTCAATGGAAAAAGTCAGTGAATGGAAAAAAAAGTTTGATTGCTTTGTTTTGTTTTGTTGCTCGTCGATTGAAGTTGAAGCTTTGTTTTGTTTTGTTGCTCGTCGATTGAAGTTGAAGTTGAAGTTGTTTTGTTGTTGGTTGTTCATTTTGATCGAAAGCTGAGTTTTTCTGAGATTACTGGGCCATTTTCTCAGTCTTTTTTTGTCTGCTTCTTTCTCTCTCTCTTTCTCTCTCTCTTTCACTCTTTCACTCTCCCTTTGTTCACTTTGAGCAGGCGTCATCACTTGGGAATCAAAATGGGCGGCGGATCGAGCAAGGACGCCGTGATTGACGCGCTCGGCGAACTCATCGCAGCTGCCAATGTAAAAAACCCCAATAGAACAATAGAACGACACCCAGGATTGGGTCACTGAGACACTGACTGGACCTGAACCTCGGTGTCTCCATTCAACACAGGTCATTCCGTATGCATCGGCCAAGGACGAGCCCAGCGCAGCGTCGTCAGCGTCGGTCTGGTCCAAGCTGTTTGAGCGCGCACTGAGCCTGGACGACTTGTACGAGCTCGTTCAGCCAGACGACGTGAGGCGCATCATGCGTCAGACACCCGAGAACTTTCGCTCATTGCTCCACAAGGTAAAAACGAACAAAACGGAAAGCAGCAAGCCGGACGGACTTCCTATGGCAATGGCTGCAATTTGGCTACAACTTGAACACAACTTGAACTCATTCTGCAACCCGTGCACTCACTTGACACAAACTTGAACGATGGTGCTTGCTACGCGCTGTGCAGTTGGTCGAACGCGTCACGTTGAGCGCAATTCGGGGCTGCAACACGACAGAGATGGCGACTGGCGCAATCAACGGCATTCGCTTCCTCACACGCATCATGCCGCTTGTCTTTGAGGATCAAGAGTGGCGCGAGTACATGTGGAAAGTTGGACGCGAGCCTCCAACAACGGTACGGTGACCATTGCGGCGAGTGTGTTCGCTTCTGTTTCTGGTTTGTGGTTTTCCGGTCTCATTCAGACACACATTTCCGACAGTTCCCGACATCCCCTGCGACTGGCATCACGCTCGCTGGCATTCTCGTGGAGGCGTTGACCGACCTCTGCTTTTCGCCGGGATTCACGATTGCCACGACACTCACAGTTGCAGAACTCGACAGCCGCGAATTTATTTGGGAAACGGGCATTGGCATGGAGGCGGCCAAGCCGAGTGCGCATCTGGACGGGAATCGGGAGGAGGTGCTGCGCCTGCTCATCACCTTGTGCATGTCCTCTGCACTGTACCAGCCGCCAGGTAAAAAAAAAAAGCATAGGCTAAGGAGAGACGATCGTGTTCTGAACAATGGGCATTTTTCGCTCTCTCTCTTGGGCTCTCTAGGGCACATTTCCAACCCTTGGTTGGCCACACTGACATCCGGCAAAGTGAGGCACACGCTGCCCTTGATTTGCTCTTGCCTCAACGTTGTTTGCTCCTACGACCCGGTTGGCTACGGTATTCCGTACGTTGAGTCGCCTTTATGCGTGCTGGGTTTTGTTTTTGCGGCCGACTTTTGTTGTTTTGTTTTTTCGAGCGCGTTCACCTTGAAATTGAAATGTCAACATGGGCAGCTACAACTTTTTACTCGTCTCGGATAAACGTGCTCCGCTCGTGGTCATGGCAGCCCAGCTGCTCATTCTGTGTCTTGATTATCCTGGAGACCAACAGGTTGCTTCTGCCGAGTCGGAATTTGGCAATGAAGTGGTAACGCGGCAACCCTCCGCTTTGCATTTCAAACAGTCCCGCATGTATCGGCTCACTGTGTTTCTTTTGCCCTTGAATTTCTTTCCTCTTCGCCCTATTCATGACAGCCACGTACTCCAACTTCGCCTCACCTGCCAGCGGCATCGCTTGGAAACTCATGGGCCACGTCATTATCGCGGTTGCACCGACTGGAGGACTTTACTTTTGTGCTCCGTGGACTTTCTCGGTTGCTCCAAAACACACTGCGTTCCACTTACTTGCCTGGGTCTCAAGTCAAGATTGACTTTCAGCAAGAGGTGCTCGTGATACTGTGGAAGATGTGCGACTTGAACAAGCACTTTTTGCATCACTTGCTAAAATCCAGCGATGTATTGGAGCTGGTGGTTCCCATTTTGAGCTTTTGTCTCGAAGCTCGCAATGATCAATGTAAGCCTGCAAGAGTTGACTCGTGCTGCGATTTCCGACTCACTCTTTGACTGCCGGACGCGTTGGTTTTTTGGCAGCACCGCGCGTTGGGCTCGTGCACATATGCGCCTTTTTGCTCTTGCTGTTCAGTGGCGAGCGAAACTTTGGCGTTCGCCTGAACAAGGCCTGGACAGGCCACGCGTTTGCAGACATTCCCGCCTTTGTCGGTTCTTATGCCGATTTAATGATTCTTGTAAAGCATGCGTGACCATTCCGTTTGTGTTGTGATTCAATCGCTGACCATGTTGCGCACTCACGCACCACCTGCCAGACATTCCATCGGACAATCACGATGGGTCACGAGCGATTGTCCAGTTTGCAAGATTGCTTCCTGACAATCCTGGCAAACGTGTCGCCGTACTTCAAGTCCATCACCCTGGTCTCGAGCGCCAAGCTGCTGCATCTCTTTGAGTTTTATTCGACGCCTCGATTTTTGCTTGCGCGGCCCAACAACCACAATCTGCTTGTCTTTTTGATTGAGATTTTCAACAATGTGATTCAGTATCAGTTTGACGGTAAGTGTTTGCGGCATCTGCTTCAGCGCTCAGGCAACGGTTTGGCAGCCGGGTCTCGCTGCTCATTTGGGTCGCCTTTTGTTCGTTTTGCTTGGCACACAGGCAACGCCAACATGATTTACACCATCATTTGCAAGCGCGCGGCGTTCGACCACCTCAGTTCCTTGACTTTGGACAAGTGCCAAGCGTCGATTGCAGCCAAGTCTGCATCGGCCACACCTGTTGCGTACGAAACCGAAGCCTTTGAAGCCACTCAAGAATGGGTACGGTTTTTTGGTCGGTTTTTTTAATATGGTACTTGGACTGGTCCTTTGCTATTTCTGGTGCTGACAATTTGTTGCAACAGTTTGACGAGTGGAAGAGTCATCTCCAGCTGCAAACAATCAACCGAATGCTGCAGATTCTGGGTCCTCAAGTTGAAAAGATTTGCGTTGACCGGTACGAGAAGCGGAATTGAATGGGGGCGTGCGACTCGAGCTGAATGTGTCGAGTTTTGCTGACCCGTTGTCGAACAACTTCTGGGGGGGGGGCGCTTCTGCATGACAGAGGCGTGACAGACGAGGCAGAGATTTTGGACTTTTTGAGACACGGCACGCTTGTTGGTCTGTTGCCTGTGCCTCACCCAATCCTCATTCGCAAGTACCAGCCAAACGCGGGCACGGCCTCCTGGCTCACGACGTATATTCACGGCCTGCTGTATCTGCGATTGGCCAACGTCTGGAGCGGCGTTGCTGTTGTGTTGTTCCAAGCAGCGGCGGCGAAAGCAGCGTCCTCCTCTTCCCGTCCACCATCGTCCAATGCTGCCACGCCCGATGGAGAGTAAAGAGCTTCTTCACCGATATTGTGTTATCTCAGTTTCGGTTGGTTGGTGAACGTCTGAGCGTTCTTTGTCGAATGTCAAAAATCCGACCCCATTCCGGCTGGTTGCCTGCGATCGCGATTCGCTCTTCTATTTTACCAGATGAAATGCATTCGTTCCATATCACGATGACTCCTCGGTCTCAGTCTTTTGCGACTATTTTCACGGGTCATCAGTCTATCTTTTTTTTTTTTTTTCATTTTTTCTTTTTTTTCAGTGATGGCGGATAAGCGGAAACTTCAAGGTTTGTGCCCAACTTCCATACCCTCGTTTCACTAAAACCCGAACAACGACATCAGGTTTTGGTACTTGATTTTTTTCCATGCCTTTTTGGCTGGACCCGTCCGCTTCAGTCGGAACGCTCCCCCTTCGCCGCTCCCACCCCAGCGGCACCGGCGGCTCTGCTGACATGCTGCTGCAGCTCTACTCTCAGCGCAAAAACCAAGCTCAAACGCTCAACGCAGTCAAAAGTGCGGACTCTGCATAACAAAAAAAAAAAAAAAAAAAAAAAAAAAAGCGCAGATCTCGACTTTTGCATTGGATTTTGTATGAAAAAAAAAAAAAAAAAAAGAATTGAAAATTCGAGTCTGAAACGCAAAACTCAAAATGCAACGCAATGAAACGCGTTTGAAACTGGGTTTTTGTGCCAACGGTGTGTTGAAAATGAAAACACATTGATTTGAATGTGTGTCGAGCTGTGTGGGCGGCGAAGGGAGCAAGGGAGAAGGGAGAAGGGAAGACGGATGTTCACCACCACCACAAAAAAAAAAAAAAAAAAAAAAAAATTCGTGGTCATGATTCAGTAGCGTTGATTTGCGTGGTTTTGCTAGGCGCGCTTGTTAGTGTAAACACGTTTTAACCCATTTGTTCACTTTTTTTTTTTCGTGTTGTTGTTGTTGTTGTTTGCGCCGCTGTCTTTCGCTGGAACAGCGGAGATCGACCGCGTGCTCAAGCGCATCCAGGAAGGCACTGAGGAGTTTGAGGGCATCTGGGAAAAGGTTGTCAGCGCGCCCAATACAAACCTCAAGGAAAAGTACGAAGGCGACCTCAAGAAGGAGATCAAGAAGCTGCAGCGACTGCGCGACCAGATCAAGACATGGCTCACATCCAACGAAGTCAAGGACAAGAAGGTCTTGCTGGACAACCGCAAGCTGATTGAATCGGTGAGCGATGGCGGCGTCCAGCAGCCTGGCCAGCGAGAGGTCGTGTGTCTGCTTGTGGCTTTCTGTTCGCTCGTATGGCTCACTCGATTGCACGCATGCATGGTGTGTTTTTGGGGGGCACGGGTTTGCAGCAAATGGAGCGCTTCCGAGCAATCGAACGCGAGACAAAAACCAAGGCGTACTCAAAGGAAGGCCTGGAGAAGGCGTCCAAGACGATGGATCCGGCAGAGCGTGAGAAGGCAGAGGAACGACAATGGCTGAACGACGCAATAGACAAGCTAGGAATGCAGGTAGGAGGCTCGTGCCCGCTCTGCTTGCTCGAAAACAAGGACAAACGGCCTCGAATGGTTTGCTCCTTTTTTTTCTTTCGTTGATTCTCACTCTTCTTCTTCTTCTTCTTCTTCTTCTTCTGCTTCTTCATCCTCTTGCCCTCTCCAGGTCGACGCCTTTGAAGCAGAACTCGAGACACTAGCATCAACCTCAACAAAAAAGAAGGGCACATCAGAGCGAACAGCGAAAATGGAGGGCTTGGTCGTGCGGCACAAGTTCCACATTAACAAGCTAGAACAGATTTTGCGATTGATGGAGAATGATTCATTGGACGTTGAGACGGTAATGCTTTCTCTCTCTCTTTCTTCGTTGATTGTGTTGTTGTTGTTGTGTGCACGATTTGCCCGCATCAGCGTGCTGACTTTGCACATCATTTTTCGCTTGATTTTTTTTATCTCGATCCGTTCCTTCGCTCCCAGATCAAAAACGCAATCAACGAGGATATCGACTTTTACATTGAAAACAACCAAGAAGACGACTATACCGAAAACGAGGCATTGTACGAGGACTTGAATCTGGACGAGAACTATGCTGGCGACGACTTTTCCGATGACGATGGCGACGATGACGACGATGACGACTACTCATCAAGGAAGGAGGAAACAAAACCCGCTCCCGAAAAGCCAAAAGCAAAGGAAGAGCCACCAGCATCACCCAGCAAACCCAAGCAACAAACACCAGCAGCTGCAGCGGCCGCCGCCAAGCCCGCCGCAGCCGCAACACCTGCAGCAGCACCCACAAGTACAGCAGCAGCATCAACAACAGCCGCCACAACCGCCGCCAAGGGCAAAGACTCTGCCAAAGGCGCTGCAGCCACCACCGCAACAACAACGCCCGCGGCTGCAGCAGGCAAGGGCATTCTTGCCACCCCTGCGTCATCACAGGGTTTGCTGGACAAGGCCAGCGCTGTCCCAACAGCCACGCCAGCGGCCACCACTGGCAAGAAGGGCGCCAACAGCGCCGGCAGCAGCACCGTCACCACCCCGGTTGCTGCGCCAGTTGTCGTCAGTCCATTTGCACCGCCGCCTGCGGCCACACCGTCAGGTAACGCCTGGACCCAACAGCAGGCCAAGAAGGCGGCTGCGGCTGCGGCTGCTGCTTCGGCACCACCCACCCCTGCCGTTGCTCCCGTTTCGCCCGCATTCACGCCTGCTGTCAGCGCTGCGCCTGCCAAGCCAGCGGCTGCTCCTGCAGCAGCTGCAGTTGAAGAGCCCTCCAGCACTGCTGCTGGCAAGAAGGGCTCTGGCAAGGCTGCAAAGGGCGCCCAACCCGCTGCAAGCACTGCCGCCGATGCGCCAAGCACCGAGGCAGCTGCAACCACTGAGACCACCACCCCAGTTTCGACCACCCCCATCCTGCAACCAACCGCGACACCACAACATGCTACAGGCAGCCACACATCGCCGCTCGGCGAGGCCGAGTTTAGCAACGTCTCGCCGCTCCAGTCGTCGACGCCGGCAACGGCTGCCGATCAGTCCATGGACGCGAACGTGCGTCGACTGGCTCAGCTCTGGGGCAGCATGCACTACCTGCCCGAGCCAGCTGATTTCGAGCACCTGAAGAGCTACGCGCCTCGATCGCCGGCGACCACTGCCCCGTTCAACCCCCACACGCCCATCAACTTTGCCAGCAACCCGGCCCTGTTCAGCAAGTTTGATTTAGACACCCTGTTCTTTATCTTTTACTTCCAACAGGGCACGTACCAGCAGTAAGATTTCAATTGTGTCAATTTTGTTTTTTGTTATTTTTTTTGTTTTTTCTCTGTTTTCTAATTCCCCCCCCCCACTCTCTTTCTGTACTCGCGCAGGTACTTGGCGGCGCGCGAGCTCAAGAAGCAGGCGTGGCGCTTCCACAAAAAGTACCTGACATGGTTCCAACGCCATGCCGAGCCGACAACCGTCATTGACGAGTTTGAACAAGGCACATACGTCTACTTTGACTATGAGACTGGCTGGTGCCAGCGCAAGAAGAGCGAATTCACCTTTGAGTATCGCTACCTGGAAGATCAGGAAATGCCCTAAATGCGCGAGTCTTGCTCACACACTGTTTAGCAGCAGAGCATGCGCACGCGTGTTTTTTGCTTGTACACTGTTTCTTTCATGTGTGGATTCCGGTCAAACGTCCGGAGTCTTTCTTGTGCTGTGTTGAATGTGCATGTCGATGCTCGGCGGGGCTTTTGAGGATTGTCGGATTTCTTTGGCACAGTTTTGGCCACTTATCACGCGTTTTGGCGGACGTTGTGGTGGGTTAGTGTTTCAAACCGTGTGAAGTCCGATTGTCGTTTCATCATCCAACTTCCCCCCCCCCTTTCCCCTTTTGTTTTCTTTGTCCTTTGTGTTTTTGATTTTTTTCTACACGATTTAACAATAAAAAGTCGTTCTCGTTGAATGTGCAGGTTGCATTTATTCATTGTCGACAACGATCGCCAAAGTGTGATCCACTCCGCACGCAACGCTGGTGACCTTGCCCTCGATTGGTACCTGTGAAGCAGAAAAAAACGACACTATCGTTGAGAGCAGCAACAACGCGCAGAAGAAGAACGAATTAACAAAACTCACCCTTGTTGGCACCCACGCATCGGCCGTGTGGCCCAGGCCAAGACGTCCCCATTGGCCGCGTCCCCAGGCAAAGAGCTTTCCGGTGACGGTGAGCGCCATGACGTAGTCGTTTCCGCTGACGAGCTGCACGACTGGCTCGAAATTGAACAGGGCGCGATCGAGCTGCGCAATCTCGAGCGACTCTAGTGTGTGGTTGCCTCGTCCGAGTGCTGGGCCATAACCACACGTATGAACACAGCCATCCGCTAAAGTGGAGTATGAGAAGAGGGGAGACCGTGAGTATGCTTCAGAACAAAAGTAGAACGCATCCAATCCAAATCTCTCGCCTACCAGTCAAAAACGCGGCAAACGATCCGCCAGCAGCAATCTGCTTGACGGATGCAGCGCCCAGACCTGGTACAACGTGTGGTTTCAAATACTGGCAAGTATAGTCCGCGGTCAGCAAAGGACAGAGTCAAAGCACACCACTGGTTTTTGTGGTTGCTCGCAAAAATCTGCTGACCTTATCGGGCTTCTTGCCAAGACTGGTTTGGCCATATTCCGAGTTGCCCCACGTAAACAGCCGGTGTACTCCGTTGCTGTTGCTGACAAGGGCATACGAGCAATCGGCGCGCGTCGCAAAGTGATGCACCTTTTCTCCCACAAAGTCTTCTGCCTCGAAAACGATCGGCGACAGCAACCGGACGTCCGTGTCCACACCCAGTCCCGTTTGCCCGTCAGCACCCCAGCCGCTCGCGTACAGGACGTCTGCGTGCAATATGAGCGTCAAGTCCAGACCGCACGCCACGCGCAACGGCATTTCTGGCGTGTTGGCCAACTCGCGACTGGCCCCTGTGAGCAGCAAATTCAAATGGACAAAGTCGGGGGATTGTCTTGCGCGGAATGGGAGGATGCCGCATTGTCCGTAGTGGTTGTTTCCAAAGCCGACGACTGGGTTGAGGTGAGTGAGCGGGATTCAAAACAAAGATTTTTTCTGTTGTTGAGCACCACAATTCTTCGCTTGTTACCTTGTGTTGCTGTTGCGACAATCGAGTGTTGACGTCCGCACGCCATCGACACGACGGGTTGATCGTCAAACCGATGGATGAAGGTGAAATCACTGACGGCCTTCGCTGGCACTGCTTGGTCGCCATCTTGCGAGGAGATGAAGTCGGCAGCCTCGTGCTGTCGACGACGCTGGCGTGTTTCGGGATCAATCAAGCCTATTTGATTGCTGGTATTGAGGCCAGCGCCGAGCAATGCGAATGTTCCGAGACCTGGGTCTGATTTGCACCGCGGATGAGTTTGATTTTTCCTTATTTTTTCTTGGTGATATCAACGAGATTACAAGCACCAGCATTATTTCTCAGACAATGCTTCTTACTTTGCACGGCGACCAACGAGTGCGCCCATCCAGCTGCGATCGCATACGGAACATATCTCTGAGCAAAGCCAGCAGAAGAGGGGGGTCGATGTTGAGCAAGAATCCCCATAACTTATGACCTTCTCTGCTCTACTTTGATGTCAGACCTTTTCTCAGATTTTCTGAGCTTTTCTGAGCTTTTCTGAGCCTTCCCACTGGCTTGCTTACTCACCTCGAGGCCTGGGACACGTGTCGGGGTTGACACAAACAGTGGCGCCGGCTGCTCAGCACCCAATGAGCGTGGCAGTCCAGATCCAGAGTCCAGTCCGCGTGGTGACTGTGACTGCGACGACTGTGATGACTGCGACTGCGGTTGGAGCGCAGGTGGCAGCAGCGTGCCGAGACCGAGCGCACCGGCGTCCGCAGCGCCCCACGACAGAATGCTCGCCTGGATCTGCGTGCGCTCGGCCATGGATGCCATTGCAAGGCGGCTCGTGGCGGCGGGGGCTGCGGCCGCGCAGAGTTGTGCGAAACCGCGCCGAGACGACGCAGCCAAACGCAGCATGTGTGAACAAAATGAACGAGAAGAGAGAAGAGAAGGAGTGACATGGGAAGGAGTCTCAGACAACATGAAGGGGGGAAAAACAAAACAAATAGACAAAGAAGGGTGCAACACTGCGTGAGAATTGGATTGAAGTGGAATGGAACAGGGCTACATGTAGTGTTTTTTACAGCGTAACATGCTGCGAGACAAGGATCGACGTCAGGAGACCAACACAAGTTATATTTTTTGGGATTTAAGAGGTTTTTCAAGCAACAGGAAACATTGCAGGAAGAAGGAACGGAGAGGGAACAGCGGACAAACAATAGTCAGAGAACGAGACGGAAGAACACACACGCAGTCTTGAGAACGGACAGTAAGGCTTGGGGAACGAGGCGAGACACAGGACAGAACAAAACAAATATCAGCTTGTTTTTTTGAGGGTCGTTTTAGAGCTTTTGTGGTCAAGTTGATCAAGTTTTTTGTTGTTTTTTTGTGGAAAGGCAACGGGACTTGTTTTTCTTTTTGTTTTTGTTGCTTTTTGGGTTTTCTTGTCTTGAGGATGTGTGTAGAACGAGAAAAAGAAAGAATGCTGTTTGTGCGGATGGATGGATGGATGGATCGCGAGATTTACATGACCGGGCCGTCATCAACCAGAAGCGCCTTCATGTCCATAAAGCAGGCAGACGCAGCGTCATACTCGGTGCCAGAGAGCGAAAGCAGGCCCGAGATGAGGTCCTTGTCATGGACGCCGCGGCTGGTGCGGGCGAGGGCGCAGAGGAGGGCGCCGCAAGCAATGGTGGACGGCAGCTGGTTGGCGTAGCGGTACTCGATGAGCGCGGCATCGCTGTAGGCCTCGGCGTCACGGATGAGACGATCGAGCTGCTGGGCCGAAAACTGGAGGGTCTGCTCGAGGCACGGCACCATCTGGTGGATGAGCAGGTGGGGCGTGACGGTGGCCAGCGTCCACTTGAGGCGCGCGAGAATGATGCGCTCCATGCGCAGAATGTCGCTGCAGGCGAACGCGGCGTTCGAGGCGTTGATGAGGCTGCTGAGGGTCGGGTGGGTGTTCCACTGCTCCTGCGACTTGGCGGCAATCAGCAGGGCGGTGGCGGCGATGAGCTGGAGATGCGTGGGCTTGACCTTGAGCGTGGACAGGAAGCGATCAAACAGGTTGACGGCCGTGGCAAACGTCTCAGCGTGGTGCTCAAAGTGCTGCGAGACACGCAAGAGCCACTCGAGAATGTCGCGGCGCATAAACTCTTGGATTTCGTCCTTCTGGATGCGACGGAGGAAGTTTAGCGTGGGCAGATAGCCGTGCTGGGTCTGGAGCATGTTGGCCAGAATCTTGCTCGCCTGCATGACGCGCTGCGGGGGAGCGGTCGGGTCGAAGGACGGCAGGCCGATCAGCGCATCGTCCAACAGGTCCGAGCCAGCGGGCATCGGCACGAACGGCTGCGGGGACGCCATTGCCGACGACGAGGACGAAGAGGCCGCGCCGGACGCCGAGGCAACGATCGAAGCAGCTGCATAGTACGAGTCATCGTCCATGGACATCATGGCGGGCGACGACAACGCGCTGCTGCCGTTGCTGCCGTTGTTGCTGCTGCTGATGCTGCTGCTGCTGTTGGAGGCCGCATCGACAAAGGCAGAGGGCGCCAAGAGCTCAGAGGAGACGGTCGCAAGGCGCATCAGGGCGAGCGACGCGGGCGCTTGTAGTTGCTGACGAAGCTCTTGGACGGAGCCGGCCGCGGTGATGCGGGCCTGCATCTGGCGAGCAGCGGCAGAGGACACGCTGGGCTTGACGATCTTTGAGCCAATGTGGCTGTTGGTGGACACCACGCGGACCGAAGCCGACGAGGTGGCGGGGAGCGACGCGGTGCGCATCATGCTCGAGCCGCCGCCGTTGGGGCTGGTAGAGGACGAGGTGAGCGTCATTTCTGCGTGGTGTGGAGTGACGAGCTGCAAAAAGAAAAAGTTGATGACGCTTGATGGGAAGGGGGTTGTTTTGTGCTAAATCCACAGGAAAATGACGCAAGAGTCGAAACAACGACCGATGAACGTTGCGTTGACTTGTTTGACGTTGCGCGTTGATGATCAATCGAGGGAACGTTAGGAAGAGGGGACTTTGACTTGACTTTTTTTTGTTTCGAGTTTCTGCTCTTTCTTTGTGTTTCCTTGCTTGTCAGACTTGTCAATGAACTTGGACAGAACTTGAGCGAGCACGACGAGCCAAAAGGAAAACGAGAGAAGAAGAAGGAAGAAAAAAAAAAAAAAAGACGAGTGAACTGAGACACGAATGGAAATCTCAGAAACAATAAGTCAAAGAATGGTAGAAAGAAGAGAGAGAAAAAAAAGCGAATCTCAGCGGTCTCAGAAATTCACTGTAAAAAGGAAAAAAAAGAAAGTGTTGGTTGGTTGGTTTTTTTTGTGTTCACCCCTGTAAGCAAGAAGTCAAAAAGTGAGTGTATAGCAAGCAACATGAAATTCACGACAAGAAATTGGTAGGCGAGGTAGTGAGAGAGTAGTAACAACGAGAGTTCAGCGTTGGCAGAGATACGACCACAAAGAGACTCCAAGCAAGAAAAATGGTAGCAGCGGTTTTAATAAAGAGTACATCGTCGGTTTCGCTCGAAACAAAGCGCGATACAAAAAGTTCACTAAAATCGCCGTGTCGACTACCCTCCTCCATGTGCGTAACGGTTTTGCATTCAAAAACCCGTTTTTTTTTTTTTTTTTTTTTTTTTTTTGCGTGCAATGCATTTTGGCGTTGTGAATGCTGTGGTTTTGCAGCCCAGAATCGCGCGGTTGTTGTTTCGACAGCAAAACACACTTGACTGTTTGTAACTGTGTTGCGAGTGTAGAGTTGAAGGGGGAAAAGGGGCAGCGGAGGGAGAAGGCAGAGGGAAGCGAGGTACAATGGAAAGTGCATTGCATCAGCAGGATGTGAAGGGATTGAAAGGGGTGGTGGAAGTCACTCGCATCAGAACAGTGGAGAGCACGACGAGCGAGAAGAAGGGAAGGGAGGGGGATGGAGGGAAGGAGAAGGATGGAAGTGAGCGGAAACGAGTGGAAGGCAATGGAAAATGCATTGCGCTCCACTCATTGCAACCCACACAGGTCCATTCTCCTTTGTCCTGCCCCCCCCCCATTCCAACCCCAACCCCAACCCCCCACGCCACCTCAAAAACCTCTCAAGTCGAAATCGCATGCTCGAAATGACCCAGTGACGGCGTCTGCTCGCAAAAGCCACTCCACTCCACTCCACTCCGCTCGCCGCTCTTCACCTTGCGTCGTCTCGCTTTGTGGCAATCACGCTGATATCAACACCCGTCAAACGAACTCGCTTGGTGTCTGGTTGCCGAAATGCAGCACACACAAAAAGCGCACAAAAAGCGCGTCATGCTCGTACAGTAACGGGGAGCCCAAAAAAGAGGAGAGAGCGAGCACCAAATGCAGACCTTGGACCTGTCGACATTCAGCTGACAATTGGGATCAAAACAATGCGCTTTTGCTAGACAAATTGGGGGGGGGGGAAGGGGTGGCGGGGTGGCGGAGACGGAGGGGAAAAAAGCTAGAGCGAGCTTGCACTTGAGCAACGCTGCCCCTAATCCATTGCATCATCATCAAGAGCTCCGTCAACGCGACGAGAGACAGTGGCTTGATGAAAAAAACCCATTTCGCAATGCCCGCCCGCGCTCCACGACGGATCGATCGAACGGAGGACCTGAAAACAAAAAAAGAAAAAAAATCTACGCAATTCTGACTCTTGCAGGTAAATCGGATAACTATGTACTGTACTTTTAAGCTAAAACACACAAAAAACAATAGGGACAAACTATACAACCTATGCTTGATCCGTCTCGGGCCTTGACAGCGTATCGTCAACTGCAGTCATTTCGATTGTCAGGTCGCTCGAGCTGCCAGTCATGGGCGTGCTCGTTGTTGTTTCGGGAATGTGGGCAAGCTCTTCCGTGATTTCTTCAAGGGTGCGGCCCTTGGTTTCCGGCACCAGGAAGGTGAAGAGCAAGCCGGCAAAGTTGATGGCAGCGAGAATCGCCAGGGTTGGGCGAAGACCGATGGCCGTGTTGGCTGCCGCAAAGCCAAAGGCACCAATGATGGCTCCGGCCTTGCCACTCGCTGCAGCAATGCCATGGGCCGTCGAGCGGTATTGGGCGGGAAAGAGCTCGGCCGGAAGAATGAAGGTTGTCGAGTTTGGACCAAAGTTGGCGAAAAAGAAGCAGAGCGCGTACAGCGCCACAAAGGCAGTCACGTTGTTGGCCTTGAGGTTGTCATAGTCGCCAGCCAGAATGGCCATGCACAGGGTCATGATGGTAAACCCGCCGAGCTGAATCCACCAGCGTCCGAGCTTCTCGACGGTAAAGACGGTGACCCAGTATCCGGGCACCGTTGAGAACAAGGCAATCAGAGCTTGGGCACGTGCAGTTTTGAAGACCTCTTCCGTGATGGTCATGGTCTGCGCCTTGGGAATCCAGCCAATGGCAGAGAAGACGTCTGACTGGAAGAGGTTCTGGCTGTAGAAGGCAATGTCGAGCAGGAACCAGCACATTGAGCATCCGAAAAGCTTCCAGCCATAGTTCTTGATGAGCATGCGCAGCGACATCTTCTTGACGACGGGTTTCACAGACTCGTGCGCGGGTGCGGCGGTGCCGAGGACCTGGGCAATGTCTGAGGCGGCAGTGGCAGCGTTCTGCTTGACGAGAAGCGTGTAGCGCGGTGTCTCAGGCAAGTTGAGGCGAGCGTACATGGTGGCCGCTGTCGGGACGGCGCCGAACATGAGAATCAGACGCCACATCGAATCGGCATTCTGGTTTTGGTTTTGGAAGATGGCCGCAAAGATGATGGTGACGGTGGCTGCCGCAAGAATCCCGATGCCCTGCATGGCAAAGACCGCGCCCACCAGCTTGCCGCGGTTGGAACGGGACGAGTACTCGCTCATCAGGGTGGCAGACAACGGGTAATCACCGCCAACACCGACACCGAGCGCAAAGCGGAAGAGGCAAAGCGATGCAATCACGCCGTTGGCAGTGTTGCCAAAGGACAGGCCCTGGAGCAGCGCAGCCACGACCATGACAACAAGCGTGGCGCCGAACGAAACGCGGCGGCCAAAGCGGTCGCCAAGATATCCAAAGATCAGCTGGCCAGCCAAGGTTCCACACAAGGCAACACCCTTGAGCGCTGCGTCGACATTGGCAGGCATGGCAGACGGCACGTGGTATGTTGCATCCGCTGGCGAGATGCCGGACGAAATGAGCGACGCGTACTTGTGACTGCAAGCCGTCGTTATGTTTGAGATGTGGTTGTCGGCGCAGCGCTCGGGGGAATAGTATGCAATGTCGGGGTAGTAAAGCCGGCCGATGCATTTGGTGATGAGAGAGATGACAAACAAATCGTAACTGTCACAGAAAAACTAGACAAGCGAGCAGTAAGTTTACAATCACAAAACTAACTACGAGGCCACTGTCACACGCAATAACAGGGAAAATTGTCACTTACTCCCATGCCTGCGACGAGCACAGTGCGAATGTGAAACCAAGAGAGCCCGGCATTGTCGAGTTGAGCAAGTCCGGCCGCGGACGGGGCTGCAATCGACGAGTTGCTCGACGTGTTGGATCCTTTTTTGCCCACCATGTCTGAATAATGTCTGAATACGAGAAGAAGGACGGACAGCGCAGATGAAGAAGACTGACCTTTAGCATCCCTGTTTTGGACCTAGCTTTATAAAGCCCATCCATTGATTGGACTCATTGACCGCAGTCCGTGGGAAATGAGATGGAAAGTTGCACGGGTGAGAAGGTCGTGCACCAGCCCAGCAACGCCATTGGCCGATTTCGATGTGGCTGATGCACATGTCGACTCTGCGCTCCCATCCGTGGGAAGATGAAGGACATTGACTTGGAGTTGTGGCTGGGATGGGAAGCGCATGGAAGCGAATGCGCAAGTGTCGGTTGACTGCTGCATACAGCCCAGTGAGGGATGGGGATGGAAGAGCATGACTTTTGTGGTCTTTTTTTTTTTTTTTAATTTTTTTTTGAACTTTTTTTTTTTTTTGTTCTTGTGCAAACAGCTGCTCTGTGACACGCACAGTCGACGCGCTGGACAGTATTCGGATGTTCAGTGCGGGGCGAGCTTTTGGTTCAAGCGACGGAGGGTCTGGGTTTTGCCTCCACACTTCCGGTTCTTTCATGTGCATCAACGCAGCTCTTGGATTGGTGCGATTTTTTCAGCCTTCTTTGTTTGGAAGTTGATTGGCAGGTCGTAGCATGACCGCCGACCTTTGTCCCGATATATTCAGAATTTGCACGTCTTGCTTAGAAGCTTGCATACAATTTTGGAAATTTGGAATAAACTGTAAAATGCAAGCGATACAATTTCTCTTTGCATCGCGCCGATAATCCATTTGCTCGCTATCAACTACTATCAACAAATCCGACCCTTGCTTCAATCGTCCAGGGCGTCTGTCAGCGGATCGGAGGTCGCGACAGAGCTGACTGGCGTAGACATGGCAGCGGCATCGTCATCAAGAAGGCGCTGCGGTTGGGAGACATGGGTAACCACCGCGGCCTGTTGCTGTTGCTGCTGCTGCTGTTGCTGTTGCTGCTGCTGCTGTTGCTGTTGCTGCTGCTGCTGCTGAAGTCGATGCTGCGCATCAGCATTGTTCGCCACCTCCAAAGGCGTGGCCACGTTGGACGACACTTGCGGCAACGAAGGGGACTTGGACATGGTCGGACCGAAATTCAGCGACAACTGCGGCTGCAAGCCGCCCTGCGCAGGAGAGGCCAGTGACGAGGGATGGTGCTGCACGAGGGGCGACTGCGCGGGGAGCTGCGTCTGCGAATGGGCCGCCGACAACGGCGAGAGCACGGGGACAGGCACGCCCAGCATGTTGGCAACTTTGGTGAGCTTGCGAAGCCGCAACTCGCTCTTGCTCTTGTCCAAATGCTGCTGCTTGGCCGCCAGGCACCGAATGTGGTCGTCGAAAATGAGGCTGCCGCTCCACTTGAGCGAGCTGACCGTGGTGGGTCCGTTGGCTGCCCACGGGCGGAGGTTGTTGAGAACCGTGATGTGCAGCACGCGCGAATCCGTCTTGTCAAACGCCGTCTCCACGCTCTGCAGAGACGCCACAAAGCGCACAACGCCCCAGCCGAGCCGAGTGTGGTCTGGCTCGACGAGAATCAGGCGGTTTTGGTCGACCACCAAAAAGCGAGCCACCGCCGCCATTGCAGCGTTCGGCACTCCTGTAGGTTTGACAATGTGTGCCTGTGCCGCCTGCTGGGCTGCGCGTGTCCGATCCACGACCTTGCAAGCAATCAGATCGCTGTTGTCTGTTTGTAGATGAACGAGTATACAACGAAAGAAGCGGCGTTCAGACAGCTGAGTGGTTCACGTCCAAACAAGTGTCGACCAAAACAAAAACGCCTCTTACTCAAGTCAAGAGCATCGTCAATCTTGACAGGCTCTTGCTGCTCGGAGAGCGGAAGTTCCGGATCCTTCTCGCGCTTGAGCGTTGTCCGCAATTGCCGAATAAAGAGGAAGACACGGATGGCACGGCGTGTCTTTTCGACTTCGCCGCAGGGCAGACGCTTGGAGAATTCAATGCCGGTTAATGGGGTGGTTGTTGGTGGCAACAAAATGGAGGCGTCCATCATGAGGGACTCGAAATGGAGCGGTCGCAGCGTCCGGTACTCGTCCTCGAACATGTCCAAAAAGATGTCGTTGCTCGCAGAGCCGGAATAGCATGCGCGGAGGCGCTCAGTGCTGACCAGCTCAATGTCCTGAAGGAGCAGTTCAAAGAATTTTCCACACAGAGGATTAACACATTTTGAGTGAAAAAAGATCCAACACTCCCCCCCCTTCCACCATAATGAATGTGGAATGGCTTGGCTTACAGCGAGAAGTCCAAAGTGCTCGTCTGTCAAGCATGGCGATGCGCCCTTGAAGAACACCAGTTCTTGGAGCAGCATGATGGCCAACTCCAAGGTTACCAGCCGAATCTGGCTGTCAATGTTCAAGCTGGCGTACATGATGCTAAAGAGTCGCTCAATCACGGTTGCGTTGTAGGTTGTCTGTAGCAGCAAGAGAGATGTGTCAGCAACAAACGACACGGTCAGAAGCATTTGAATAGTGACTTGCTCGTGTGGGGTCGTCGTCTTCGACGTTGCTTTCGCCAGTGATGGTGCTCAAGGTGTCGTCGTTGCTGGATCCGGAAGGCAGGTTGGGTGCAGCAGCGCCCGCGACTGGATCTGGCGAACCGGCCAGAGGTGACCCTTCCTCGCTGCCGAACGCCAATCCCGAAGGAGTGAACGGTCCGGATGTGAGTTCGTCCTGCAGCAGCAGCAGCAGCAGCAGCAGCAGCAACAACAAGAGATGAAACCCAGGTGAGTCCCACGACGCGATCCCAAGACCCAACCAGAACAACGAAAAACAGAAACAAAAACCAAGCCCTCACCAGCAACATCTTGGCCTTCTTGAAACGCTGAGGATAGACGCCCGCAAGCTCCATGACACGCTTTTGAACGTGGCCACTCTTGACAATGGCGAAAAGCACACACAGGGCGGGCAGGGCAGTCAAGTCGTTTTCGTCGCAAACAAGATAATCGAGCAGCTGTTTCGGAGGGCCTGAAAAGCTGACGATTGACTCTGGATTCTCGCTCATCGAAGCAGAAGTCACAGGCGCGGCATCGCTTGCAGCAGCAGCATGGTCTGAGCTGTCTGCCGCGCTGGTGTCAGCCGCAGGTGTCAAAGCGGACACATCGCCTTCAGGATCGCTTCCTTGTTCCCGGATGGGAGGCATGGCTGCATCTGCAGAGGTACCCGTCGTGGCGGACGACGTAGAGGTGGTTGTGACCATCGACAAGGACGAGAGCCGCTTCATGTTCGAGTTGGTGAGCGACGAGGACGAAGTGTTGGATGCTTCGCTGGCAGCGTCCAAGCCAGTGCCGGCGCGCGCCGCCAGCTCTTGATCATGCTGGGCACCAAGAGCCTCGCGGATGCGCATGATGGGAATTTCTGGTGGGGTAAAGTCGCGGTTTGAGGTCGCCAAAGCGCCGGTGATGGGATGCATCTCGCGGAACAAATCCTGCTGCTGGCGCTCCCAGCGCCCGACATCGCAGTTGCCGCGGAGTACTTCGGCGGCCAGCGCCGAGGCCAACGGGCTCGAGTCGAAGATTTGCAGCACTTGCGCCAGCAAAAACAGCGACACCAAGCCGCAGAGCACTGGCTGTCCGTTCGCCAACCGGCCAGCCTTATTTCTGGAGGAGTCGCCTCGTTGGAAATTGGAAATGTACAATGGGAAGAAGAGTTTGTTGAGCAAGTGGTCTGTGAGGACCTGGTTGAGGCGCTCAATGCTCAAATGCTGGATGTCGTTGAGATAGTGCAAGTGGTCCAAGTGTTCTGCCACCAGATCGTTCAATCGGCCTCGTCGAAGATGGCTGGAGAAGGGGAGGGAAAAGAAGAAAAAAGTGGGTCAGGTTCCCCGTTCAGCACAAAATGAACAGCGTCAAAGCGACACAATTAACAAAAAAAAAAGCCAAAAATGCGAAACGTACTCTGCGTCATTTCGAACACACTCGTCCAACTCGATGCTTTGGTTGCCGATAAACCAAACAAGATTCGAGAGATACGGCACGGTCGTCTTGTTTAAAATAAAGGTCAGCATGTGGTTATCCGGAACTGGAGGAGAAACGTGCACACAAAAAAAAAAAAAACAAAAAAAAAAAAAAAAAAAAAACGGCACAAGTCAGCGTCGAACGAGAAAAACATGCCAACAGGCGACCAAACTTCACTTCATACCGCGATAGACGTTCAGGGTCAGAGTGCGCACAGCGATGCGAACCATGCTTTCGTGATGGTTGAAGAATTTGATCGCTTCAGTGTAAAGGGGAAAGTCGTGCAAATGCTAACCAGACGGCGAACGACGCGAAAGTCAGTCAACGATGCACATGGACGAGGGACACAGTAGCTCTCGACGAACGCAGAGAAACGAAAAAAAACGCGTACCTCGTTGAAGAAAAAGTGGATTGTGTGCGTGTTGAGCTTCAGCGAAAGCGTTTTCAAAAACGAAATGTAGTACGCCAAAACCTCCTCGTCCGAAAAGTCAAACTTGTGCACAATGATGGCGTTGATGTGGTTGTTGGACAGGAGGTAGTCTGAGCGAACAAGGGAGCCGGAGGGGGTGGTGGTGAGTCGATGAGCACAGAGAAATCAAGGCTATTTTCTCCTTTGGATGGCTTTATCACTCACAAATGGACGTCTCGTTGCTAATGTTCTCGAATAATATGCTCAGTGTCTGCAGCAACTGCACCTTGACGTATCTGCCCGTATTCTGCGCGAGAATCTTCAGAAAGAAGGACAAGATGTTCTTTTCGAGGAAGAAGCTGATTTCGGGTTTGCAAAAAAAAAAAAAAAAAAAAAAAATCAAGATCAGCAACCAAACGCAAATGAAATATCAAAAAGTGAGTGAGTGAGTGGTTGCGAGGATTGTATCTAGTCACCGGATCACCAGGATTGTACAACCCAAAAAAGTTCCCCCAATGCAAATCCCATACAAAAGCAACCCTGTCAAAGCAACGTCCCCCCCTCCGCCTGTCTCCAAACCGCAATCCATCTTCCTTGTTTCTGCTTCTCCTTGTTTTCTTCTCATCGTTGTTGCGTTTGCAGCTTACTCGAACACGCGATTGTCGTTCTGGTCGCCCCAGATGAGGATTTCTGCCATTGAGCGGAGCGTCTCGACGACGAGCGACTTGTTCTGCTCGGTGACTTTTGCATTCTTGGCGAGCACCGTATAAAGATACCTAATGAAAACAGCGAGAGTGAGTGAGTGAGAGTGAGAGTGAGTGAGTGAGAGTGAGTGAGTGAGATAGGAAACAAGGACGTTGTTGGCCTTCAAAGCCTTGCTAAACAACACAGCACAGCGCAGCACAGCGCAGCGCAGTGCACAGAGGGACATGGGCCAGCATAGAGTGGAAGTCGTCAACAACGTCGATTGGGGGAGGGGGTTTGAGCTTACTTGAGGTGATCGAGAGAGAACTTTTGCTTTGGCTTGAGCAACGCCTCTGAAAAGCGAGCAAACATTGTGTAGACAGAAGAAAGAAGAAGAAAAAAAGAGTGAATGGATGAATGAGATGAAGCGAAATATATGGAGAGTGAGATGGATGAGGTTGTAGAGGAAGGAAGGAGTGGAGGGAGACCATTCAAAATGGCTGAGAATTGCTGAGAATAGAACTCGAGCGATAAAGCAATTCAAGTTGAGTCGTGCGAATGCCAGGGATGACAACAATTTGCCAACTCTAAACAATTTCTACTTGGACTGGACCACTAAGAAAAATCAAACCACACAAAAACACAAAAACAACCAAACCAACCAAAACTACAACCAAAAAAATCATCGACGTGCGACAGAGATAAGGGCAAGGGCGTTTTGCAGATTGGTGATGGCTGTCGTCACGTCTTCGTATTGGAGAGCGCTGATGGCAAACTTGGCGTGCTTGGCAGCCATGGCAAAGTCGTCAAGCGAAATGCTTGGGCGGGGTTGGAGATTTCCAAGCGCATTCATGCCCTGAGCGGCGGCAGAGGGTATGTTTGCGGGGGCAGGCGACGGCGCGTTAGGCACGTGTGCCATTGGGCGAGGTGCTGCTGGCGTGGGTGCTGCTGGAGGCTGCTGCGGAGCAGAGTTGCCGGATGTCGGACCCTTGCCGCCTGCACCAGGAACGCTTGGGAAGTGGCTTGGATTGGGTGGATACGACGGAGGGAGAGGAGGCTGTTGGTGTTGCTGCTGTGAAGGAGGGCCGGGGTAGCCACCAGCGGCTGGACCGTTGCCCATACCCATCGCTGGATTGTACATGTTGCCGCCACCAGGAGCACTGTTAAAATTGCTGATACTACCGTAAGGATTGTTGACGGGTGGCACGGGGACATCGCCAAGCGAGGCACCACGGGGCGGATAGGCCGGCCCTGCTGGCGATGATGGGACATCTGTGAGTGGGAGCACGGGGAAGGCGCCTGGTGGTCTGGCACCGCCAAACGACGGCTGTTGCTGGGGAGCACCTCCGTCTGCCCCGTATGATGGAGGGGTACTGCTAGAGTCGTAAAACTGCTGCGATTGCGCCGGTGGGGGTTGCGATTGCTGGCCGAAATCAGCATCGTCGCCGCCAACCGCGTCCTCTCCGGTCGGCGGGCCTGGGATCGGTACTTCTCCGTTCTTGAGGCACTTTGTTATGTACACTGCCTTGAACTTTGCGTACTTGTGCTTTTCGGCAATCTGCGCAAGGGATACAAAAGCAAATCGTGAAAACCGTCTTTCCAAAAAACAAACAAAAAGTCATCCTCGTCGTGCTTTGGGGTTGTTACCTCTGTATCCATCTCTCCAAAGGACTTGAGCACATCAAACACGATGGACGCAGCATAGAACGACCTCGCGACCTTCTTGTTGGCGCGGCCCTCTCGATCCTCGTTGTCCGAAAAGTCAAACAGTTTTAGGGCAAAGTCCTCGAGGTGTGCAGCCGCAACGACATCATTCCGGATGGCTTCGAGGTTGCTCAGTGAGCGTTTGTCCTGTTGTGGGAATGAGTCGGAATCATAATAGTGAGAATATTTACGATGAAGAAAAGTAAAAAAAAAAATTGAGCAGAGCGACGATTACGTCGAAAAGGAAAAAAAAAAACTAGTGAGGATTTCCGTATCCCAGAACGAACGAAAGCTCAGTTTCAGGGATACGAAAATTCACTAAAATTCGCGCGCATCCGTATCGTTTTCTTCACTTTGTGTTGCCATACAGCTTCTAGTTTATCCATGAGCGCGATGAGGAAGGCGCGGCACTGCTTGTCCTTGCTGGCCTCGGGATCCTTGAGCGCGTTCTGGGCAGCATAGAACCGGCCTGTGAAGGAGAGAGAAGGAGAGAGAAGCAGAATGAGAGAATGAGGCAAGTTAGTGAGTGAGTGGGTAAGAGCGAGAGTATAGGAAACGCAGACTGGCTGGTAGTGCAGCTGCGTATGAATGCGCAACTAAACCTCCTTCCACTTTGCCCAACGTTCGCTGCGTTTTGGTGTTCTCCCCTCCCCTCTATCCTCGCGTTTTCCCCAATTCTCAAAAGTCAACGCATTCAAAAGCTTTTGTCACTGAAACGCCAAAACGTCGGAAGTCGAGTCAGGTCAGGTCACAGAAGGGCGAACGAGTCCTTCGTCACCAGTTTTCTCTATCATCGAGAAGGTGACGCACAGTAGTACGCAGTGACTGGATCGTGCTTGTCAAACTCGTCGGCACGCTGGAGGTACGGCACGAGGCCTTTGAGCATCAGCGGCGTCGGCGGAAGCTTGGACGACATTGCACAGAGAGAGAGAGAGGGAGAGAGGAAACAAAAAGGCAGACTGAGCGTTTCTGAGCAGATGCGAATATTCGGATAATGGTAAATGTGGGAACTGTGGAACATGACCAAACAGTGCTGCAAAGAATGGGCATGGGGTGGACTGAGTAAAAATGAGAGTTGGGTAAAGTTCGGTTGATTTTGGAACGGTTCTGAGAAATGTCGAGCACACAAATCGCTCCTCGATCTGCTGCACTGTGCTGCAGCTCAAGCAAGGCCCAACTACTTCTATGGTGTTGCAGCTGTTGCCTGGCTTGTGTGAGTGACGACAGCGATCAGAGCTTGCTTTTGCTGTGTGCCGCAGCATTCGTTCAACTGGTCCCTGTTGTGCTACACTGCAACAGAGACATCCTCCAATACAGTTCCATACAGAATCCCTGCACTATTGCGTATGGACGATAGATTTAGAACTGCTCAAAGCGCAGTCTACTTCCAGTTCAATCTTCGAAAATGCTGTCGTATGAGAGTATGAATCAGAAACAGCGCGAGTTGTATGATAAAGTCAAGAATGCGAGTGGAGAGCTCGGGTAAGAAAAAGCCGAATCTATTGCAACAGTGCGATCGCGTGTGCTAACGAAGCGGAGGACAGTCTGCAACAGAATCAGATTGGCGATGCTGAAGCGCGGGCGATTGCTGAAACACTCAAAGTGAACACGACGCTGACGAAGCTATAGTAAGGCATCTCAGAGCTACTGATGCATATGAGGGACTCACTGATGGAGGGAATGGAGCAGTCTGGATAACAACCAGATTGGCGATGCTGGAGCACAGGCGATTGCTAAGACACTCAAAGTGAACACGACGCTGACTTCGCTCTCGTAAGGCATCTCAGAGCTACTGATGCATATGAGGGGCTCACTGATGGAGGGAATGGAGCAGTCTGGGTGGCAATCAGATAGGAGATGCTGGAGCGCGGGCGATTGCTGAAGCGCTCAAAGTGAACACGACGCTGACCGTGCTCTAGTAAGGCATCTCAGAGCTACTGATGCATTTAGAGTGCTCACTGATGGAGGGAATGGAGCAGTCTGGATGTCAATCAGATAGGCGATACTGGAGCGCAGGCGATGACTGAAGCACTCAAAGTGAACACGACGCTGACCGAGCTCTAGTAGGTCATCTCACTTGTTTAAGTGGGTAATTCAGCAGAAGGTATGAAGAGAACTCACCGATGAAGGGAATGGAGCAGTCTGGATAGCAATCAGATGACCGATGTGGGAGGACAGGCGATTGCCGAAGCGCTCAAAGTGAACAAGACGCTGACTAGCCTTTAGTAAATATTGATCGCTTTAAGTTGCTCTGAAAGTCGTTAGACCTCATGCTCCAATCTGACGCTGTAATTGACAACATCAGTTTGTCCCAGAACTTCTTGACCAACACTGGAATCACTGCACTCAACGAAACAGGCAATACCGTTTGTAAATTGGAGTAAGACTCTGTGTGATTATTGGACTCAGCAACGTCCGAACAACAAGCCACTCACCTGATTTGGCAAAATTGGGGTTTCCGAACAGAGACCTTGACAACCAGCGTGCACCGTCGTCTGCCGACTTGGCTCAGATTGTAGCTGAGGTTCAGCAATTGCGCTCCAAACTGGCTGCCCAAGCTCCAAACTGGCTGCCAAAGACCAGGAGCTAGCGGCCAACAAGCAGGAGCTCGCGACCAAAGACCAGGAGCTCGCGACCAAAGACCTCCGATCTGAAGTCAGCTCTTGATCGAATTGACGTATTTGAGCGCAACGAACCCCCCGTTGGATCCTCATCGAACTTTGACTCATCGAACTTTGACGGACCAATCCCGCCAGTTTCTCTCGCAACTCTTGTCACCGCGACGAACAATTTTGCTGCCGATTCACTTTTGGTCGCGTGTACTCTGCCATTATGCCTGGCACTCGTGTTGCCATCAAAAAGCTGTCCGCCGAATCCAAGCAGGGCGCTGCCGAGTTCAAATCTGAACTGGACTCTTTGTCGAAATTCCGCCACGCAAACATTATTGCTATTCTGTCGTATGCTGAGCAAGGCGATGAGCGATGCTTGGTGTACGAGTTCATGCCAAACGGTTCTGTTCGTGATCGTCTCAGCCTCAAGAATGATAGGCCTCCGCTGACCTGGTCGCAACGCCACCGCATTGCTGCCGATGTCTCCCGCGGCATGCACTATGTCCAAACCGCCTTCCCTGATCATGTTCTGTTCCACCTCGACCTCAAGACGGACAATGTTCTGCTAGACGCATACCTTAATGCGAAAGTGTCTGATTTTGGCTTGGTTCGTGCTGCCCTACACCTCGATGAAAAGAGCTACCTTCGCACACAGAACGTTCAAGGTACCTTGGCGTACATGTGTCCTGAGTTCTTGGAGGAAGGCCGCATGACTCCCAAGACGGATGTGTATGCCTTTGGCATGATTCTGCTGGAATTGCTGACTGCACTCAAGCCTGGCAACCGCCTGAAAGGAGAGACGCGAAAGGCTGTTAAAAATCAGAAATTCCTTGACATGCAGGACCCGGCCTTGAAACCAACCGAAGCCGAGCGCCAAAGCATCAGCGAGGTTGTCACTCTCGCACTCGAGTGTCTTGATGATATTGCTGACGATCGCCCATCCTTTGGTCGCCTCATTGCTTCATTGGACCTTTGAAGACAATCATCCATCCTTTGGTCGTCTTGTTGCTCCACTGGACTCTGCGGTATCAGAGTGTACTGTACTGTACTGCTGCATAAAAATCCATGTTCCTACATTTTTGAATGAACGCCAGGTCACTTGTTGCCTCGGTTCTCATGGGTTTTTGTTGTTGTGTGTGTTGTTGTTGAAATTGTCCTATTGTGGTTTGGGACTTGCAATACAGAGTAGTTGCGTTCGAATTCGACAAATCAGAGAGCGGAAAAGCGCGTCCGGCCTTTCCGGCGGTCGGTTTTGAAATTTGAACGACCTACTTTCTTCCGGTGCTTCTCTGTCACGGACTGCTGAAAGATCTAGTACAAGGTTGTGCGTCTCTCTTCCAGTGCATTACTTTGGCCAGCCATTTGTACTGGAAGGATTGAGTTGTGAATTAATCTCTTCTGAATTTGCAAATTTCACTTTGGAACAAATACGACTAAAGGAGAGGTTGGGGTTGATCTGCAAGCTCAACTATCTTCTGCACCTCGAGCAACGTTGTAGGGCTCTGCGCGAGCAGCTGGGAGAGTAGACCGTCTTGATCACGCAACAGGTGGCGCTTCAGAGTCCGAGCCGAATAAGACAAAGCGGCGGAGTCGTCCAGATGAAGATGCTGCTGCAGGACCTTTGTGCCGCCTACCTCCAGCGACACAGCAAGCAAGCCGAGACCGAGAAAGTCGGCTTGCGGAGTAGCGACCTCCTCGAAGCTCGCAATGTCGTAAAAATGGTTTGGCCACATCTCCCACGCGTTGTGTTCGACGCGATCGAGCCATGGTTGGAGCTCCTGAGCAGCTGCGGCAGTCACCGGCGCCGCCAAGAGTGCTGCTTGCACATGCTCGCGCGTCACATCTGGAAGGAAGCAAGAAAGCCCAAAATCGACCAACGCAATCGAATGAGGTGGCAACTCGACAGCGCCTTTCGACGGCGGCTCGAGGGCGCTTTTGGGCGGTGAGGCCGGTGGCGTCGGTGGCAATTTCGTCTCGGTGACCAGCAAGTTTCCACGATGAATATCGCCGTGCACCACACCTTGCGCATGAATCCAGCGAAGCGTGTCACAAACTTGCAAGGCGATGCTTGCCGCATGTGGTTGATGTTGCTTCCAGTCAATGCTCGTGCCAGAAATGAGGCCCGTGACCAACGCCAGTCCAGGCTCTCCGTCGAAATCGGCAGTGCAGAAAGCTAGCAGCTCGGGAATGCGATGAGCTGAAGCCGCCATTCGGTCGCGGTTGAGGCGGGCTAGCGCCATGCCCTCCCGCGCCAGCTGTTCTGTGAGCGCCGTGTCAGATGCGGCTGCAGCCTTGACCACCACGTTGGTGAGTTCCTCGCTCGAGTTCAGGCGGAGCTTGGCGGTGAGCATGAAAGAGCGATGAAACATCGAGCAGAGGTTGCGGTCCAGTTGCCTGAACAATGTACAGTATGACACGAGCAGAAAAAGACGTTGAGACAAGAGTTGCACAAGCAGCACCCGAGACACCAAACCGAACTTTACCAAATTGAGAACAAGGGAGTCGGCCTGGCCTGCAGTCCCTCCATCGGTGGAGGTACCATAGCCGGCTCCAGGGTCGTGTTGTGTGGTTGCATCATTGCCGGGTGGGGCCTGTCCGCTGGGTGGGTGGCTGTCCGCCCTGGAGGACTCTAAAACTTGAAATTGTACCTCCAATCAAAATCGCCAACCAATGATCGCTCCGACATGTCGTTGATGATGGAAGTTCTCAAGAGGAATAGAACTGCTACCGCTGGTTCAGTATGACAAAAAGTGATCGCAGGTTGAATGAGCTTGCCATCCAGCTTCAGATCGACTCGGACGACATAGACATTGCAGCCGAGCCAGGCCATGCCGTAAAGACATGCTGGCCACGATTGAACACTGGCCGGAATCTGTGTGTCGTTGAACTGCAGACGATAGTAAAGCAGATAACTTGCGAGTTGCAAACAAGCTTCGTGATGGTGAGAGTCGCTCGATTTGACTTGGACCATGATCAGGCTACCAATGGCGCTGCGACGAGCGGGGTCAGTGCCAATGGACACAGAACTGGGTGGGCTAGCCACATTCGCCGCGGCAGCTGCAGACAGACGGGGGGAACGACGCTGTTGTGATTCTGCAGCTGGGGCGGGCGGAGAACTGCATCGATTAGACTTTTGTCCATTGAAATTGGCATGCGCAACGAGATCAGGACCGAACAACCCCTGAGGGGTGGGACGGAAGTCGATCGGAGAGCCAACCAGGTCGCATATTTTCTGGCAGAATTCTGCGATGGGCTGATAGAGAGCCTCTTCCTTCACGTTCGGAGAAAAATTAATCAACTCCGCTGGAAGCGCCAACTCATGCTGGTTCACGTTTGGCATGGGAAAGTTCAGTTTGGCTTTCCAAGTTGGGGGAGCGTGCGAAACAAGCCGTTTGGCAAGCTCTTCATTTGTGTTCGACCCGATGAAGGACACTACCGAGCAAAAGAGCAGTCACACTGCGTGTCAGCCAAGTTTTCGGGCTCAGAGCAGCACGGTACGTCAAACAACGGCTGGCTTACAAGGGCTCAGCAGCACGGTACGTCAAACAACGGCTCGCTTACAAATACGAATTTGGTGGTAAATGCCATCCACCCGCCTGATCGACCGCCACCTTCTTCTCCGCAATTGCCGCGTTCTTGTCTGCCTTCGCCTGGTCGACTTCCGCCTGCTTGTCCGCAATTGCCGCGTTCTTGTCTGCAATCGCCTGGTCGACCTCCGCCTTCGCCGCCTTCGCTTTTTCCTTCGCAGCCTTCTTTTTTGCCTTCGCCTGGTCGACCGCCGCCTGCTTCTCCGCAATCGCCGCCTGCTTCTCCGCAATTGCCGTATTCTTGTCCGCAATCGCTGTGTTCATCGCTGTGATCAGCGCTGCTTGCACAGGGTCGAGGGTTAAGGCCTGCATCGCCTGCAGCTCCGCCATCTCGAAACAAAATGAAGACTGGTTTCACCAGATTTGGACAGCGAAAACAAAATGTGCCTTATTAAAGTCGCCTTCCACGGGCCGTGGTGGTCCATTTCAAATCGCTGGGGGATGGGACTGCATTGGAGCGTGTCCGAGGTCTCGATTTCCCGCGTTTTACCGCTTGTACGGGGACGTTTTGCGAGTGAAGAGTCTCGGCAGTCGCGCGCCAAAACCCACTCGGCCGCCCGTCTTTGGTTCCTGGGCAGCAGCCTCCCTTTCCCCGCGCCTCCGGTCCGGATCCATCAGTAGCCCTGTCGTAAAGTCGCGATGATGATGTGTTGGAATCATGACAGACGCACTCGGAATCGCTCTGCTGGTGCTGCAGCGTTCAGAAAGTCTGGATTCAAGAAAGCAAGCACCAGCTGGTTGTGGAGGCGAACGCAAGTCAGCCCCTTCAACTTGTCTGTTCGCGCACCCACGATTCACCTTGCTCATTTCATGCAATGTGGAGATTGAACCTTTGTGCAGGACGCTGGGAGGCGTTGGAATCGACGACGGGGTTCCACCCCGCCAACGCTGCCTTTTTTTTTTTTTTTTTTTTTTTTTTTTTCCCATCGCTTCGAATAAGAACGTCGGATATGAGACAGTTGAATATCGTCATAACGCATACCAAAGGCACACGTTCTTCGTCACTGTTTGAGAAATTTACAGAAACAACGACACAACCAAAAAAGGCCATCGGCCAGGCAGAGCGACTAACGTGACAGACGATGTCTGAGCTCTGAAATCAAGAAGGGCACATCGTTCAAAATCACCGCTTGCTCCACCAAATCTGCCACAGAGGTATTGCTCGACATGAGCTGGGAACACACATTCGCAGAGCAAGCAACAGGCGCACGGTTAGTATCCGAGGCGTCAACACTCACAACAGGCAACAGTGACAAAACCCAATACCTGAGCAGCTTCCAGCTTGACTGCGCTCGATCGTTTTCTGTTGCCAAATACAATTTTGAAACTGAGCAATTCCTGCGCGGGTTAACACCCCTCCGCCCTTCCCCCCCCCAAAAGAAAAAAATCAGATCTGCATCAAAAACAAACGCGACACTCACGAGAATTGCAAGAACATGTCAACAGTCTTGGAGTTGTTCAACAGAATGCGGATGGTCATCGACTGAGGCTGGACGTCCAACAGCTCTACACCCCCGAGCTTGGCCAGAGCGGCCGTCATGGACACAAACCTGCGAATTGTCGCAAAGAAAGCAGCAGTCGTCAGCGGAGGGACACCTCAAAGGCATGCGCAATCCTAGCACGTCTTACCATGCTTGCATTTCAACCAGCTGGGCTTGCTCGACGGCCTGGTCCATGCCACTAGCACCAGACGCCGCCGCTTGGCGCACACTCTCCGGATCCGATTCAAGAGCATGCTTGGCACGCTGCAGATCAGCAATTTGCTTGGCAACCATCTCGCGCTCGCTGGCGAGTTGGCCAAGCAGCTCTTGCTACAAAAGTGTTTGTTGTTGGTTGAGTGCGTCACAAACGATCCTAGAAACAACAAGTTTGAAAAGAGCCTCACCTGTTGCTGAACAATGGCCTCCAGTTCGTTTGCATTCACCGTCTGAAACATTGCACAGCGTGAGCCAAACACAAAGAACCAAACCATCTGCAGCACCAGAAATACAACGGGTTCCAACCAAAGCCTCACCCTTCCTTCCAGTATCATTGGCTGCGGTTGCCGCGAAATCAGCTGCTGTGATTCATGTTGCTGAAACAAAATTTCAAAGCAAGTGAGACACGGACCAAAGCCGTCATCGCGAACATCTGAAAACGCTTGCTTACTGTTTGCTCCAGCTCGGAAATGACGGCGGCCAGTTCCGCGAGTTTGCCTTGGAGCTCGGTGAATTCTATCCACCAGAGTGATGGTGAATTTCCAGCTCGATACATTGCAGTTGATGAAAGAAAAAAACAAAAACAAAAAAAAAAAACAACGAGATTGAAAACTGCTAGCTTTACCGCGATCAATCGTCTTGGCGATCTCTGCAATCTCCGTTCGCACTTGAGATGCTTGCTTTTTGAGGTTTTTGTAATGTGCCTGTGCTTGAGACTTTTTGCTCTCTGTGCACAAACCAGAATCAAACCAAAGTTGAGAGGGCTGGGTGTCGTGTTTTGCGTACACACACAGCGACTCTTCTCCCCAGTCACCCAATTGTGCAAGAGCAACAACAAAGCGAGCGTTGTCCTGTACCCTCTGCTGCCAGCTCAGTGGACGATGGGAAGGCAGTGTTCTGCCCAACGTGCATCAAGAAGGCGCTTTTGGTTTCCAGCTCGATAAAGTTAAACTTGAGCTTGGACAAGTTTTCCTGTCACGTTTGCCGCATATTCAAGGTGAGTTTGCAAGTCACAGTACACGACATGGGAGCGATCAACCACTCGTCATGTCGTGAAAACGTTTGGCTCAAGCTCCATTGTTGGACTTCCCAATTGGACCCTGGCCTCTTCGCCAGCGCTTCAGCACGCCTTTCCTTGCTTCACAAAGCAATTCGCCGCTCTCACCTTGAACACAAGAACATCAGCGGCGGCGGTCTGCTCGGCTTCGGCTCCGACCAGCGCGTGCTGCAAGTCGAGAAAGTGGTACTGGGGCTCTTTGGCGCGCTTGAGCTCGTCCACAGCCGCCGTAATCCTGCCCAATTGGTATGACTCAATCAATGTAAGTATGTGTACTGTCGGCCCAGTTCACTTGGTGGCTCGAGTAACCCCAGCGTCATTGTAAATCCACCGCATTCGAAATGGCGCCAAAAATTTGAAAAAAAAAAATGAAACCGTTCCAAATTCATCATCTCGTCTTCCTCCATTTGTCTCGCTTTTTGGCGTCCGGAGTGAGGATGAGCTGCAACAATCAACTGCTATAGAAGTGGGATGCTTATCAGTGGGTGAAGGGGGAGCGGTGGAAACTGACAGAGGCAAAGTATCAACGGTTGTCATTGCGAATCAACGTAGAAACAAAAAGACTGGTTTCAAAAAAGCCGCGATTTGTCGGCGTTTCAAACAAGATTCTGGGCACCGCATTTTCAACCAGTGAAACAACGTTGGGAGGGTTGTTCGAACAATTCCACGACATGCAACATGAAATTTTAGAGAGTGAAACAAAACAACAAAAAACCAACGAACGACTTGGGAACCACAGTGACCATGCCAATGCTCAACCATCCTTCCCGATCTGCCCTTGCTCAATACGCACACCCTCTCTTTCACTCTGGACGCACCAAAGTGCCAGATACTTCCATCCTTGTGTTTCGGAACACCTCATCCAATCAATGAAAAAAAAAAAAAAAAAAAAGCCCACCCGAGTCTTCTTTTCACCAACAAATAGCATGTATTGTCCATCCAAAGAGACGCAATGCAATGAGCATGTAATGATTTACACATCCATGCCAAGTCCAGTCCGCTTGGTCTTGACCACAGCTTCGATCGGCTGAACAATGCCAGCGTTGCCAACGCCGAGACTGTTGCCGGGCTTCCAACCCATTTTCGCCAACAACTTGCTGCCAATGTTGGACTCGGGGATGGGCTCGGCTTCCGCGCCAACGACATCGCCGTCGCGTGATCGCCCGTTGCCGGCAGGGGAGCTTCCGCGATCGGTGGTGGTGGGTGATCCAAACCGGCTCGTGTCGCGCGACGCAGATCCTCCACGACCGCCACGGCCGCCGCGGCCACCACGACCGGGGGGCGCAGGACTGCTGCGAGGACTGCCATAGCTGCTGCCAGGAGCGCTCCAGCTGCCTTTGCCGCCGCGCGACGAGCCGCCGCCTCCCCGCGACGGAGGAGGTCCGCTGCGACCGTAGCGAAGCATGCTTCGATAGTCTTCGCCGTTACTCTCGTCATCCAACAGGTGCGAATACCTGTAGAATGTCGAAACAACCTTGTTGACTTTGGCGGGGTTGGGCAGCATACTGTGCGCGGTCTTGATGAGGACGGGGTGGCGACGATCACCGTTGCCAGCGCTGTCTGTAATCACGCCAAACATTTGCCCCAGCTTGTGCACGAAGGCGCGGTACTTTTTGCTCATCGGCTCCAGAGGTTGCTCCTCGACGGCCGGGTTGAGCACAAAGTCGACCAAGCGCTTCAGAACACCGTCAATGATGGTCGCATCACGGTGAGAAGAGGCGTCCATGAGTTCGTCATTGCTCATCATGGAGCCAGCAGGGGACGGCGGGGCGCGTGGAGAAGGCGCACGCGGAGAGCCACGGGTGATGTTGTCCAAAAAGTTGCGCTTTTCCTCTGAGAAGGATGAGGGTTTTGCGCCCAATGGGCTGGAAGTGGGACTGGCAAAAGTGGCAGCTGCATGGCGAGGGTTGGCGGCAAAGTAGTCCAGGTCTCGAAGGGCTGCAGCGACGCCCTCATCGACTTCATCGATCTCGTCCAAGTCGTCGTCATCGTCGTCAGCTTCGTCAATGTCCTCGTCATCGTCCTCGTCAATGTCCTCGCCATCGTCCTCGTCAATGTCCTCGTCAATGTCCTCGTCATCATTCTCATCGTCGCCACTCTCAACCTTCCCCAGCTTGTCGAGCAAGAGCTGAGGGGTGATGAGCTTGGAATCGGACAATTCGTCCGCTTGGTCGCCATGCGTATCGATAAAGAAGAGACTTTCTGGCGGAGCATCATCGGCAACACTGGGTTCAATTGTAGGAATCGAATCTCGACCCGAACTTGACGGAACGTCGCTCGGCGGCAAGGGTTGAGAAGGCGAGCTGGCAACATCGACAGGCTTGAGCAAAAGCGCATCGTCTTGCATCATGGTCGTCGAGGAAGTCACCCATCGCGCTTTTCGGCCGGCCTCAACATGATCGACACTGACAGGAGCACGCGGCGAGCGGGAGTCGGAATGACGCTTTTGCCCACGTTGTTGTTGGGCTTGGGACGGGGATTGTCGCCGTTGCATCTCGAGTTGCTGCTTCTTTTGCAGCTTCCGCAACTGATGAGCCTCGTGCCGCAGTTGCTTTCGCTGCTGCTTGCTAATGCGTTGGTGGTTCATCGAGACGCCTGGAGGAAGGCTGGCAATGACTGACGCCATGGCTTGCTGTTGCCGACGTGCAGCGGAGGGTGCATTTCGGTCGTACAAGGCCGCGTCTGCGTACTGAAACACGTCTTCCACGCTCCTTCCAGAGTTGGGGTGCAGCTTGACGGCTGCAAATCGCTGGACAACACTTCGAGTTGTGGATTGGGTTTGGCCAAGGCCGGGTCGCGCAAGGCCGGCATCGTCGTCATCATCAGAGTCGGAGCTAGCATTGTTCACGTTGTCATAGTAGTCTTGCAGAGCGGCTTGTTCATCGGCGTTCAGGTCATCATCCGAGTCTGCGTCGCTGCTGTCGCTGCTTTCACTACTGTCGTCGCTGCTTTGCTGCTGCTGCTGCTGCCAACTGGAACTCTTGCTCATCGGTGGCTGAACAGTCGGTTGCAGGCGATGGAAGGGTCCAGCAAGGGTCTGAGTGCCGGCCGTGTTGCTGCTCATGCGAATCACCGTTGGACTGGTGCCGTTGGCCGCAGCCTCCCGAGCAGCCTTTCGTCGCTGGTGCTTGTTTGGTCGATCAATCACAGGCTCAATGATGGCTGAAGGTGAAAGCAGCGAGCCATCAGATACGCGGGGAGACATGACCACCTTGAGCTTCTTGGCTGAGCGGCTGTTGGTGCTCGCTGTAACTGGCGTCCAGCCAAGGCCATGCGCACCGTCATCTTCGTCAGACGAGTCTGTGCCATCCCCAGCCATGGCTGCATGCAAAGCGGCCAGTTCGTCTTCGTCGACGTCGTCCTCATCGACATCCGCGTCTGGGTGCATTGTGGTTGCGTCCACATTGGTGTCGCTGAGATCGCTCTCGTCGTCGTCGTCCTCGCTGTCGGATTCGGATTCGCTGCCAGAGGGTTCATCCAGGTCGCCACCGCGAGCCCGCTTGAGCTCTGCCTCGAATGTGAATTCATCCTCGAGCATGGCAATCGCCTGGTCGTCCTGGTCGTCCTCGTCGTCCTCGTCGTCCTCATCGTCCTTGACTTGGGCTTTTTTGGTCTTTGTGCCTTGCCGTTTCGCTGCGACTGCGCTATTCTTGCTCATCAGAGTCGCATTGCGCGGTCCTTGACGTCCTCCCTCGCCGGGTCCGTTGGGAGCAGTAGCAGTCGTCTCTGAAGCCTGATCATACTCAAAGCTGAACAAATGCCCGACCGGCGCGGGCTGCCTTCTGTTTGTCTTGCTTGCTGAGCCATGCTTGCTTGACCTTGCTGGATTACGACATAGTGAGGCGGACGAGGAAGAGGAGGAGGACGTCATCACTGGATCGCTATTACGAAACACGGCGCCAGTGTGCGATGGCTGTCCAGGCGCACTCAGCGACCCGACCTGGATGCCATAGCGGTTGAGACTGCGCATTGCAGCGTGCTCTGGCGACAGGTGCGCGTAGACGACTGGACCAGGCGGACCGGGCGACGAGGATGATGACGCAGGGGCCGAGTAGTGCGGCGATCCGCGACCGCCACCGTGCTGCTGACGATGCTGCTGCTGCTGCTGCTGTGGATGCTGATGATGATGCGGCTGACGCGGCGATCCGCTCACTCGCTGGCCCTGCTGCTGCTGCTGTTGCTGCTGCTGCTGCTGGGGGAATTGGCGGGAAGAGTTGGCGCCAAACGCACTCGCGGGCAGCAGTCGCTCCTCGTCACTGCCATCATCGTCATTGTGGTTGACTCGGCGTGGCTGCTTGGGCGACTGCTGGCGATGGGGCTGCGGGCGGTGGTGCGACTGGCCGTGGCTACTGTGGCCGCGTGCGCCGCCACGAGACGAGTTGCGCGGCATTCGGAAATGGGTCAAAAAGCAAAAAAAGATAGAGTGAGCTAACTAAAAGTGCATTGGAAAAGTGAAGGATTTGGTACCATTCAACAGCTCCTTTCCAACACTTTCTTGTTCTGCCTTTTTTTGACATTTCACAGTCGTCATCTCAAGTTAACGATTCTGCATGTTCCAATCAATAATGTAGAGATCGAATTGAAATGAAGCGACTCTGAGAAAGAGCGAGATTCACAGGGTTTGCCTGTGTGGTCGGCTTTGACAATTTCCTCCTATGAAGCAATGATGCAAGAGCTCGAAATTCACAACATTACACACACGCACACAAAGGCAAGACGGAGGCGGGGGGGGGCGGTGTACACACGCAAATGGAAGACCAATCACGACAAACCCGGAAAGAGATATCGACACGGATTGTTCGGTTTAGCCCCATGCGGGCGTTGTCGCGTACTGAATATCGAGTTGGCCCTTGATCTCAAAGCACTAACAGCGAGAGTCGGCAAACAAAAGAGCATCGACACAAAAAACAAGCGGGGTCAGCATTCGATGCAAAGTCAAAGCTACCAAAAGCAAAAAAAAAAAAAAACACAAACACCCCCACCCCCCCCCCAACTGCTGCGTACCTGATACAAATTTCGCACAATTTCGTCAGGTGCAGGCGAGAACGCTTGGTTAATATACAAGAACTGGATTCCAGACAAAAAGTTTCAAAAACAAAGTGAGCAAATCCAGAAACGACCATCTCGGCGTGTTTGCTCCCAACCAGACACGCTGCCCGCGAGCTCAGCCTCAACCTGCAACCGCCATCGACAGACAAGCACGCTCGCTGCAAACGTACCAGCGGGTCGGTGGGCTTGAACTTGAGCTGTTTCCGCAAAAACTCAATCACCGTCTGGAACTTTTCGCTGGCTGTGATTTTGAACTTTTTCTGGCGCATCAGCGGCGCATTGCCTGCAGCTCGGAATTGAACAATGACTAAATCCAACAGCAAGCATACAAGAGTGAGTCAAACCAAAAAACAAAACAGCGCTGTCACATTTGATGATAATCTCAGGCACTTTTCAGAACAGTTAGACTCCAAGCATGGCTGCTCAGAACGTGTTTTTCCACCATTTGCCAAAAAATAACCACCTCTCGTTTTTTCCAAAGTGGGTGCTCAATTTTTCCGCTTTCTAAGAGCCACACCTCCGATAATAATGTTCCGTGCATCACACACACACTCTCTCTCTCTCTGTCTCTGCCCTCCACCAGAAGCACCATCACACACTCAAACACCTTGTCCCTTTTGAATCAGAAACAACCCTTCTCCTCGGTTTCCAATCTGACTGTTCGATCTGCCCAAGCCAAGCCAAGGGGGCCAAGAGCAAAGACGAATGGACCGGCTTCCCCCACCCCCCTGACCACACTTCTGAAACCCTGCTGGCATTGAATTCAACAAACCATTCAGCTGTTGTTTTTGTTGTTGAGGGGCTGGGGGTTGGGGGGTTGGGGTTGAGGGAGCGCGTCGCTTTTATTGAATGCGCCGCCATTGCACACCAGCACGGACCTTTGTCCTTGGTCGGCGGCTTGCGGAGCGTCCACGGCGACGGCGCTGAAGGGGCAGCACCCGCGTTGTCGTCGTCGGCACCAGCAGCGGCGTTGGGGTTGGCGGCAGCAGCAGCAGCAGCGGAGGAGGAGGAGGAAGAAGAGGTCGCCCCTGCTGCTGCTGGTCCAGCGTTCGTCGTCGAGGAGGGAAAGTCAGCGTCATCGTCTGCCATTGTCAGGTTTTGAGTGTGTTCGGATGATGATCTGAGAAACAAAATAGTAATAATAAGAATAATAAGCAGTGAATGAATAATTATAAAAAGAATGAAAAGGACAAGAAAACAAAAATGATGGCAAAATGGAAGACGTTGGATTGGGGAGAGAGAGAGAGAGAGAGAGAGAGAACGGGAACGATTGAATCACATCCATCCATCCATCCATCCATCCATCCAAGCTTCGTCAATGATACAGTAAAGTGCATCAAGACCGATTGCTCGAAAAAATCATGCAACCACTCGAAATCGAATCGGCAGCGCCTTCTGCGTTCGCGCACAAAGTACGGATTTTCGGGCAAAGGCTGGTGCATTTTCTTTGCCGCGCTTTTGACCTTACCTTCATCCACGAATGATAGGAGGAATGCAAGAAGAAGAGGGAGGGGGAGGGGGAGGGGAGCGTTTAATGCACGAAAACTCTGATTGTATTGGGGGAAGAAGAGGAAGCGTCGTGGCTTTGTCAATATCAAGATCCCTTCTTGAGCCATGATGTCAAGGTTGAATTGCTTGGATTTCTGGCACTACTACCACTACTACTACTACTATTGCTGTTGCTGCTGCTGACCGAACCTACCCGAGGTCGCTTTTCCTTGTGCGAGGGCTGAGATGTATGTGGCCGCTTTTGAGTCAATCGCTCTTCTCGATCTGATGCGGCTCGTTGTTGCTGCTGCTGCTCGAGCAGTTGCGCTTCTCGCTGCTGCATCTGAGAGCGTCGGTCTTGTTGCTGGTACGCAAGCGCGACATGATAATCGGCATGCTCGTCCACCTCATCAATCGTGGTGCGCACGCCACACTTTGGACATACAACGAGAAACCCGTCATCGTCGTCAGCAACGGCTGTGTGGGGAGGCTTGTTCAGCGGCGTGGAGGCGTGCAAGAACAATCCAACACCTGCGGGCTCCGCGTGCGTCAAAGACTCTTGTGCGCCATCGCCCGCATCAAATACACTTGCTTGAGAAACCGAGTCTTGTAGCCCTGCCTCTGGACGCCGATCTGCCACGCGTTTGAACATGGCGGCGATGGATTTTGACTCCGAGACGGGTCCTTCCGACAACCCCTCGGCGCCAAGAGCAATCATCAGACACGGTAAGATTTCGCGAGCGTCGCTAGGGAGAAGTCCATACGCAGTGGATGCCAGCAGCTCGGCGTTGAAGCGATCGTGAGGCAGAGGGCAAGACCGACTCTTGCCCTCCAACCACCAGGCATGGCTGTTTGCGCGTCCATTGGGCGATGCGCGGTGGAACTGAACCTTCAGCGTTCGCGGAACACGCTTGTCTGCCCGCATGCGCAAGACCAATTCGGATGCCAATACTCGCAGCCAGTCCAGCAAACTCTGATACGTCTCAACAACCGGGGAGAAGGATTTGGCTGCGAGCATGGACTTGGTCGTGGAACGAGGAACAACTGCGGACGAGTCACGTCCGCGAACTGCCGCGTAAACAAAGGGCCCAGTGTCGCTACCGAGCAGCGACACGAGCCGACTCAGCGGAAACGACCAGACCTCGCCGGCCAGCTCGATATCGCCGAGCCGCTTGCACACCTCACGACCCAGCTTGCCGCCCAATCCGCGAATCTTTCGCAGGGGCAATGACCGCATCAGTGCGATGGCGCCGGTGGACGTGACAGTCGTTTGCTTGTTCGGCTTGTTGAGCGAGCTTGCCAACTTGGCGAGCATCTTGTTTTCGGCAATGCCAGCACTGCAGTGGAAATCCAGCTGGTTTAAAACAGCATTGCGAATCTCCAAGGTGATTTGAGCTGCAAACCAGAGAAGCAGCAAGGTGGGATTCGCTGCATCCCTGGCGGTTGGTGCTATATCGGCGGTAGAAGGGTGGATGGATGCCACTAGGTCTGATTCTGGCGGCGCAACAAGCGCTGCGGTGGTGGAACTGCTTGGGCCGGGCAGGCTGACGGATGCATGGCTCGCGTCAAAAAGCGCAGGGTTGGTCTTGTTGCTGGCTGCGTCGGCAACTGCCCACGCGTCGGATTCGTCCAGCTCGGTCGCATCATGAAAATCATATCCTGTCTCGTCAAAGTCATCCACCATCATGTCGCTGACCATGTGCTCATCCACCGCTGCTGCTGCGGCTGCTGCTGCTGCTGCTGTCGAATGAGCAGCATGAGTGGAAGACCCGTCGTCGTCAAGCTCAGCCACCCACTCTGCCTCTTCCTTCGAAATGGCTTGGTCGCGCTGGATTGCGCCCACGGTGCTCCAATCAATCACACCGTCGGCGGTAAAAGTAGGGCCCGAGGGCACTGGTTGCGACGGAAGACGCTGGTAATCTGCAAATTGGCCAGCATGGATTGGTTCGATTCCCGACGCGACTTGCACAATGGGCCGATTGGCAGCTGGATTGAGCCCACTGACGGACACGACATCATGCTTGTCGAGCACAAGAGGTGCTGCTGTTGCTGTTGTTGTTGTTGTTGTTGTTGCTGTTGGAGTCGTGCGAAATTCACGATCGGGTTCAACGTCGTTGTGTGGCGCCGTAGTTGCAGGATGGACTGCTGCTCTTGGGCTCGACGCTTCATCATTAGGCATCACGCCATGATTCTCATCGACTGTGGCTGTCGAGTGGGTCGCAGGAGCGGGGATGGCTGGAACAACGCCATTCACGATGCTCGTTCTCTCTGGCTCGGACTCGGACTCGGACTCCAGCTGCTCCCGTCGAGCACGCAGCAGCCTGCCGTGCCACGCACACAGCCTCTGCCAGGCAATCTCGGTCAGATCAAAGAAGGCCTCGTCGACGGACGCCTTCTGGATTGGCGCTGAAGTTGCACGCTCGAGCACGTCGAAAATCCGCGCGGACGTGTCGCGGTAGGCGTCCAGCGAGACCTTGTGCGTGGCCTTGCGCGGGTTTGGATAGTAGCCCTGTGGCTGTGTGCCATCGCCAGTGAATGTCTGGACGTGCACCGCGCGCAGAATCGGGCACTTTTTCCACGCGTTCTGAATCAGCTCAAAGCGAGCGACGCCGTGCTTGCGCGCCGCGTAGTTGACGGCGATAATCATGCCCCACTGAATCACGGCAAACGGGACATCGGCGCCCTGTGCGGTGCGGTGCGGTGCGGTGCGGGGTGTGGCGTGGAAGGACGAGCGCGTGAGTGGAAAGGTGAGAAATTTGGCGGGAAAACAAAAACGTAGCTCAGAAACGCTGAGATTTTGGCGGGAACACAAAAACACACACGCAGACATTTAAAAACAAAAACAAAACTTGTCCCGTACTGGAGGGACGCCGAGTCGACGCTCTTCAACCTGTGCGTAGAATGCATCAAGATCAAGATGCATAATGGCGCGGCAGGGCGGCCGAGCGGGCAGACTGAAGCTCATATTATTGAAATCATGACTGAAGGGAGGATGATCATGATGTACGAGAATAAAAAGAAAAAGAAGAGGGTGTTGATTTGATGGAGCGATGAGAACGATTCTGAGAGCGAATGAAGTGGAAATCTGAATGTTGCCAGTTTCATTTCGCAATCACAACAACCACGCAACGCAACGCAACACAACTGACTCAAATGCATTACTCAACGAAGGAAAAAAACAAACAATAAATTCAACAACAATTGCGAACAGCAACAACAAACACAAACGAATGCCTCTCGATAGCGTTCTTGGCTGCTTCAAATCGTCGTGTCGGGAATCTCGTCAAACTCGGGCAAAAAGATGCTGACAGCTCGGGGCGCAGGTGCGGAGGTAGAGGAGGGGACTGCAGAGGAACGCATGGCACTCTTTGGTGTCTTCTTGTTGGGGCCGTCGGGAGAGACAGGCGAGTCCGGACCACGCTCGCTGGTGCTGGTGGTCGTCGCACTGGTGGAGGCGGGCTGATGCTCTGCCGAGGATTCGTTAATCTCTCGCGGAACCATTTCCATCTCCACGGTGGCTGTGTGGGGCTGGCTGCGTCGCGGGGGCACGGGGCTGAGACGAAGGGCCGACGGGATGCTTTCCTCCGAACCCAGAAGCAACGGCCGGTCAGTGTCGCTGCCACGCCCGTGGACACCGCTGCCAACAGGCTGCGGGGCCGAATTGCTGCCTGCAGCGGCAGCTCGGCCTCCTCGTGTTTGTCGCGACAGCTTGTTGCTGTTGTTGTTGTTGTTGTTGGTGGTGGTGTCATACTCTTGGTCAAACTCGGCGTTCACGGCAGCCAGCTTGCTTGCGCCATGGTGCGTGCCGGCAGAGCGACCACCCGTCATTTTGAGCGAGGCGCGCATCGCCTTGAGACGACGCGAGTACTCGCGCAGCGCCTTGTCCGTCTTTTGTCGCCGGGCGGCACGCTCGGCATCCGAGGCAATCATCTTGAACGCATACTGCCACAGCGGCTTCATGCGGACGAAAAAGTCGCCAAAGTTGACCTTGCCAGTCGCGTGGGTGAATGTGCGCAAGAATTGCGACGCCTCGCTCGTGGGCATGCCCCAGTTGCTCAGCAGATAGACGAGTTCACCATGCTCCAGGAAGCCAGACTTGTCTGCATCGAGCAAGTCAAACACAATTCTGGCCTTGCCTTCGTCCGTCTCCGCAGCGGCAGAAATTTGCTGTGAAAACAGGCGACCATTGTAGCCGTCACAGTACCAGGCATGGAACTGCTCAAAGGTGATTTCCGAAGCGTCCGAGAACAGAGCCAACAGGTCGCGTCCAGTGCCGTCCGAGCCCATGTCGGCCTCTTCCATGCCGCAAAGCGTGAAAAAGTTGGTGAGCTCTGCCATTGTGACTCGTCCATTGCCATCGCGGTCGAGAACACGGAAGATTGCGCGCGCACGTTGACGGTCTGTCATGGTCTCCATCGCGTTCTGGTTGCCGATGGCGTTGACGAGGGATGCGAGTTGGAGGGCAGGGATGGGATCCTTGTCGCCTGCTTCACCCGCGCCAGTGCCTTTCTTTCCGATTGCCTTGGCGATGCCAGGAGTGGTGGGCACAGCGATACGGAAGCCGTCCGCAGTCTGGACAGTGTGGTCAGACCCGCTGAAGAAGACGCCTTCCTTGGTGGTACCGCTGGCCGTGAGGCCAGGGGTTGGGGTGGCCAGGCTGCCGCCGCTGGCAGCGATGGTGCTCGCTTGGACGGCGCCCATGGTGAGGAGGTTGGCCGTGCGGGAACGGAAGGCCTGGAGCGTCTCGCGGTGGTTTTCGACCACCCACTTGTACATTTGCACCTCGTCCGGCTTCATGATGAGGACGTACAGCAGGTTGTAGATCAGAATGATCACCAGGGCGGCCAAGTTGCCAATCGAGCCGACCACGGCAGGGATGATGAGCAAGCCCGAAAACATGATGGCAATCGTGTAGCGGTGCTCGGACAGGACGTCAAAGACGGCAAAGACCGAGTAAAAGACACGGCACCAGACGTAAATGTGGAGCACCAGGAAGGTGTTGAGCAGCCAGGTGAGGCTTTCCGGCTCGATAATCAGGCGGATGGCAAAGTACAGGTGCAGGCCCTCAGCGACGAGGTACGCGGGGATCATGACGGCTACAGAAAAGAGGAGAGCAGGTTCATGTCAAGGGAAGGAAGGGAAGTGCAGAGAGGTGAAAAGTGAGGTGAAACAAACAACGTTGAAACGAGGAATCCAGCACGGCAAGGATCAAAGGGGGGGGGATGATAGCTGGGTGCATGTTATTACCTTTGCTGCCAAAGACGATGGGAGTTTGGTAGAGAGCAGTCGCGACATGGGTGATGGCGACAATGCCGACAACCATTGACGGCACGCGCGGCTCGTCGACAAAGAAGGCACAAATACCCGTGATGATTTCCGTAGTGCCCGAAAGCAAGTGCAAGTGGATCGAGAAGCGACGTGCAGGCAGCAGCAGGAACTTGGGATGCGGAGGAGTGCGCATGTGGAAGAAAACGACGAAAAAGTCGCACAGGATGCTGCCAACGCAAAGCACAGCATTGGTGAGTGAGAATTTTGCAAGCTTTTCGATCTTTGACAGTTTTTCAAGCAGCTCAGAGCTTTGGACTAATTTTTCAATCTTCTCAGATGAAAAGGCGAACATTTTCAACCCTTTCCCCGGTTGTCGACCGGTGTTTTCAGATTTCTCGATGTGTTCGGTGTGGTTTGAAGTGCGTTTTGGAACATTTTCACCGTGCTTTCTGAGCTGAACTCTTTTTTGCCGTTTTTGATGAAGTTGGGATGAAATGAAGAAATAAAAAAAAAACGAAAAACGAAAAAAAAAAAAAATCGAAAAATACTCAAAAAAAAAAAAAGAGGAATTCGCAGCATTTGTCTCGCCTTCGTTCAAGCGCTTCGAGGTGTCTGACATTGCTCAACGCACTTAAACGTGAGTTTAGAATGGCTTGCTATGGCGTAGCACTAAAAACTCACGCCCTCCGAAGAAGCGACTCTTGTTCAAAGAGCATTCCGCATAAAAAAAATCAAAAACAAAAAAAAAAAAAAAAAAAAAGTCATTCCAGCCAAAATAAATGCAGCTTTTTTTTTTTTTTTTTTTTTTTTTTTTTTTTGGTTGTTGAAGAGAGGGTTGAAAATGCTCTCGGCTTGTTCAACTACCTTGCAACACAGAGCGCCATATTTTGGCACATTGCCGAGTCGTATTCAGCCGTGGTGACGTGCGCGTCGGCACGAGCAGGGGTGATGCCGCCAAAGGACGCGAGGATGAATACTGGCAGCGCCAGAGCTCGCGCCACGGACAGCGCAGATTGCAGCATGGTAGATGGCCACTTTAGAGAAGAGAAGAGCAACGGAAGAAATAAAGAAAAAAAAGTTCCAACAAAAAAAAATCGCGAGTGAACAATGAAAGAGGGAAGGAAAAAGAAATAAAAAAAAAAAGGTGACTGAAGACGACAAATATGTTCCGTGTTTAGGTTTGACGATGGAGAGAATTCGAGGTCCTGGCAATCGTTCTTCTCGTTGCGATACGTTCAGCACAGTGTTGCCAAGTTCCAGCGAGAAGGAGAGGCGGCAAATCCGAAGCAGCAGAAGCAGCAGAACAAGGAAAAGCGAAAAATGAATGCGAAAAAACAAAAATCATCAACCTTTTTGTTTGCAGAGCTTTGAGAATGCGGTGTTTCTGCTTTGTCGCATGAGAGTCATACCACAATGCCAAGCGGTACTGATTAGGACGACGCGTGCTGGTGTGGATCTTCGCCGAGCCTGCCTTTTTAGCATTGCGATTGACTTTTTCGGCCAACTCGCCCTCAAAAAGGCTGAAATGGAAAAACGGAAAAAAAGCGAAACCGTCAAACCGCAAAAAATCCAATCGAAATTCCACGCGATCAAGATCTGCGAATGGAACTGCGAATGGAATCGCGAAACGGGTGGACGAAACGAGAGCCAAAACGGCAGACAATGATGAACTGAAGGAGGAGGTCGAGATTGGTTGGAGACAGATGGAGAGCGATGGGAGAGCGATGGAGACAAACGGGGAGTGTGGGGTTGAGCACGCGGCAAAAAATGCGTGGTACGATGACTCCTTGCTATTTTGCGAGGTGACACCCTTTTTCGCCGTGTCCCGTTTGCGTTGCATACCTTGAGGGGCTTGCTGTTGAAGGGGGCTTGCTGTTGTTTTGCTCGGTTGGGCTGGGCGGGTGGAGCAGGAGCAAGTGGCGAACGCGAATGTCGAATAGGCCGCGTTTGGAGTGGTTGACGATTCAGGGCTCATCAACGGTATGACACCTCTTGTCCACCCCACAGCGGCACTCTAGAGTGCCGTGCCTTCCGGCGGCAACAGGCCTTGCGATTCTGTCATGTGGCCACTCCATTGTAATGCAATATTGCTCCAATCAATGATAACAAGAAGGAAGGGCGCGTCAGAAACAAAAGCAACAACAAAAAAACAAACCCACTCAACAGGTCATCTGTCGCCTGACCACCAAACCATCAGCTCAAGTCCCCACACACACACGGTCTGCCCGGCCATCGCCATCGCAGTTGTTTCCCCGTTCACACAAACGCGACGCAAATCCAGACGCACGGCCAAGATTCCAAACACCCTCTTTTTGTATTTTTCTGATACGGTCTTGCGGTTTCGTGCTGTTTTGTCCATTTTTTCGCATTCCTGGCTTTTTCTTTATCCGTCTTTGGAGGTTTGAACGGGAATTGAAAAATTTATAATACTCAAAACGATCCAGAAAGCAAGCAAGCGAGAAGACCGCTTGTCGTCACTGAACGAGAGAGTGAACAAAGGCAAACGTGCTGTCGTGTCGAGTTTCGCATCTTCATAGTATTCTTTTTTTTTTTTTCTATTTAACTTCCATTTTGTGATATTTTTCCACGCTTCAGTCATTTGCTGGTATTTTGTTCGATTTTTTCTTTCACTGTTTTTTTTTTCTTTGGAAGCGATTTTCCTCGTTGGTTTGTTCGTTCGTTTTTCACGGCAAAGTTTAGCAAAACAACAACAACACGAGCAGCGAGAACAAGCTGGGAGAGCGCTGCGCGAGTGCTCGTCCATTGTGCAGCGAAACAGACCACATACTGTTGAACCAGCGCAAAACCAAAAAAAAAAAAAAAAAAAAAAAAAAAAAATCATGGCTTTTGCACTGTTCTCTTGCGAATTTCGGGGTATCACTTCCATAACAGTTTCACTTCCGGACTGTGTGGAGAGTGAGAAGGAAGAGAGTGAGAAGGAAGTCACGGAAGCAATGTGTTTGAATCCGCTCGTTTCTTGGAGGCAGTCCTTTCCGCTTTGCCGGGTGGCTCTTTTTGTCAAAGATTCGCAACGGATAAATCTGGGAAAATAAATTCCTCGCCTGCTTTTTTTTTTTTTTTCTCCTTCTTTGCTCTGGATTTGACTCGAAAGTGAATCTTCCTTTTGGTTTGATCCGTTTGTTGGGCTTCTCATTGTGCCGTTAAAGTGAACAGGCTGTTGACGAGCCAAACGAACGAAATCAGCGCTCATCTTTTGTTTTTTCTTTTTGCTCTCGCTGAGTATCTGAGTGTGCGGGTTGGTCGCTTTGGCCTTGTGGGATTCACCTTCTACTTGCCAGATGCAAAGACTTTGTTGCTGAGCCTTTGAGTACGTGCATTTCAAAGTATACTGACCCCTTGTTTTCTGCTGTTTTTTTTTTGTTTTTTGGTTTTTTTCTTTGTTTTGTTTTTTGCCCATCACAGTCGAAAAGGCTTCCAACAGGCAACCCTCCAACCAACAAGCAGCTTCTCGACACAACTCAAGTCAAAGCCAAGCGCTTGGAAGCTTTTTTTCCCCCAGTTTGGCACGCGCGTGAAAAACAAGAAACTCCGAAACCCCTAAATCAAGCCAGCTATGGCTGCTTCTCAACAGCTCCGCCACGCCGGAGCCGGCTCGAGCATGCAAGGCTGGCGCGTGCCACGTTCGGCAATGACGGCTGTCGTCCTCGCAACGCTCGCCGTCCTGGCAGCGATGCTTTCGGTGCACACGCCCGTCGCGCACGCATCGTCCAACCCGTTGCCGTTTCCAAACAACAAGACCCGCTACGACTACATTGTCGTCGGCAGTGGTGCCGGTGGCGGCCCTCTCGCCTGCAACCTCGCTCGCAAGGGCTGGAAGGTGCTTTTGATCGAGTCCGGCTCCAACTACACCTCGGACAACGCGAGCGTTCCAATCCACAATGCCCTGAGTGTCGGTGAGTGTGTGGCACAAGCGTGGGCTGGGACACTTGTTTGTTTCTCACCGTTGTTTTGCTTTCGATTTTTTTCTGCTTTTGCTTCTGAAATGCAGAGGACCCCGGACAAGCTTTTGATTACCGAGGTAAGCATTCAGCCGCCAATGTTTTGTTGTTGCAAATGCTTCGTTTTTTTTTTTCTGTTTCTCACTCCAGCCAACCGCTAACCCGTTCGTCCCAAACTTCTAGTGAAACATTATGACGGAGGTCCGGATGTCCAGTACCCGCGCGCTGGCGTTCTCGGTGGTTGCACACAACACCACGCGCTGATCGCTCATCCGCCACACAAGGTCGACTTTGAGGAGATTGCCCAGCTCACTGGCGACTCGTCTTGGGACCCCATTCAAATGCGCCAACACTGGAAATCCATCGAAAATTGCTCGTACTCGCCCTATCCAGGCAACCCCAACGACCACGGCTATGTAAGTTCAAAAAACCAACAAAAGACTTGGATATGTTTCTCGAGGTGTCTTTTGAAAAACAAAACCGTCTGCTGTTTGCTCATCGTTTCCCGCCTCGTGTCTTGCTTTTTGTGTGCTCAACTTGTCAACCGCTGCTGCAGCGTGGATGGATGCCGACGGCCCAAGTCAATCTGGCCAAACCTCCGCTGGAACTCGACTCTCTGATCACCATTCCGGTTCTCTCCTTCCAGAATGTCTCCAAAGGCAAGCTGAATGATTATTTTGACCCCTTCAACTATGGTAAGTTCTTTGGGAACTGCTGCTTTGGAAACTTGTTGTTTTCTGAAAGAATGTCCACTCAAAACATCGCTTTCCCACTCTGCGCCATCCTCTTGCTTCCTCAACCCCTAGATGACACGGACAAGGAAGGCCACTTTATCATGCCAACCATGACCTACAAGGGAAAGCGCTATGGCGTGCGCGAATTCATCATGGACACGGTGCGCCGTTTCCCAGACAATCTGCACGTCATGACCAACACCCATGTCACGCGCGTCATTATCACGCCAGACACCAAAGTGGCTGTTGGCGTCCAGTACACGCGCAGCTTGAACAACGAGCAGCTGTACGGCGCGTCGCCGATGGCGACTCCCCCGACTCCCGGCAACTCTGTCAATGGCTCTGCCTTTGTGCAACGCGAGGTCATCATTTCTGCGGGAGCGTTCAACACACCGCAGATCTTGATGCTGTCGGGCGTCGGCCCTCGTGAGGTTTTGCAGGAAAAGAACATTACCGTGTTGGTCGACCTGCCCGGCGTGGGCGCCAACCTGCAAGACCGTTACGAAATTGCCGTCGTGTCCAGCACGCTGGTCGACTTTAACTACCCGTGCCGCGACCTGTACAGCTGGTGCCGCGAGTCGCTCGACAAGAATGAGCAACAGTCCATCCTCTCGCTCAACGGCCCCGTCCTTGGCGTGACGCGCAAGTCGAACGCGTCGCTTCCCGCTCCAGACATGTTCCTCTTTGGCAGTGCGGGCAACTTTACGGGCTACCGCCCAGGCTGGTCTCGCGACGAAAACCTGCGCTTGCTGCACGATCGCTGGACGTACCTGCTCCTGAAGGCGCACACGCAAAACCGCGCCGGATTTGTCAAAATCCAGTCCAAGGATCCCTTCATGCCGCCAAACATTAACTTTTAGGTACTTCCAGGAGGGTGCAGACGAGGACCTGAACGCACTCGTTCAAGGCTTCAAGCTGATGCGTGAGATGGCCGACGTCGTCCGCAACGAATCGCTCAAGGCCGGCCTCCCCAGCTCGCTGTTTGCAGAGGAGCTGTATCCCGGACCCAGCGTGCAAACGGACGCAGAGGTCGAACAGCACATCCGCGACACGACTTGGGGCCACCATGCGTGCTGCACTGCCAAGATTGGCAAGCAGGAAGACCCCATGGCCGTGCTCGACTCAAACTTTCGCGTGTACGGCGTCCGAAATCTGCGCGTCGTCGATGCTTCCGTCTTCCCGAAAATCCCCGGCATGTTCATTACAGTTCCAATCCTGGTCACCAGCCAAAAGGCGTCCGCGGCAATCGACGCGCAGGCACTCGACGCCTGCCGCGACTCCCCGTACTGCATGAGCTCGGACGATGACTCTGGCCTGTCGCGCCAGAACATTGGTGCCATCGTCGGAGGCATTCTTGCCTTTATCGGACTGGCGCTTTCGTTGCTGTACGCCCTGTCCGACAAGTTCCGCAACAAGAAGAAGGACGCCGAGGTGTCGGCTCGCGCCCAAGCTCAGTTTGAGGCCGATCGTGCGCGTCAGCGTGCTGCCACCAAGGACCGCATTACGCTTCTCGGCAAAGAAAAGGAGGGTGCTATCGACAGCGACACGCTTGCCATCAATGTCACTCCCGCTGAGGCGCGCGCTCGCGTCATGTTTGCCGAGCTCGACCGTGACAACGACGGCTACATTGAACGTCACACTCTGCGTGCGGCGCTCTCGGCAGCCTCCGGCATCCCGCTGGACGAAGTCGTCTCTGACGACGTGAACAAGCTTCTCGAAGACGAGCCGCTGGCTGTGGACGGCAAGGTGTCGCTGCAAGAGTTTTTGCGCATCCGCGACCGTCACGTCTCGATCACTGTGCCAGATTCGCGCGCGAACGGCAGCTCCATGCTCTTCACTCCGACGGACGTGTACTTTGAGAACATTACGCTCGACTATGTCGATCCCAAGACCCAGGAGTCCAACCGCGTGCTTCACAATCTCACCGGCTACATTGCGCCTGGTACGATGACTGCTTTGCTCGGCTCCTCTGGCGCGGGCAAGTCCACCATGCTCGACGTCCTGTCCATGCGCAAAAACACTGGCAATGTCGAAGGCCGCGTTCTCATCAACGGTCACGAGCGCAACTCGTCCTTTTACAAAATGTCCAGCTACGTGCCCCAGGAAGATCTCTTCCTGCCCACGGTCACTGTGCGCGAGGTTGTCATGTACTATGCCACCTTGCGCATGCCTGCGTACGCAACCCCCGCGGCGCGCTGGCGCCGTTGCGAGATGCTCTTGCTCGAGTCGGGTCTCCTCGAGTACGTCGACAGCAAGGTGGGCGGCCCGCTTCCGGGCGGCATCACTGTGCGCGGCTTGTCGGGTGGCCAGAAGCGTCGTCTCTCGATGGTGTGCGGTCTGATTGCCAACCCCGCGATTCTCTTCTTGGACGAGGTCACGTCTGGCCTCGACGCGCTTTCGGCCTTGATGGTCATGGAAATGATTCGCCGACTCGCCACGCAAGGGCTGACCATCATTGCCACCATCCACCAGCCCCGCACCTCGATTTGGCGCATGTTCGACAAGGTCATGCTCCTTGCCAACGGCCGCCTCATGTACATGGGCGATGCCTCGCGCGCCACCGAATGGTTCAACTCGCTCGGCTACCCCACCGACCCGCAAGCCAACCCCGCCGACTTTTTGCTCGATCTCACCAGCATTTCGTTCCACAAGGACCCTGCGCTGTTTGGCAACAAGACCATGCGCAAGCTCGAGCACGTCGAGGACGCCGCCGACGCCTTTGCCAAGTCCGAACACATGGCGCTGCTTCGCCGACAGCAAAAGTTTGTCAGCTACAGCCGAGGTGTGGATCAGACGCTCGAGCTCATGACGCGCTTTGGCAAGGACAAGGACGCCAAGATGCAGTCGTCGCTCTGGCGCCGCGTCATCGAGAGCTCCCGCAAGATGGCTGGCAATGCCGAGCACCAGTCCATGGCACCCTGGGGCACGCAATTCGGCGTCCTGCTCAAGCGCGCCATCACCAACTATGTTCGCAACCCAGGCAATGTCATTGCGCGCTTTGTTCTTGTCGCGTTCACCGGCTTTATGACTGGCGCCGCCTTCTTTGGCCTGTCCGAGCACTGGGACGCTCTCAACAGCCGTCTCGGCGCGTTGTATTTCCTCTGTGTGATTTACGTTTTGCTGGTGAGTTTTGTGTATGTGTTGTGGTTGATTTTGGTGTGCAAGTGCTGTGTTGCTCACCGTTTTCGCTTGTTCTTTTCTATTTGGCTCCTTTGCCACACACACACACACACACACACACACACAGCCATTCACCTCCCTCTCGCTATTTATCTACGATCGTCAGTTCTACTCGCGCGAGAGTGCTGCCCGCCTGTACACCCCATCCGCGTACTACTTGGCCAACTCGCTTGTCGAGTTGACCTTTAATGCCGCGAACGTGGCTATTTCGGCCTCGGTTGCATACTGGATGATTGATTTGGGTTTGTCGGACAACATTTTGGTAAGGCGCGCGCTGCGTAAACATTGTGTGTCAACTGTGTGTTTGATGATGCGATTTGAGACTAACGTTTTGAGCCGACTGTCTGTTCGGAAATCCAAATTGTAGGGAGCCGAGCGAAACGCCAACGGCTTCTGGGTCTTTTTGCGCATCATGACTCTTCTGCACATTGTCGGAAACCAGATGGTTCAGCTCTGTGGCCTCATGATGTCAGTAGCATTGCTTTGATTTCCAATGTTGGGTGCTCTCCATCGTGTCGCTCGCTGTGCCTAACCATTGTGTCTCTTTGTGTGTGCTCCTCTGTTGTGTGCTCGTGCAGGCCAAACCAAGACATGGCGTTCGCGCTCGGAGCTGGCTTTGTCATTCTGTGCCAGATTTTCAGTGGCTTCCTCGTCATTCCGAGCAATTTCAACGAGGTCACCGAGTGGCTGCAGTACACGTCCTTCCTCAAGTACGCGTATGCCGGCGTGGTGCTCAACGAGTTTGAAGGCTACGACGCCAACTCGGATCCAAGCTTCTCCATCATTGAAGAGGCGCACTTCAGCAACCCCACCACCGTTGCCGACAACCAATACGTGCTCCTGGGCTTTTTCTTTGTCTTCCACATCATGGCCTTCCTCTGCCTCAAGTACCTGCACAAGGAGCGTCGTTAAACGATGGTTGCAATAATGGTGAACCAAAAAAAAAAAACCAAGAAAACGAGAAAAACAAATTTGTCAGAGATTTTGCGTGTTTGAGTGCTTTGTGTGTGCATGTGTGTGTTTGTTTGTGTTTTTCGGAGTGTAATCGGTTTGAATTTTAACAAATGACTCTTAGAATTCTTGCTGTTATCGCTGGATTGAAGGGGGTTGCATACGACAGTACACAGACTTTATTCGTTTGTTCATATTTCTATCGTTGGACGCTTTTTTGTTGATTTTTTATGTATACTGATTTTCACCAATTTTCACCAATTTTGCACACCAAGAGTTTGGTTTTTCAAGATTCCACGGTCAAAATTGGTGTCCTTCTCCGTTCGCGTCAGAGCACTGCGCCCCCCCTCCAGCTCCATGTGGCTGTGTGTGTTCTCGCACTCTGTCACTCGTCCTGTGTGCTGAGCCTCTCTGCCCCCCATTCCCGCTCTGATCCACCGATTGAGTGTCAACTGTAAATTGAAATGGTTTTTGTTTTTTTCGTTTTATTCCCTTTTTTTCCTTTTCTTCTGCATCTTCGTTGATTTTGCACTTTGATGTCTTCTTTCCTCTTCTCTGCCATTGTCGTTGTCGTGGATCGCTCTTTTCTTCTTTTGATGCTTTCCAACTCACAATCCTTCCTTCCTTCCTTCCTTCCTTCGTTTTCTTTTTTTTCTTTTTTTCATTTCAAAATGAGTTGGTTTCCATTACACAACCCTAAAATGGTGTTTCGTTCAGTTCTTTTTCTGTTTTTCGTTTGTAAGTTTTTTTTTTCCACCCATCATCGTTCGCTCTTCCCCGCACTCGCTCTCATCCATCATCATCTTCATTCTATCATTCTATCTGACGATCGATTCTCGGGAGCGGTTGCTCGCTTGCTGTTTTCGTTGAACAGCAAAAAAAATGCCAAAAATTTTCCCTTTTTTTTTCTTTTTTTTTTTTCGTTTCAGCGCGTTCGTTTGCCTTGTTCTCAATCGAGAGCGCGAGCGTTTCTTGCACAGTTCGAGTCTCCATCGTGTACGGTTGTCTCGATGTGGGGATGTGGGCGGCTGAGCCCCAACTGCGACTTTACGCGATCCAATACACAAAAAACAAAAAAAAAAAAAAAAAGCCAAATCATGACTTTTAATTCTTTTTTTTTTCTTCTTCTTTTGACTTTGTGACGATTTCTCTCCAAAAGCTTTGACTCTAAAACTCGATCAAAACCCCAATCGATTCAACACTTGCACTCAATGACATCGTTTCCACGATGACACTTTGAGAGCCATGCTTTTTTTTTTCCAAGCCAACTCAACAAAATTCTTCGCTGTGCTTCGTCATTGCGATTTTTGCTTTTTTTTTCTTTTTTTCAATTGTTCGTTCGTTCGTTCTTTTTTTTCGGCCGTGTTCGATTGCGCCTCGGTGCCACTGAGCTGCGCTTTGGTTGTCGCAACGGCTGTCAATCGCGCTGTTTGGTCGGTGTCTTGGTGCTGATGTGGCTTGACGCTACACAGTGGGTTTGCATTTTATTCGAACAAGCACAAAACACAAAAAAACGATTTTTTTTTTTATGAATTTTTTTTTTTTTTTTTTTACTTTACTCGATTCAGCGCTGCACTGCGACGCGCTGGCAAGATGTGCGCTTGGCGAGTGGGTTGCGTTTGCATGTCTGGTTTCCACGAGCGACCTGCAACACCAACAATTGGTGATGATGAGAAAGGCAAAACAAAAAAAAAAATAATAATAAAAACAGGGGAAAAAAGATCGCCTTCCTGATTTGGACGTAACGATGATGCAGCAAACAAAAAAATCAACCATAACAAAAAAGAAAAGGAAAAAAACACAACGAAAAGAAAAATTTCGTGATCACTTTCAAACGTGTGCACAATGCAGTGCAAGTGCATTGAGAATTGGAGAGCAACATGAAACGACGCAAATTGGAAAGCATGTCCTCACTCTCTCTCTCTCTAGTTGTTCCCCTTCCCCCATTCGCACCTTTCTTAGCTTTGTTGTTGTTGTTTGACATGTTTGAATCATCAACCAATTTCTAACTTGGTACATTTTCGACAGAAAAAAAAAAACCAAACTCGCAACCCTAACCATGTCCGTCGATCCCGCATTCGCTAACGCTGGCAAGAAGGCCGGCCTTGAAATCTGGCGCATTGAGAAGCTGAAGCCCATCCTTGTGGACGCGTCCAAGCACGGCTCGTTCCACTCTGGCGACTCGTACATTTGCCTGCAGACCAAGGCAAAGTCGGCCGGTTTTGAGTGGAACATCCACTTCTGGCTCGGCAAGGAGACGTCGTCGGACGAGGCTGGTGTTGCTGCGTACAAGACGGTCGAGCTTGACGACTCGCTCGGCGGCGCGCCCGTCCAGTTCCGCGAGGTTGAGGGCCACGAGTCCAACCAGTTCCTCGCCCTCTTCCCCAAGGGCATCAAGTACCTGCCTGGCGGTGTCGAGTCTGGCTTCAAGCACGTCGAGAAGGACAAGTTTGAGAAGCGCCTCCTCCACCTCAAGGGCAAGCGCCAGGTCCGTGTGGCCCAGGTCGCCCTCTCGTCCGACTCGCTCAACCAGGGCGACGTCTTCATCCTCGACAATGGCCGCCAGATCATCCAGTGGAACGGCCGCGACTCGTCCAAGGCCGAGCGCTCGAAGGGCCTCGAGGTCAGCAAGCGCATCCGCGACGAGGAGCGCGGTGGAAACGCCGAGATTGCCGTCATTGAGGATGGCTCTGACGACGACACTGCCTTCTTCAACGAGATTGGCGGCAAGAAGCGCATCAAGACTGCCGAGGAGGGCGGCGATGACGCCTCGTTTGAGCGCTCCAAGCAGGCCGACGTCAAGCTCTACCGCGTTTCGGACGCCTCTGGCTCGGTCAAGATCACCGAGGTTGCCTCGCCCCCGCTCAACAAGGACATGCTCGACACCAACGACTGCTTCATCCTCGATCAGGGCGGCGCTGCCATCTTTGCCTGGATTGGCAAGAAGGCCACCAAGCAGGAGCGCTCGTCGGCCATGAAGCTCGCCACCGACTTTATCGCCCAGAAAAAGTACCCCTCGCACACCCAGGTCACCAAGGTCAACGAGTCTGGCGAGACGCCCCTCTTCAAGGCCAACTTTGCCGTCTGGCCCGAGGCTGCTGCCGGCACCACCCCCCAGGGCAGCAACCGCTCGAACATTGCTCGCGTCGATCCCAACAAGAAGGTCGACGTCAAGGGCATGCACAGCCAGGCTGCTCGCGAGCGCGAGGCCGCTGTCGACGACGGCTCTGGCAAGCTCCAGATCTGGCGCATTGAGAACTTTGAGAAGGTGGCCATCCCCCAGGCCGAGTATGGCCAGTTCTACTCTGGTGACTCGTACATTCTCCTGTACACTTACCTCAAGAACAGCAAGGAGTGCTACATTATCTACTACTGGCAGGGCCTCAAGTCCACCACCGACGAGAAGGGCGCCTCGGCCATCCTCGCCACCAAGCTCGACGACGAGCTCGGCGGTGCCCCCGTCCAGGTCCGTGTTGTCCAGAACAAGGAGCCCGAGCACTTCCTCCGCCTCTTCAAGGGCAAGATGATGGTCCACGAAGGCGGCAAGGGCTCTGGCTTCAAGAACGCTGCCCAGGCTGACTCGTACGACACTGACGGCACCCGCCTCTTCCAGGTTCGCGGCACCAACGAGTTCAACACCCGCGCCGTCCAGGTTGCCGAGCGCGCCGCCTCCCTCAACTCGAACGACACGTTCGTCCTCGAGACCCCCAAGAAGGTGTACATTTGGTTTGGCAAGGGCGCCACTGGCGACGAGCGCGAGATTGCCAAGATTGTTGCCAAGCAGGTTGCTGGCGGCAAAGAGGCCGACAACGTTTCGGAGGGCAGCGAGCCCGCTGACTTCTGGGCTGCCCTCGGCGGCAAGGGCGAGTACGCCTCGTCCCCTCGTCTTGCCGACTCTGCCGGCCGCGCCCCGCGTCTCTTCCAGTGCTCGAACAGCAAGGGCTACTTTTACGTTGAGGAGATTTTCGACTTTGACCAGTCCGATCTCGTCGAGGACGACGTCATGCTCCTCGACACGTACGACGAGCTTGTTCTCTGGCTCGGCTCTGGCGCCAACGACAAGGAGAAGGCTGAGGCCGTTCGCACTGCCACCGAGTACATTACCACCGACCCCGCTGGCCGCGACAAGGACACCCCCATCAACGTTGTCAAGCAAGGCTACGAGCCGCCGTCGTTCACCGCCTACTTTGGCGCTTGGGATGCCGACAAATGGTCCAACGGTCTGACGTACGAGCAGCTCAAGGCCCAGATTGGCTCGTCCGGCCCCACCTCTGGCGCTGCCCTCCTCAGCTCGGTCGACAAGTCTGGCCCCGTCACCAAGTTCTACACCTTTGCCCAGCTCACCACCCACCCGATTCCCGAGGATGTTGACAAGGCTGAGCGCGAGCGCTGGCTGAGCGACGCCGACTTCAAGACTGTCTTCAAGATGTCTCGCGAGGAGTTCTCCAAGCTCCCCGCCTGGAAGAAGACTGACACCAAGAAGAAGATCAACCTGTTCTAAATGAATGCGACTTGCAGCGTGTGGTGGCAGTGAGCGATCTGTGTGTGTCTTGTCTTTGTTTCACCTTTATATACAAACATCATGACGTTTTTGTTTGTGCAAAAAAAAAAAAAAAAAAAAATTGTGTTTTGGAATCGGGCGAGTCAAAGGTCGTTCTGCTGTGTGGTGTTGAGGAACTATTGTTGGAGTTCTTTTGGAGTTGGGGGTGATCTTCGTGACTCGGGGGGAAAAACAAAAAACGGAGCTGCGAAAAAAAAAAAAAAAAACGAACGTCGTGTAATCCACCAAAAAAATAATACCACATCAATCAAACACGCGCCTTTTTCGGCTGTTGAGCAACGAGCGCGTCTTGGGCCTTTCGCTTGACAGAGTTCACCAGCAGGGAGAGGTTGGGGTCCATTCGCCGGCCACCTGCCGCCGCCTGACCTTGTTGGGCCTTCTTGTTGGAGGGCTCTGCTGGAGGAAGGGTTTGGCCGCGATCGCGCGCTTCTTCGACCTCGGTGCGTCGTCGGGTGCGCTCGTCCAAAATGGTCTGCATGGCCTTGGTCTTTTTGAACTTGGGGTTGGTCGGGTCGATGCTAAAGTCGGCAGACGAGAAGAGCGACTTGAAGCGATCGTCGTTCACATTCAGACGGAAGTCGTCCTGGGCGCCAGTCTCTTCGTCAGAGTCGGCACCTCCAGCAGCAGCCTGCTTGCCCTTCTTGCCCTTCTTGCCCTTCTTGCCCTTCTCGCTGTCGATGATTTTGGCGAGGCTAAAGTGCTTGCCAACCAACTCGGACGGCTTCTCGTCCAGCATGAGCAGCTCGAGCTCTGCCCGCTCCTTGGCCTGCTGGGCTTGCTCTTCGGCGGAGAGCAGCACGGGCTTTTTGGACTGCTTCTTGCCCTTGCCCTTTGCGTTTGCGTTTGCCGACTTGGCGTTGCCACCAGCAAAGTCTGCGCCAAACTCGGCCGCCATTGCATTCTTAAAGTACGGGTCGTTCATGTCGACATCCACCTCGTCGTCGCTGAAGGTGGCGGTGGGCTCGCCGCGCGCGCCACCGTAGCTACGATCTTCAGCGTCCTCGCCATCGGCCTTGCTCTTGTACTGGGAGGCGAGCTCGCGGCGACGCAGACGCTTGCGCTCACGCATGCGCTCCAGGCGCTGCTCCCACACGGTGAGGTCGCTGTTTGCCGAGCGCTCCTTCTCGTCCTTGCGCTTCAGAGCTTCTTCGGCCGCCGCACGCAGGCCGGGGGCAAACGTAATTTGCATCTCCTGGGGATTGCTGGCATCGCCATCGTCGTCGTCGCCAGCCTGGGCAGCGGCAGACGCGGCAAAGTGGCGATCACGATTTCGCCCGCTCATGCTGTCGCTCTTGAAGCCAGCCAAAAGCTCTCGATACTTGGCAGCAGTGTCGGCCTTGCGCTGCTTCTTCTTGGAGTTGCCTGTGGCTGCCGCCGGCTTGAAGAAATCGTCGTCTGCGTTCGCAGTAGTCGCTTCGCCCTCGGAATCGCTTTGTGCCACGCCGGCAGGCTCTTCGATTGTAAAGGCGGGCTCTTCAATGACAAATCCTGAGCCAGCAGACTTGGACTTGCGGGCCGCAGGAGCATCGTCATTGTCATCCTCGTCGTCATCCTCGTCGTCATCGCTATTGTCGCTGGCAAGGTAGGCTCGAATGTCATTCTCTTGCACATCTTCCTTGGTGAACTTGCGACGCGTAAAGGCAACGCGCTGATCGTCGTCTTCGTCCCAAGTGAGCTTGACGCGTGAGGATTGCAGGGCTGAGGAGTAAAACTCTGGCGGCCGGAAGCTGGCTGCTGCAGGCAGCTCGGTCGACGAGTCTCGGGGCGGGAATTCGTCGAATGTTTCGTCATCTGGCACAAAGCGGAGATCCACCACGTTGCTGGATGCTTCGAGTTCCAAGCCGTCGCACTGCAGGAGAGACATTTCAACAAAGGATATGGACGGTAAGTAAAGATCAGAGCGGCGGAGAAAAAAATAAATAGAAAAAAACACTTGACGAGCACACCAGTATCCACCTCTCGGCCTTTTGCATACCTGATCGTAAATGGCGTTTGCAGTCTCGGGGGTGTCGCAGTCAATGATGGCATAGTAGTAGCGCATGCGCGACAATTGATACTTGCGCAGCTGCTTGTTGGAATCGGCCTTGTCGTTGGATGAGAATGCCTCTTCGTTGTCGTTGTTGTCGTTGTCGTCGTCGTTGTCGTTGTCGTTGTCGTCGTCGTCGGCTGCGGCGGCGGCGGCGGCGGGAAGACGGCCTTCGCGCGCCATGGCGGCAAACGGACCTTCACGATCTTCAATCGCCATGCGGTTGGCACCGAAACGTGAGGGATAGACGGTCACGCTTCGGATTGTGCCACCGGCAGGCTTGAAGGAGTTGAAGAGCACGAGCAGGTCGACCGCACGCAAGTGATCCCAGTCTAAATTGCAAACGGCAAGGCGGCTCGTGACATCGTCGCCCATCGGCACTTCCTCTTGGTCGAGGGCCCACGGGTCTGATTCTTCGTCCTCTGCTCCAAGCTCTGCGGCGTCTGCGTCATCGGCGCTGTCGTCCGCGTCGGCATCTTCGTCTTCCGACGAGGAAGCGTCGACAAGACCGCGTGCCCGCGCGTATCGCTTGGCTTGCTCGTCCAATTCGGGTGCTTCCGAGTCGTCCACGTCCGATTCGTCCTCGCCATCGTCTTGGTCTTCTTGGTCGTCTTGGTCGTCTTGGTCGTCGTCGTCGCTTGCTGCATTGCCCTCCTCATCTTGTAGCTCGTAAAAGCGCGAGAGATCGTCTTTGCGCATTGCCACTGCAGTGCTGTCAATTCGACGACCGCGCTTGTCCACGGTGACTGTGACAGTCACTCATACCCAGTGAGCACAAATGTTAGGCATCAATTTTTTTGCATTCGATTGCGAATGCCTTTACATTTGGGATTGAATCGATCGTCGTTGAACATGGCCTTGAAGCGCGACTCGATGGGAATGCGCGACTTTTTGCTTGGCAGAGTCTATGAACGAAACAACAAAAGGCACAGTTGGAAATCGAGCGATGAGTATCATTGAGTCAGTCTGAGAAAACTCTGCCGCCGTTGAATCTCAGACAATGACGCTTTCTTCCAAAAACCCCGCGTCCTTCCCGCTCCCCTCTATGCCGCCCTCGCCATACAGTTGGACATGTTCAATGTTAGCATGTTTTTTCCTGATGCATGCGTTGTTGGCAGTTGAAGTGTTCATCCCAGTCAATCGCCATTCAACTCCCGCTTCCTTTTGTTTCCTGTCGCTCTAGCTTGCACACGAGATTCCATTTCGGCAGAGTACCAACTTTTGACTTTAAACAACCCGGGGGGGTTTGGTCAGAGTCGCCTTTTGACTGCGGCTCATGGTATGGTTGTGTGTGAGGCCATGTGTGTGGCAAAGCGCTCTTCCATGTGGATGACACTCACTCGGTCTTTCACTCTTCACTCCACGCCAACCGACATTGTCAATCGATGTCGAGATCAACCACACACACACACACACACACCCCTTCCCCAAAGTCACATCAGCGGTGGCCGTCAAGCTTGCCTTGAAGCGCGGGTCGTACGCGACGTGGGCAAAGCGGCCATCCGCAGTCGTCCCAGTCGTAGCAGCAGCAGCAACAGGAGCAGCAGCAGCAGAGGTCGATGACTTGGTCTTCTTGGCTGAAGAAGCAGCCGGTTTGGCTGGAGCCGACTTGGCTGGAGCACCATTGGGCTTTGGTTTGGCCATCGTCGTCAAAGTCGCTCAGAAAAAAAGTAGAGTGGACTTGCATTGGATTTGATTTGGTAGATTTGCGAATCCTGGCTGCTCACACCAGCCTCAGAAGCAAGACTCGATCGGTTGAGTGGGCCTGTACTCTCAGATTCTGAGCAGCTCAGTCTTTTCTTATTTGTTGCTCTTTCTCTTTCTTTCTGCACTCAATCCAAACCCCCCACCCATAACCCTCGACCCACCGACCCACCGACCCCTTCTCGCCCTTGTTTCAATCTCAAAATCCCTTCAATCATGGTGAAGAACGCGTTGGAGTTGTGGGGCAACCAGCAGACAATGAATCTCAACCTTCTGCTTCACCAAAACATTCTCAGTGCGCGCTACTACAAGGAAGACCTCAGCGAGCTCAACACCTACCAAGAGGTAAGTCCCAAAACGCAAGTCACAAGCAACGAGCAAAGGAACGACAGACAGAGTGTTCAGCAATCGCAGAACGATCAGTATGAGCTAAGATTGATTTAAACCCGTTTAAACTCACCGACCGACCTTGCTTTTGGTACTTGTTTCTTGCCGTTTTGTGCATGTCGTTCCTGCATCGTTTTCCTTGCCTCGCTCTCTGCTCCTGGATCCCCCCCCCCCTCCTCCCCGCGGTCCACCCCCAGCTCATCGATGAGATCTTCAATAGCGTGTCGGACCTCGAGCCGTTCATGCCCGGCGGCGGCACCAAAGCGTCGTCCGCGTTCTGCCTGCTGTACAAGCTCTTTGTGCTGCGGCTGACTGAGAACCAGCTCACAGCCATGCTCAACCACGCCGACTCGCCGTTCATCAGGTAAAGCCAGCCATGTTTTGGGTATGCTCATCCAGACTCGGATCCAAAAAAAAAAAAATCCAAAGGTCAAAAACGGCCAACTTTGCCAATGCCACCTCATACAACTGCTATCCATTCGTCACGAATGCTGAACATGCTACCTCAATTGGAACTGCAACTCACTGCGCTGGTGCTTGGCATTTGAATTGCACGCGATTAGAGCGATCGGATTCTTGTACTTGCGCTACTGCACGCCGCCAAAGGACTTGTGGGACTGGTTCGAGCCGTACCTCGAGGACCAGGAGCCCATCAAGCTGCAATGGGCTGCCTCGGCGCAACCCACAACCATTGGCGAGTTTGTGCGTGGATTGCTCGTCGACTCAAAGTTCTTGGGCACGCTGCTTCCGCGCATCCCAGTGCCAATCACCAAGGAAATCCAGGCAAACTTTGCGGCGCGAGGGCAGAGCTATTTGCCAGCGAACGATGAGGACAAGAGCAGCGCTGCTGCTCCTGCTACAGAGACGTCTGGATCGAGCTCCCCCGTCGGAGGCCGCTCGCGAGACCGCCCATCCAGCCCATCAGGGCGTGACGATCGCCGTGGCGGTGGCGGTGGCGGTGGCGGTAGGTCACGCTCCCCGCCGCGCCGTCGCTCTCGTTCGCGCTCGCCTTCCAACCGCCGACGCTACGACGATCACCGCGATTCGCGTCGTTACGATGATCGCGATCGCCGCGGAGGAAACGACCGGGACCGCGACGGCGGCGGCCGTCAAAGTCGCGACGACTTTAATCGCTATCCGCGAGGCTCGTATGTCGATCTCGACAACCCCGGGTCCTCTCGATCGTCTGGCGGCCATTCGTCATCGTCGAGTCGTCGTCGTTCGCGATCTCGCTCCCCTCGCCGGAGCAGTGATCGCGACTATGACCGGTCTCGACGCAGCGACCGTCGCCGCTCGCACTCACGTTCTCCTTCTCGCCGTGCACGATCCCGATCTCGCTCGCGCTCGCGCTCTCCTCCTCGTCGGGCACGGTCTCGCTCTCGCTCACCTTCGCGCAAGTCGTCGTCGTCCTCGTCGTCGTCTCGTCGTCGGCGCTCGTCCTCACGTTCACCGGTGCGCTCGCGATCTCCTGCGCGCTCCGCCTCGGAAGCGTCGCGTGGTGATGGGGATGGCAAGGCGGATGCTGCTGATTTGCAATCACATCACTCACCCTCGGTTGATACTCCCACAGCTGCTGCTCCAATGGATGTGCACGAAAATGGCGCTGCTCAAAGGAGTGAACCTACGGTCGCAGCGGAGCCCAGCGCCGTGGAGCCGAGCGAGGCTTGAAAGCAGTTGTTTTGGGTTGTTGTGTGCCGTTTCGTGTTTGACGATGAATATTTTTGTGCAATCTAGTCGTTTTGACCAAGCCGTTGTTGTAAACTTCACGATTGCTTCCATTGGTTTGCAACAGCTGCATCACCACTGCAGCATGAAGTAAATGTGGGGAAAAGGGTTTGAACTGTGAAAATTGGAACTGGAACAAGAATCTCACAGATGGAATATTTCAAATCGTCTCTCTTTGTGTTTTGTGTCTTCAATACAAGTGCTTGAACTTTTCCCGCAATGCATGCTTGACATCCAACTTGGCCAACCTTGTGGCAGATTGAGCAGCGCGGTTGCTGGCCATTTCAAACATTTTAATCTTCTTTCGGTTGGACTTGGCCGTGACTTTGCGCTTGCCAACTCGCTTTGTGCCGTCGATGGTTTTGCGCAGTGACGATGGAATAGGTGTTAGCTCGCTAGCATCTAGCATCACGACTGTTTACGTCCAGGAGCGAAAAGCCAAAAACAAAACAACAAAAAATTGAGTTTTCCAGTTCAACGATTGCAAACCACACAGCGCAAGCACTAGCACATTACGTTCGCCACTAGGGAAAGCGCGAGCTCGAGAAAAGGGTATCATGCCAGTGCCATCGTCCATGAGATTGCCAGCGCGTTGAGCCTTGGCGAACTGTTGCTTTGCCTTTTTCGCCATCGACTGCTCCTCCAGTAGCTCCAGGGCCGCCTGTGCACCGTCGCCTGCTTCAGGAAGGTTGCTCCGATCGCGCGTGTTTCCAGCGGTGAGGGATGCATCCTCGCCGGCGCCACCATCGTCAAGACCCATTCCCGCCGACAAGAATCCTCCAGCGCCCCGGCCTGCCGCCGCTCCAGAGCTCAAAATCATGCCTATGGCCGCATCTGACATGAACTCTGAATCGTGGTAGCCGTTGTCATTGGACGCGACGCCAGCGGGCGAGTCCAAGTCCATCGAGCTGGATCCGGCATCATGGCCATGCTGCTGGACCTGGGCCTGAGCGTGACTGCGCCCTTGCTGGCGCTGGTGTTGAGCTTGCGCCCCACCGCGTCCATTGCGACCACCGCGAGCGGCTCCGCGTTGACCGTTCTTGTTCTTGCGCTGGGCTGCCGGCTGGCGACCGGCAGGCTGTCCGTCCACCGCCATGCCAGTCCAGCCGCCCGACGATGACGGCGACGCGTGTGCTCCGAATCCACCTGCAGACGAGGCGGGCTGTCTGGCGCTGCTCGACGCGGGTCGCAGCTCGTCGACGTCCATCAGCGATCCACGCGGAAGCCCACCTGCAGCGGGTCGTCAAGCATAAGAATGAGTTTCGTAACAAGCGCCAACCAGCCACTAGCAGTCATAGCAAGTAGAAGTCGACATCCATCCATCCATATGATGATGATGATGATGATGATGATGATGATGATGATTCAAAGTTCTGAGGAAATTCACAAACCTTTCGTTTTGCCCATTTTGGTTTGAAAAATACAGACTGAACGAAAAGCAGAATCTCAGACTGGAGAAGGAAAATGCGAGTGAAAGTGGGCAGGGAATAACAAAAACAGTGTACATTTCAGTGGAAATCGAAACAAACGAATACGGACGGACGGACGAGCGAACGAACGAACAAACACAGCAAAGAACAAAAAGCACTGCAACTTGGGGATTCGGAACCCAGCAAACACAAAGTCGATTCACATGATAAAAAGAAGGGATGATTGACATGGAGCGAAAAATTAATGATGGAGTCGGCACACTTGGATTAATGCGACTTTTGAAGAGATGCATCGGTGCGCGAACGGCGTGCGTCAGCGGATGACGATGTGCCTGTCGATGGCGGTGATTGGGATGCGGCAGTGGCCGCTGGCGCAGTGGCAGGAGCTTTTGCGGCAGAGGCATAGCTGAAAGTTTTGGACTTGATGGGCTCAGATTCTACCACAGGCGCCGCCGCAGCAGCCACAGGGACGGATGGTGCAGCTTCGACAACAGGAGAGGCGCGGTTCACTGCTGGTGCGACATGGTCAGGCACAGACGCCGGAGTCTCTGATGCTGAAGCAGCAGAAGAAGAAGAAGCCGCGGAAACGGAAACGGAAACAGGCGCGCCCTTGACCACATCAGCCAGCGCAACGGACGGGCCGACGCTTGAGGGACGCGATGGCTCGGAGGACGAAGTGGAGGATGAGGCAGACAGCTCAGAGTTCTTGCGAGACGCCGACGAAGGAAGCGGAGGGAAGTTGGCAGCACCAAGTTGCAGTGTGGGCTTTGGCGCTGATGATGCAACGGGTGACTGTTTGGCAGCACCGCCAGAAGCTTGGCCGCGAGCACGGGCGGAGTCTTCGCTCGCCTTTCGACGCGGTTTTCCGTTTGTGCCACCAACGGCAGACGGCAACGCGGCACTGCTGCCCGAAGCAGAGGCCGACCTCCGCCGGCCATTCTCTTGCTGTTGGTGTGGCTGTTGTGACTGGTGTGGATGCTGCTGCTGGTGCTGGTGCTGGTGCTGCTGAAGCGACGGGTCGTGAGCTTGCGCTGTCGATGCGCCGTTCGCGAGCTTGTGGGTGCCATTGTTGTTGTTGTGGGTGCCAGGCTTGCCCGACGACGAGGGGTGTTGGCGCACGGCACTAACGCCGTCCGGCTGCCCTAATAGTGACGGCTGTATTTGCTGCGCGTGGGACTGCTGTTGGTGGTGACTATGATGCTTATTGTGGCGGAAGTTCCTTGAGTGCTGCTGAGGTTGATCCGAGTAGAAGTATTGTTGTTGCTGCTGATGTTGCTGCTGTTGATTAGGGTGGGCAAACGCCTGTCGCTGGTGTTGCTGCTGGTGTTGTTGTTGTTGTGGTTGATGTTGTTGGTGGTGGTGGTGCTGCTGCTGGTGTTGTTGCTGCTGCTGAGCTGGGTTGAATGAGCCGAACGATTGCTGCTGCTGGGGATCATAGTAAAAGCCCTGGCCCGAATTGACTGCCCACGGGTTGTATCCGCCAACACCGCTAGTCATGTCGAAATATCCATAGGATACGCCTGGTTGCATAAGATGCAGTTGGTGCTGGTGTTGCTGCTGCTGCTGCGGTTGCTGCTGCTGCTGCTGCTGTTGGTACATTTGCTGCGGTTGCTGCTGTTGCGGCTGCTGGAAGAACTGCGGCTGAGGCACAAAGGAGCCGGACGACTGCGACGAAGCGGTTCCGGGCAACGTCACCACTCCATCGGCCGCAAAGCCAGCGGCGGCAGCGCCGCGGGCAGGACCGCTGGTGCGCACAATGTTCTCGGACTTGACGCGCGCACGAACCGGGTTGCCTTGGAAGGTTTTTCCAACAAGCGCGAGGTGCACGTCGCGGACTTGGTCTTCGGACGCATCGAATGTGACAAACCAAGTGTTTTGCACGTCAGCACGAATCGACACTGGTCGCGGCAACGACGTGGGCAGCGTGTCAAACACTTCAGCGCGAATCGTGTCGGCAGGAGTGCTTGCGTCAATGTCGCGCAGAATGATTGTGTTGCGATGCTGCGTGTGCATTTCAACAGGGCGCGCACGTTCGCCAGCAGCGTCCACCTCGACCAGCGGGGAGGCGCGTAATACGTCCGTGATCAGCGCAATGTCTGTGGTGAGCTGTTGGATGGACGGGAAGCTTGCCAGCACGCGAATCGCCACATAGTGGTCTGCGCTCATTTGCGCGACCAAGTAAGCGTCCTGTGCCAAGTGTTCCAGGCGAAAGTAGTGCTCGAGCTGGCGCGTGAGCGCTTGACGGAGCTCGTCCTCGCCATTGCGAGCGATTGGCGAGGATGATGGTGATGCCTCGTTGCTCATCGTTTGACTTGGATTGCTTGCGTGAGCGTCTTGCGTTTGAGTTTGAGTCTGTCGGGGAAATGCAACAACAAGTGGTCCAAAAAACATGTTTAGTCTGAGAAACGGAGAACAAATCGCGCTGCTCAGACTTGCAACTCCGACTTCGCCCAGCCATTCACCAGTGCTGATGATGATGCTCCATTCAACTAAATATCAATCACAGTCGCTTTGATGCTCGATTCATGCCATCGACATCGACATTGATGCAATGGAGGCCTTCTTTTTTTTTTTTTTTCTTTTTTTTTTCTTTTTTTTATTGTGGATCCGATCGTCGCTCGCTTCACAGAAGCCGCCCCGTCAACGTCGTCCGCCATGCATCACCCCTCGCTTTCATTCCTGCTTCTACTGCGCCTTCCTTGTCTCTTCCATTCCCCTTCCCCACTCCCCTACCCCTGCTGGCCCCCCTGCGTTTTGAATGACTGACGCAAACATCAAACAAAAAAGAAAAGATCTTTTTTTTTTTTTTTTTTGTCTTTTTTCCCGTTCGTTCAACCGTCCCCCCCCCTCGTGCCCCCCCCCGTCAAAGAGACAAGCAAAGCCAATGCAAACTCAAAAGCAAATCAACTCTCGAAATTCAGCAACGACAACAACAACAACAAAAAAACGAGGCAAAAGAAACGAGAATCAAAAATCAAAAAAAAAAAAGTCTCGGCAAACATCAAACAATAATAAAAAATAAAAAAAACTTGTCATCATAATATTATTATTATTTCCATGTGCTTTTTTTTTTGTTTTTGTTTTTTTTTTTTTTTTGTTTCAGTTTTTGTTCTGATTTCGTTGCTTTTTGTTCTGATTTGTTTTCCGATCGGTTGACTCAAAATCGCATCGTTGTTTTGAATCAAAGCAGATTGAGTTTTTGGGTGAAATGGAGCGAATGAAAAAGCGAGAAGCGGTTGTTGTTGTTTTTGTACCATCAAAACAAGAAACAAGAACGGAAGGAAAAAAAAAAAAAAAAGGACTGAAGTGCTCAGAAAACAAGCGAAAAAGAGTCATTCTGATTGCAGGATGGACAGAAAACAAAGCAGAGGTGAATGATAAATGGAACCGACAGAATTGACAGAATGACATGGGAGCGGAGCGAGCGGAAAGGAGAAAAACGCTTTGTCACCTTGCTCAAGAAACCTTCTTCGCTGCTGACATTGCTGCTCATGGGAATTTGACAGAAACTGCATCGGAAACAAAAGAAAAAGACGGATGATATTTTTTAAAAAAAAAACACCAAGCACAATTGCCAATTCAAACGAGTTGAGGAGCAAAAAATCATAGTGACGCTGCGGCATCTTGCTTGTGCTCTTGCTGCTTCTGCTCCTGCCATGCGGGCGCAAGATCAATTGACGTGATGCGGAGGGTCGTGATGGGCTGGCGATGGCCCTTCCACTTCTTGTACGTCTTCCTTCGCTTCTTCTTAAAGACAATGACCTTTTCTGCGAGAGATTGCTCAATCACGGTGGCTTGAACGCGGACAACGCTGGTGGGCACGAGCGGCGTGCCGGAAATCGTGAAATCGGCCGAGCCGACCATCAGCACCTTCTCGAGGTTGATGCGCGTGCCGACCGGGCAGTGGATCTTGTTGGATACAATCGTGTCGTTGACAGAGACCTTAAACTGGTGGCCAGCAACGTACACAACGACGAACGCTGGGCTGGAGGTCTGTGTTTGTGTCGCCGACTGCGACGCTGTGTTTTCAAAGGGTCGGCTGGTGTCCGGGACGGAGGAAATGGCAGGGCGCTGGATCGGAGCGGCAGCAGCGTTGGCAGAGCCCGCCGCCGCCGACGAGCGCGTCAGGTTGTGCGGATACAGCTGTTTGATTTGCGCGCCAACGAGCTGCAGCACGTTGCTCGAGCTGAGTGCGGCGAGATCGCCCACCGTTTTGACATCACCTGGGGCCAAGCGTTGCGCATTGCTCGGCGTCACTGTCGTCTCGCCCACGGATGTTGTCTGCGTGATTGCCGGCGCAGCAGCAGCATCGCTTGCGCTTGTCGAAGCAGCTCGCATGGCAAACGACTGGAAGAGCAGCGCTTGTCGTCGTGCAGCCGCCACCGTCGTCGTCGTCGTCGTTCTCAACAACAGCGCCATGGTTTTTTGATTTCTTAGATCTTGGTCCCTCTCTTTGTATCTTGTTTCAAATCACTGAGCTGTTTGTGTTGTCTGTCATCCATACATCATGTTTAGACAAGTGAGAGGACTGCAAAGCTGAACCCTGTTCTCCCGCCCTCCGGAATCCAATCCCGCAGTTCGTCTCATTGTGTTGGGACTGGGTCGCCGTATTCGCATCGAGTGCTGTCGAGTCCGAATGGAGTGGGTGGGGGGGGGGCTTTCGTTCTCAATGCAAATCCAATGGAAAATCCAGCGATCTCTCTCTTCTCTCTCTATCGCCGTTTTGCCGCGTGGCTTGCAAGTCAGTTCCCCCGCGGTCGCTCTGTCGCCCTCTTCCACTGTGCATCCACATACACACATGCTGCAAGAGAGTTGGAGTGGGCGAAGGTGGAACAGCTCAAAAGGAAGGAGAAAGAAAAAAGCGAGGAGAACAGAAAGGGGGTAGGGGAGAAGTGGAAATTAGTGAGGATGGGAGTATCAGGGGAAAATGCAAGTAAAACGGAAACAAAAAAAAGATACTGCGAGTCACTCACGCAACAAGACTGGGCTTTTTTTTTCGTTTGTTTGTTTTCTGAGCTATGGCTGTTTTTGCTTTGCAATCGCATTCAGAGTCGCAGGTTGTAGCAGAGTATGATCCATGCTCCAGATACCATTTCAACACGAGAAAACATGCAAATTTTAAACACCGACCAACTTTCGCCATGTTGGGGGTTTTTGGTCGATCTCTGGATGAAGCGCTTTGTACATATCGCGTATGTAACCGTTGATATCGCCATCTTGGAATGTCGACATTGATGAAACTCGGAGGCAGTTCGCTGAATTTATTGTAGAGTTTGAGAACATGAAACGGCGGCCTCCACAAAACCAACCCATCCATCCAAGCGGAAAGCGAGTTGAACTAGCAGATAGATTCGCTGACGCTTGTTTAACATCAAGGTCGATCTACTAACGACATGGGAGCTCTGATGAGGGGTCTGAGCACTGCCGTGAAGAACATTTTGTTGCCAAACTTACTCAAACATGCTAGAATGGACGCCAATATCCAAGCGGAAAGCGAGTTGAACTCGCAGATAGATTCGCTGACGCTTGTTTACCATCAAGGTCGATCTACTAACGACATGGGGGCTCTCATCAGGGGTCTGCGTTGCCAAACTCATCGAGCTTGCTGGTTTACAGCCACCCGCCAATGGCCTGCCTCCTCCTTCCCCCAAACACCTCGATACATTATTCCCATTCATCAACTCACACAACACCATCCATCCCGATATGTTTCGCCATCTCTCCAGTCTTTTACTTGCAACGTCCAATCTCACTCAGATGGGCGCTGAGCAGTCGCAGCCACAGATTGCCGCCGCCGCCGCCGGTTCCGAGGGCTACCACGTCCTCAAAGTAACACCCCTCTTGCCACTCGAATGGGCCGTTCCGTGATACCGTGTGTGTGGGGAGTGCTCACGGTTCGCTGGCTTTCCATTGTGGGTTCGCTCTCCTACTCTGTCGCAGGTCCAGCCAGGATCGCCCGGCGCACTCGCAGGCCTCGAAGCGTTCTTTGACTTTATTGTGGCCGTCAACGACATCCGACTGGTAAGCGGGAGGGGTGGTCTCTCTGACTGGACTTGACTGGAGTCAGTTAGTTCCCGTTGCTCAATGCAGCAGCACTCAATGGTACTTCCAATTGGTGCAACACTTGGTTAGAATGTTGAAGACGACACGTTCCAGCAGCACATCAAGCAGAGTGTGGAACGGCCAGTCATTCTGACCGTCTACAGCACGAAAACAGCTGCCGTCCGAAGTATGTCGCTTTGTTGCGTACCATGCACGCAGTGAGTCATGGATTTGACTGAATATCAACCATTGGACAGATCTGACGCTCATCCCGAGCAACATGTGGGGCGGGATGGGATTGCTTGGCGTCAGCATCCGATTCTGCTCATTCGATGGTGCAAACGACAATGTTTGGCATGTTCTGGTGAGGGGTTTTTGTTTGTGGCACTGGTACAAGCATTTTTGTGAGGGGAGGCGTGGCGGCGCATCATTCACACGGTGCGCTTTGCATGGTGGTTGGTGTTTGCGCAGGAGGTACATTCGAATTCGCCAGCTGCAACGGCGGGATTGAAGAGTCTGGCGGATTACATTATTGGCACACCGCATGCGTTGCTACACGAGCCAGACGACTTTTACAACCTGATTGCCAATTCCGACAAGACTGCATTGAGCTTGTTTGTGTACAACACAGATCGCGACGATTGCCGAGAGGTAAGGTGGCTTTTTGCGCTGGGAGTTCGATCACCACACCAACAAGCAGCAGAATGAATTTGACGCAATGACTGCGGTGTCGTGCTTGCTCTGCCTTGTAGGTTGTCATCACTCCGAACTCTGACTGGGGCGGCGAGGGCAGGTAAGTGCCACTTTCGTATTATTCGATTTCTTGTCAAATGCCCTGTTGCTCATCCACGCACGAATCGACGACGCTGTGTCTAGTCTCGGATGCGGCATTGGCTATGGCTATCTACATCGAATTCCAGTGAAAAGGCGCGCAGAAGAGTACGAGCAAAAACTGCGCGAGGAAGAGCAACGCAGGATGCAACAACTCGCCATGCCGCCGCCAGCAGCGCCGCCAGCCGCATCAGCTGCCTCCCAGTCGCAGCCGAACGCAGTGTCTCCATCGTCATCGCAAGTTGCGCAATTCTCCGCTCACCACAATCAAAACCATGATGGTGGACACGGGCATAGCCACAACAACAGCAACGGACATCATGGTCACAGCCACGACAACGGCCATGGCCACAGCCACGAGGACGGACACGGTCATAGCCACGATCACGGGCATGGTCACAGCCATGAGGACGCTGCGTTCACGAGCGTCCCACTCTTTGCACCGACTGCGCAGACGCAGGACGGCTTTTCGGAAGTCACGCTCGATTCGCCCTCGAGCACAGTGCCACCAGCGAATGCCGGGATGACCATCTAGTTTTTTGTTGTGTGCTGTGAGGTTCCTTGCCGAGTTTTGCAGCTTCATGACTGTTGAACGTGCTTTTTCCATTGCGTTTGTTTTGTTTCGTTGTGTGTATTCCGCTCGTCCCCTTATTGTGCCAGCAATACATCGATGAAACTCAGAGCTGCCTCGTATCTCGAACGCACGATGCATTCACACAAGAACGATGAAGACAATTCAGTTTACAAGCTCAAAAACCAAAAAGTTAACGGGGTGCAATAAGAAAAGTTGTGAATTTCTTCCATTTCCATCACAAATTCACTTCACTTCACTTCACTTTTTTTGTGCATTTCCGTTCCCTACTCTTTTCTCAGATTATTTGTTCCCTTTTGTTATTGATTTTTTTTGTTCTGAGCAACTCAGCACAACCGACTGTCAATGAGTTTCGTTGGCTCGCGCCGCCCGCCGCGTCCACCCGTCCTGGGCCTCGCCGCGTCCAGCTACAATGTGGATGTGCTACACTACAATAACAGCAGCAATCACAGCCACCCAATCCTGGGCGGGTCGTCGCGGCTCGCGCGGCTTCGCTGGCTGCTTCTTCCATTGCTCGCGGCCGCTTCGCTCGGCGCCGTCGTGCTGTTCGTGCTGCTCCCGACGCCCTCAGCAATGGTGCCCGACGGCAGCAGCGGTGGTAGTGGGGGCGTCGACGGCTACGGCGATGACCAGGTCCTGCTCGCCGGGCCAGCGCTCAACCAGCCACACCACGCACCCGTCCACCAGCAGCAGCAACAGCAACAACAACAACAACAACAGCAATCGCAAAAGTGGTTGAGTTGGTTTGGCTGGGGCGGTCGGTCCGAGCCCGTCCATCCTGGCCGCCGGTCGAACACGGGTGCCCATGGCGCCGGCGGGTCCTCGGGTGGCAAGCACGACTCGGCGGCAGACCCGGCATTGTTTGCGCCGTGGTGCAAGAACACGGACGTCGAAGGTAGGGATCTGAGACGAATCTGAGACGAATCTGAGTGATTGGAGCGAACAAACGCCAGAGTTTGGCTGGACCGGAATCTCAGAACACAGGAAGAACAAGATTTCTCAGAATCGGAGAAGGCAACATAATTGAGCAAACTTTGACGGCTTGCCGAGATCTCAGACAGACGAGATCCGGAGAAGGCACTCGGCAATTGAAAGCAGGCCAAAAACAACCATACGTCTCAGACTCTCAGAGCACCCCCAGTCACCCCCAGTCACCGGTGGAAATGGTGTGTTTTTGAAAACCTATATTCAAACACTCACCTGCTGCTTTGTTGTGTTTGAACAGTGGTGCATCGACTGAGTGTCGCGCTCGAGAACTTTGCGGGAGCCGTGTTTGTTGGTCACATCAACCCCGACACGGACTCGGTCGCATCCGCAATAGCAGCAGCTCATTACTATGGTGGAATGGCTGCCACAGGTAACGAAGCAACCTGTTGAACTTGTTGGGTGGCATTGGACACTGTGACTAAACGCGTTCTTGCCGCTTTGTCCAACACGATACGCGTCGTTTGACGCTGTTTTCTCTCTCTTTCTCGCGCGCAATCAGCTGGCAAGATCAATCCTGAAACAACACTCGTGCTGCAGCGCTTCCAGCTTCCAGAGCCACCACTCGTTTCGACCTTCCCGCCAGACCAGCACGCTTGCTTGGTCGATTTCAACCAGCGGACACAGCTGATGCCATACATCAACGAAGACAACGTCGTGTGTGTCATCGACCACCACGCAATGCAAAAGGACACGGTGGAAATCTCCCGACCCATCCACGTCGAAATCAAAACTTGGGGCAGCTGCTCGAGTGTCGTCGCTTGGAAGTATTTTGACACATGCCGACCCATGCCACCATCCATTGCGGGGGTATTGTTGAGCGGCGTCATTTCCGACACCCTGTTTCTGAGGTCTCCAACGACCACTGTTGCCGATCAGGTTCGTGATATTCGGACGAGCGTGTTCTGTTTTTCTTTGCTTGTTACGGAACGTGCTCGCTCATCTGGACCCTTATTCGTTTATTTATTTGTTCGTGGGGATTTTTGTTCACTGTACTTTTGCAGACTGCGGTTGCGCGCTTGGCACAGATTGCTCGTGTCGACAATGTGCTGCAGTGGGCTCGCGACATGTTTGCTGCCAAAGCACAGTTTGGTAACATGACGATGGAGCAGATTGTCGCCAGCGACTTCAAAGAGTTTACCATTTCAGACAAACGCATTGGATTTGGTGTTTTGGAGACGGTTGATCCTCAAGTGCAACTCCAGCGGCGGGTAAGTGGCGACCCCTTTTGTTTTTTGTTCGGATGCAACAAGTGGGGCTCGGTTCGGCTTGTGACAGAGCATGCATCCTCTCACTCCTTCCTTCTGCTCGGTTGTGTGCGCGTGGGGGGGGGCGTTCAAACAGACTGAACTGCTCGCCATTACATGCGACATCAAAAAGCGGCGAAGATTGGACTATGGCTTTTTCGCTATCGTGGACGTGCTGGAATTGCGATCCTTCCTGCTTGTCTGCAGCGCAACGGAACGCGATCTTGCACTGACAGCCTACAGCGATGCAGCCGTGGTTGACAATCTCCAGCTGGATCTTGGCAATCGCGTTTCACGGAAGAAAGAGTTTATTCCACCACTCCAACGAGTGCTGCGATGATGTACTTTTTTTCGTTCTCTCCGTGCCTGTGCATCTCTTGTACATGCACAGAACACCTTCGACCAGCACCACGAGCCGGGATTACCGGAACGATTTTTTTGTTTTGTTTTTTTTTCGTTTGATGTGTTTGTATCCACCCCCAGCCGCATTCGTGCGCCGTTCAAGTATTTTTGATTACTTGCTGTTTCATTACGTGTTTTTTAAAATGTAGAATATTTCCAGCTTGATCAACTCGCTCGTGTAGACAGCCTGACTTGGCGAGAAAACGGAAAAGTTGGATTTGCTGTGGGGAGTTCAGCCTAAAACGAACCATCTCGCTGCTCCTGTGCATCTTTGGGGTGGCCTTGATTGTCGTGATGATCGTCTGTGACTGTATCTGGCTTGGAATCGTGATAATTTTTTGCCCGACGCGCGCCGTACACCAGTTTACTGAATATGCTCTGGCCACAAATGATGCTGGGAGCATCAAACACCCAGTTTTGCTGTCGTTCAACGCAAACACTGATTCAAGCAGCAAGTACAAACACAGCAATACAGACAATATTGTTCACGAAGTATGCGACAAATAAGTTGGTCTGGGAGCGAGAACCAGCTGTTCATCCGGAAACATTTTGGCAATAGGTCGACTCTACGGCAGTTGCACTCGACCGTGCTCTAAAGTCCCAATAAACATGTACTAGATCATATTTGTCATCGTATTCGCTTTGATTGGTGCGAATCACTCTGCTTCTTATCTGTTCCAATGGCTTCGATCGGCAGCACTTTGAGCGGCGATGGTTCAATTCGGATTTTCGCTCTCAAACCCCTTCCCCCTTCATTCGAGTCCCTCAATTCATGTTTTCTCTGATGGATCAACCCTCACAGCCTCGCATTCATTCATTCCCATTCCCCTTTCAGTCCAATCCAATTCTCACGGTTCAGTCTATCTCTTTCTCATGAGCTCGTCACCAGAGCCCGTTTCCTTCTCGTAAGCTCTTCTTCAGCATTCACCCTTCATCAAACAAAAAAAAAAGTCCCTTCTCTCCTTCGTTCTTCCCTGTTTGATCGCCATTTCATGCAAGAGCTCGCTACAATTAGAAAAAAGGCTGAAGCGCAATGCAACTCCAGCCAAAAACCGGAGCGTAATGCAACTCCAGCCAAAATGCGAGATCGCAGCTTTTCGTTTCAATCTTCATCCCCTCCCCCACCCCTGCCCCTTGCTGTTCGACCTGCGACACTCTCCATGTCTTCCAACCCCTTTGTTGTCATTACATCTGCTTCACGCTGACTTGGGATGGGGCTGTTGGATCAGGGAGCCTGCTTTGGCGCCGGCTGCTGCGGCTGCCTCCTCGTCCACTGCCACTGCCACGGCGCCGCCGTCGTCGTCGTCGTCGTCCGACCCAGCGTCGTCCAAGACACACAGGCAGCCTCACCACAGCCGAACGCCGTCGGTCGGAGGTGCCTCGCGCGGTGGATCCGGATCCTCGTCCTCATCCAATGCACAGCGATCATCATCATCGTCGTCGTCGTCGTCGTCGTCCAGACAAAAGCCCGCGGCAGGTGCGTCTGCTGCAGACGATGCGGGTGCAGACAACTTGGGCGCAAATGTTCGGTAAGTGGGCTCTGCGTCTGAGACAATCCGAAATTTTGTTTTGGAGACTTACTGTTTTTGTTTTTTTGTGGCGCAGACCACCCTTCAACTGGCCGATCAAGTACAAAAACACACTGCCAGATGTGCCGTTCGACCCCAAGCTCTTGTACTACCAACTGGACCCGATGCGATCCATCCAATACGCCACAGTAAGCAAAGAAGAGCCGATTGCTGACAAACTTTGAACAACCGATTCGTTCGTGCTCATCATGTCACCGCGATCGCAACCTCGACTCTTGCCAGACCTCACTGGAGCGCCAGTTCAAGTTTGACATTCTCACGGAAGCCAATCTGAGCATCCCGATCGACTTGATAGATCCTGACCGTTACAAAATCCCGTTTGGTCAGACAGCTCAGCTCAGCGCTGTTGATCAAACCCTTCTGTCAGACGAGCCACTTTCCACGGTCATGGATCCCAAGAAGGTTTGGAGGAGCTTACGGTTGGGTGTGTGCGCGCGGCGGGAAACTAGTCAACCTAACGCCTTTGCATTTTCTCCTTTTTGTTGGTCATCAACCACAAACACAGAAAGCGCGATTGGAAGCCGAGAATGTTGCATGGCTGCGTGCTACGCAGTACATTTCCGCCGAACAAGACAAGCCCCTTGAGGTACCTCCGCTTTTTTTTTTTTAACAATTTTTGCTTTGATTGACAATAAGCTGTCACTGTCGCTCACTTCTTCCTCCCACCCGCCGCTTGTTCTTCATTATTCCGATTTTTTTTTTAGCCGAAAGAAAACCTCGAGCGCAGGATTGGTGTTCTTGTGCAGGATGTCATTACTCAAGGATTGCGGCAGGTCAGTTTGCCAAGCGCAACCTACATGTTTTGTTTTGTTTCTGCTTTCCCCCCTTTGAAAACAAATCCTCCGTGTCTTTGCTGACCCATCACAAAACAAATGCGCAGGACCGTGCGAGCCAAATTCGCGCCATTCAAGAAACGTTCGACCATGCCAAGCGCCCGATCATCACCCACCCAAACCATCCAAACCTGACGGCAATCAGCGTGCAACCAATCTTCCCGTACCCGCATCACCTCGAGCAGCTGGCCCAGATTTCCTTCGACAGCGCGCCTGCCAACAAGCCCATCGGCTCAAAACTCGAGGACAGCGATTTCGTTGCCATGTCGGCCGGCATGCTCAAGGCCACACGCCCAGGCGTGATGACGTACTTCCTTCCCGCTTCGACCGAGGTTGTTCGCAAGCGGCGGCGGCTTGAGTCGGGCGAGGACCAGGCTGCCACCCTTGAATTTGCCTCTGTGCGCGAGTACACGTTTCAAGTGCCGAAAGGCACAACCACCGAGGACAACTTTGTCTTTATGGAGATGGGCGGTCAAGTGCTGTACGCCCCGATTGGTCGTCGCTGGAATATGACACGCCGTCGCGCGCGCTCTGCCAAGCACGAGCTCGAGCACCCAGAGGCGCCTCGGCCCTCCGGGCTTATGCTCGTGGTTGACCCGCAATACACTGGACGCGCCGTGCGACCACGCGAAGACGATGATTTGGAACCGGAGGGCGATCGATACAGCTCTGCCTCGCAACCGCGCTCGCGCAGCCCGCGACTCGGCGGCCTGTTTGGCAGCGACAGCGAGGGAGAAGATCAACAGTTGTCGCTTGGTCGTGACGATGAAGATTAAAAGTACTGTCATGTTGTTGTTTTTGGTTGTTTTCAAAATTTTAGTGATTTCCCCCCCTGGTTTTCGATTGCTCTTTCATCCACGTCCATCATCATCATCAGTTTTTTTGGTTTTGCTTCCAACAACACGAGTCGCTGCGATAAATGACCATCAGAAAGTCCAAAAAAAAAAGTGTTGTTGATACAATGTGAAAAAACAAGAAAAAGCAGTCCAAAGATACTCATGAAACGCCAAAAGCTTCCTCGATTACACTCGAGTATACTCGGCGTCGAAAGCAGACATGTACTTTGTCACAAACAGCTTGGCGCGCTTGGTCACTGCCTCGTCCAAAACAAGGCTGGCCTCGTTATCAGTGAGCTTCTTTCGTTCCTTTTCAATAATAAGCTTGACAAGCTGTTTTGGTTGAGGAAACACAGTGAGTGGTTGAGTCACATTGTTTTTGAACAGATCCGTCCACACAATCCGTTACCTTGCCAGCAAGATGCTTAAAGTCCTCCTTGGAGGTAATCCTGCCTTGTGTGCAGGCTGGCTTGAAATACGGCGACAAGGCCTGAGTGATGATTGGAGCCAGCTGAACAAGGCCTGAGTGATGATTGGAGCCAGCTGAACGAGCAAAAAAAAAAAAAAAAAAAAAGAAAAAAAAAAAAAAAGAAAACCCCAACGCCACACGCATGTTAGCGCCAATACTTGGCGGGAATTCTTGCAGGTGCAGTTCAACCTCCCATCCACGATCGACCATACCTTCTTCTTAAACTCACGGGTCTTGGAAACACGGTGCGAGCCATCGCCTGTCTCTTGGTCAGAGTCCGCATCGTCGTCCTGCTGGCCGTTTGATTCAGATGGTCGGGTCGATGCTGGCGCGTCTGCTGGTTGTGCAGAAGCGCTTGAAGTTGCTTCGGCAGTCGCTGGCATGCCGCCTTGCATGGCAGAGTAGGCAGCATACATCATCATTTGCTGCATCTGTGCCTGGAGCTGGGACTGCACTTGAGCAACATCCATACCGTACGCTTGCGCGAGCTGCGTCGCGTAGGCATCCATTCCTTGGGGCATGGCGAATGGCATCGCTCCCAGCTGCGCTTGGGAGCTCGAGTCGGTCGCTGCCTTTTTGGAATCCCGGTCTGCGCCGCCATCCACCTGGGAGTAGTCGCGCTTGGAATCTGCATCATACAGCATGCACGAAATTTAGCGAGAAGCCAGACCACGACCAAGCAATCGAAAGATCAACGAAACGAAACGAAACGAAACGAAACGAAACGAAACCAAATAAACTCACTTCGCCGATTATCGAACGTGTCACGATCTCCGCGATAGTCTCGGTCACGATCGCGGTCGCGGTAGTCTCGATCACGGTCGCGGTCTCGGTAGTCGCGGTCGCGATCACGGTCTCGCTCGCGGTCACGGTCACGGTCGCGGTCTCGGTCTCGGTCTCGGTCTTGGTAATCCCGGTCCCGTTCGCGATCCCGGCTCCAATCGCGGTCCCGATCACTGGACGTTCCTCGGTCGTCGCGAGCACCGCTCCACTCGCGCTCCCGCTCACGGACAGGCGGCTGAGGCGTTGACCTTGGGCGACGATCCATGGACGACGCGGGCAATAGTGGTGGCACGGTGCCTGGTGTCAAAGGCGCAGGCGTGGTGGCGTGGGAAGAGCCACCGCTGGGACCGGAGGGCGTTGCTGGTGGTGACGGAAGCTTCCGCTTGGGAATCTTGTACTCCACAGGCAGCTTTTGCCATTCTGCAAGCAAGGACTCTGCGGCCGTCCGGACCTCCTCTTGCTCGTGCTGGAGCAGCGGTTCGACATGCTTTGAAATTTTGGCATTGTCGATGGGGTTTCGCGTCTTTAACGGCAAACACTGCAACGTTCTGAGCAGCTCCAAGAGTGGCTCGGTCGATGTTGCGTGAATATCAACGAGCCACAATCGCAACTGCTGCAATCCAAAGTGCGCCACAAAGGAGGCTAAGATGGACTTGTCCTTGGTTTTCTGTCGTTCGGGGAGGGGGGGGGGAAGATTCAGCAAACGGTGAGCAACAAGCGGAGCAAGCGGAACAACAAAAAAAAATCACTTCCCCCCCCCTCCCACAACACACAACAAAGGGCAAATGGAGCGCCCTTACTTGCAATGCTCGGAGCATGTGTAATCGCTTTTCGTCCTCATTCACTTGCAGCATGAGCCGCGAAAAATCAAGCTCCTTGGCCAATCCACCTTCGACATCCAGGGTTTCGTTGAGATCGTCCAGGAATGAGTTAAACTCCTTGCGCTTGGCCTTGCTCGGCTTTTTTCGAGAAGGCGTCGAGGCGGAGGAGGTGTCCATGGCCGCATCGTCAGAGTCGTCTTCGTCCTCTTCCTCTTCGTCCGCGGCTTGCGCTTGAGCGGCAGCATCAGAGTCCTTTGATTGCTTTTTGCCGCCAATAATTCCCTTGCAAGATGGTGCCCCACAGTAGCACGCCTGCCCTTCATCACTGTCTCCATAGGAATGCGGGTTGCGATAATTAGCGCAAAGGATGAGTTCACCAACACAAACAACAGACAAAGAGCCACACCAAAAACAAAACCCGACAAATCACAGCGTCGCTTCTTACCTGAATCGCTCAAATTTGTAATCAAAGGTGATCTCAGTCCCCGCCTTAATCGCCTTCTTGGCAAAGATGCCGACGCGAATCCGTCGATCAACAACCCACTTTTGCGTCTCGCAGTTGGGTTCGCAGCTGTGGTTGATAAAGCGCGAGATGCTGCCGCGCACGGTCGCATCGATGACTTCGTCGGAGGAGAGTGTCATAAAGTAAAAGTGGTCGTATTGTCGTTCGTGGTAGCTTTTCGTGCGCTTTTTGAACTCGCGATTGTGCACCACATCGCCCACGTATTCTATTAGAAACTGGCCACTGTTTGAGAGGGAAGAAGAACAGAGAGGCGAGATGAGCATTCTTGTCGTCTTTCGCTTCGAGGGCTCGGTTGGACTTACGGAGCGAGATCTTCCAGCACCATCAAGCCGTTGCCTTTCTTCTCGGTGCGGAACACTTCCATGGCAGGATATTGCCGGTTTTGGAACCGTTGGTTGGTGCAGTAAGTTCCACACGGGCAGCGTTTAGGGCTGCACTCGGCCATCAGCATTCGATTCAGACAGTTTTTGCCACAAGCAGTTGCCGGGTCGTCCGTCGCTACGCAACGCGATCAGAATGTGATGGATTGCCAAGCAAGAAAGTTTTCGAGTAGAAAGGGCCAAGGCAGTGAGCGGTGTGAAGCGAGAGAGAGCGCGCGCGAGAGAGAGAGAGAGGGAAGGAGGAAAAGCAAAATCGGTGTTTTACCTGGATCAAACGAGCATTCACATTCAAACTTGAACTTTGGGTCTTTCTTTGCCGACAGGTTGATGTATTCGCTGTGCGTGATGACTTGGAACGGCTTGTCTCTTGGCTCGTGGCCAACCGCAAACGTATCTGTCCAAAAGAAAACAAACAAAAAAAAAAAAAAAACGAAAAAAGTAATAGTCAGCACAAAAGCACTGTGCAAACACAACAGAGCAAGCAATCTGATTGAACAAAGCGTTTCCCAAGCCACAAAAAAAGGCATCGACCACAAACAAAAAAAATGCTCAGATTGAATCCATTTCTCAGAGCTTGCTTGTTTTTCTTCTTTTTCATTCTCCTCGCTCCAGTGATCGAAGCAAGTCGCTTGTTTGTTTTGTATTGTTCTTTCGATCTCCATTGTCGTGTGAATCCTGACGTGCTGCAGACCAAAGCAACAAAGTACCCTTCTTCATTGCTTTGACGAAGAATAAGTCAAAATTTGACAGATTTCGTTTTTTTTTTTTGGATTTTTTGATTTTTTTTTTCTTTTTGGCTGGAAACTTGTAATGCAAAAAAGCAAAAAAACGCTTGCCTCCGGCCTTGTTCTGGTGCGTCTTGAGTCCCCACTGGACCTTTGTGCCTGACTGAACAGCAGCAGCAGCAGCAGCAGCACTGGATCCTGATTGCCCCGCAGCAGTGGAAGCAGCGGCTCCAGCAGCAGCAGTGGTGGCGTCTGCGATCTGCATTGGCTCGCTGGCTGGCTCTGACGCGCTGCTGCTGCTGGTGTTCGTGCTGGCGTCGCTGGCGTCGCTGGTGGATGGCGGCTCCGTGGACATTGGCGTGGAAGTGGACGGCGCAACAGCGGTCGAGGCCGAGGTCGAGGTCGAGGTCGACGATGAGGGCGGTTCGACGTCCATCATCATGGCGCGGACGTGCTCGGCTTCGAACAAAAGCTAGAAAAAAAAAAAAAAAGGAAAAAAAAAAAAAAAAAAAGAAACGGAAAAAAAGAGTGGCGCTCAACCAAAATGAATTAGACAACAAAAGAGAGCAAAATCATCAACAACAACACCTGAGGCTGGGAACAGATGAGAGCGATGTGAGAGTGAACAATGAAAACGGGAGGAGGAGGAGAATTGCCGTGTCAATGAGAATTAGGGTGTTTTTTTTTATCAAGTTTTAGAAAAAGCAACGTTACAAACAAACAAACAATCACACAATCACACAAACACACACATTCAGAAGAGTCATCAATCACATACAGGTACACATGCAAAAAAGACAGAATCAGAAAGAGACATACAAATACAAATGCAAAAAAAAAACAAACCACAGCCAAAATTGGAAGAAGCGAAAAAATCCAGCCAACCAACAGCAGCGAGCTTAGGCTTCGTCGTCTTCAGCATCATCGTCGTCGTCTTCGGCTTCATCGTCAACGTCATCGTCGTCTTCGTTCTCGGAGCCCTCCTCGCCTTCGTCTTCGTCTGCGTCTTCTTCTTCTTCTTCCGCTTCATCGTCGTCGGCCTCTTCGGCGTCATTCGCAGCGTCCTCATCCAGACGCGCGCGCTTGGCATCACCGCTGGGAGACTCGTCGTCTTCGGCTGGGCGCTTGAGTCCCTGAGCCGCAGCAGCGTTTCGACTGGCCTCGAGCGCGGCAAAGTACGAGGTGCAGTATTGTGCGTTGGGAAGCTGCTGAATGGCTTCGCGAACGTTGGTCAGAGTCAGGCCAAAGTACGACGTCCCGCTGATGGAAGCCGAAGCTCGCTTTGACTCGCTGATGCGCATCACGGCACCGACAATGTTCGACCAAGCAGTCGAGGCGTGCTTGAAGGCAAAGCCAGACTCGGGGCTCTCAAGCGGAGTCACGCGGAAGATTGGCTGGTCGCCTTCGCCAATCTCCAGGCCGTCCAGAATTTCGCTCTCGTACGTCCACTTGACGGAAGGATCGACCATGGACGGATACTTGCGCAAGGTCTTGAATCCGATCGGATAAATGTGCTTGGAGCTCCAGAAAGCAGGACGGTCGTGGGCAATCCTGCCCAACGATACAATCGTGACATTGTTTGTCACGAACGGCAAGATAAAGTTGCCATCGGCATCACGAGGAATGGTCTTGGTCGGCTTCTGGCGCGCGGCCGCCGAGGCAGCGCCACCACTCGCAGGGTCGCGTGGGGCTCGCGCATTTGCCCTGCGCTTGCCGTTGTGTGCGGCAAGTAGCCGTTGCTTTCGTACGACCAAATCCTCACCCAAATCGCCGCTGCTTGTAAACATGTCGATGGAAAGCACAAGACCCTGGTTGAGCGCGTCGAACGGCACCTGCGTCAAATTGTTGTACTGCGCAGGCACCACAATGCTGGCATCATCGTCGGCGGACGACGTGCCGCCTTGGGTTGCGGCATCACTGGAGCCGTTGGCGTTGGCGCGCTTGATCGTCAGGCGCAAGCCCGACGACGCCTGAGACGTGCTCGCCAAAACCGCCGCCGTGCTCGACTGCTGGCGAATAGCTCGCACCACAGCGCGGCAAACGCGCTCAACCACGCGGGCCAAAGCCACGTCGCGAGCAGGGAACTGCACCACGCGCAGCAAGTCTTGCGTAACGGGCGTGCCATCAATCGTGACACGCTCGTCATCGTTGGAAGACGTCACCAGGGCAGCCACATTCACGGGCGCAGCGGGGGTCACGGGCGTGTGAGCCGCAGGAGCAGTCGCCGCCGCCGCCGCGTCCGAGGTTGTAGCAGCAGCATCAGCAGACGTAGCAGTGTCCGTTTCAGCGCTGGGAGCAGACGCAGGCGCAGACGCTTCCGATGCGGCACTCGTGGACGTGTCCATAGGAGCAGAAGTCACAGAGCTCACAGGGAGAGCAGCCACCTTGGTCAGACCGGAGAGTGCAGACGTGGCTGCAGCAGCGACTGCCGCAGCATGCTCTTCTTGCTTGGTTGCGGCAGCTGCGAGCGCATCGGCGAATCGAGTGCGAATCACTTCCAAAAAGCCGAGCTCGGGGTCGGCAACAATCTTGGCGGTGCGATACACGCCGTGCTTGGCGACACCCACAAGCAGATCGCGCGTCAAGTGCTCCGTCCACCACTCGGGGAATTGCTTGGACAGCTGCTGACTCATGCTGCGGAAGCGCGCTTCGAGGTTGGGCAAGCGCAAAATTTGCAAGCGAAGCAAATCAAACAGGGCAATTCGCTCGAGCGTTCGCGTGGCCTTCTCTTCCGACAAGACCTCCTTGTCCTTGGCACGGAAGCCTTCCAAAAAGGCGGTGGCGGTCGCGGCATCCACGGCAATGCTGGTGTCGGCACCAGCCTTGCTCGCTTGCTCGTGTCCAGCAAGCACAATGACGCAGTGGCACATGAGCAAGTAGTCCTGCAGGTACTCGTCCATCATGGCCTCCGTCTTGCGCCCGAGGTTGGCGTACTCGATAAAGCGCGTCCAGTCGCGGCGCTTGCCATCCGCGGTCGTCTCGAGACCAAAGTGGTTGAGGACCTTGGCAAAGTCCGTCTCTTCGCGCTTGGTCCAGCGGGACTGTGCCTCGTGCTTTTTCTGAGCAATGGCATCTTGGCGTTCTTGCCGGTCGGTCACCTTCTTTTCGTCACGCAACTTGCGGTTGTTGTTGTCCTGGATGGCCTGGCAAATGCGGCGGTAGCGCAGCTGCAAGTCGGCAATGCTCGGCCAAAGCGGGAGCTGCGATCCACCCTCAAATGCATTGTTCTGAGCGCCACCATCAGCAGCATCAGCAGCAGCAGCAGCAGCAGCGTCAGTAGAAGGAGCAGCCGCATCGGCATCGGCAGCAGCAGACGTGTCCATTGGAGCGGCTCCATCGTCCTCGGTCTTGACCTCGTTCTTGACACTGGTGGAAGAAGCAGCAGACTTGACTGGCGCGTCGGTGGCCATTGGAGTAGCTTGCTCCTCCTCCTCACCACTACCAGCTTCAGTCTTCACTACTGCGGGGGGCTTGTCATCCGTCTCCATGGGCTTGGACTCGCCCTCGCTCTCGCCACCGTCTTCTGCAGCGGCGCCAGACAGACCGCCGCCATTCTTGTTCAGACTAGCGAGCGTGTCGCCTGCCAGCTTGCTGGCAATCGCATCGCGGTCGGAGGCACTGAGCTTGCGGAAGCGACCCTTGAAGGACAGCATGTCGTCTTCACGAATTTGGTCCATGTTCGTCCAGCCGTGCTTGTACACGCCCATCAGCAACGACTTGTCGTCCAGCGCGGTCCAAGTGGGACTGGGCAGCTTGACGCTGGTGCCAACATCCGGGACCTGGAGCGAGCACTCGTGCACAGACTTTTCCAAAATGCAAATTTCGCGCGACAGCTCGGCGCCAATCACCGTCTCGTTGAAGAACTGCAGGGACGACAGGGTTGTGATGAGCCGCGTGGCGCGCTTCTCGAGGTGCTTGCGGAAAATCTCGTCCTTGACGACGCCGCTCTTGATGAGGTCCTCGCCTGCGCGTGTCACCTTGGCCACGCCAAGAGGATCGACGGACGCGGTCAGGCGGTCGGCCAGCATCTTCATCTTTTCCTCCTCCTTGTCGTCCTTTTTGGGGGCATCCACGCAAATGCGCAGCACGGCCTTGGCCATGTTGAACGCGGCGTCGGGCGTCAGACCTGGGAAGCTGGTCATGCTCGACACGGCACGCCAGCGATGCCAGCCAAACGACATGAGCGCGCGCTCAAACTTGAAGCTGAGCTGGCGCGTCCACTTGGCCTCCTTGGGCAAGCCCTGGCCCTTTGGTCGGGTACCGCCGGGGTTGTGACGCGTGGGAGCAGCGTCCGGGTCGTCGTCATCATCATCGCGACCGCGCCCGCCATCAAACTCGTCGTCCGAGCCAGATCCGCCAAGCTTTTGTCCAAAGCGCGCCGTTTGGCGACGCTGACGTGGACCGGCGCCAGCGAGCGCAGCGAGAGCAGCATCTTCGCCAGTCGTACCCGACTTGGTGCTCTTGGCCGTGCCGGCCACGTTGGCCTTCTTGGCCCACTTTTCCCAAAAGTCGGGATCTTCAATGTCCAGGTTTTCGCCTTGAACAGAGACAAAGCTGGCCTTGGCGAAAGACGAGTTCTTGACCTCTTGGTCATCCTGCCGAACGACCTGGGCGCGGCGAGACAGAATCTGATCAATGTCTTCGTCGCAGAAGGACGCGCCAGCACTCTCGTCGTCCAGAAGCGCGCCATAGGCGCCCTTCTTGAGCAAATCCTCGAGCTCTTGCTTGGAGAAGGTGGGCTTGTCCGAGCTCTGGATGTTCTGCAGGACAGCCTGATCAAGACCCAGCTTCATCGAAGCCTTGTCGAACATTTCGCGCTCGTACGAGTTGCGCGTGAGCAAGCGATAAATCTTGACCGACTTGGTCTGACCAATACGATGGCAGCGCGCCTGCGCCTGCAGATCGTTTTGCGGGTTCCAGTCGGAGTCGTAAATGATGACCGTGTCTGCAGCCGTCAAGTTGATGCCGACACCGCCGGCGCGGGTGCAGAGCAAAAAGACGAACGAATCGGATCCCGGCTTGGAGAAGCGATCAATGGCGGCCTGGCGGGCCTCGCCACGGATGCCACCATCGATGCGCTCAAACTTGTATTGCATGGCGGTCAGGTAGTCTTGCAAAATGTCCAGGCATCGGACCATTTGCGAAAAGATCAAAACCTTGTGGCCATTCTCGCGAAGACGCTTGAGCAGCTTGTCAATCAGCACAAGCTTGCCCGAGGCCTGGATGAGCGTCAAGAGCAGCGTGGCGGGGGACGTGGAGTAAAAGTTTGGGCCGTAAATTTCGCCGAGAATCTTCTCCTCGGCGCCGCCAATGAGGTACGGGTGGTTGCAGCACTTGCGCAGCTCCATGACAATGTTCATCAAGCTGGGCATGTCGTTCTTGTTGCAGCCTTTCGCGAGGAACTCAAAGTTGCGGCCAAGAATGGCTTGGTAGTACTTTTTCTGGATGGGCGTCAGCTCGACCTCAATGATGGTCTCCTCCTTGGGCGCAATGGACTTTTCGACATCGCCCTTGAGACGACGCAGCATGATGGGGCGCAGCAACCCTTGCAAGGCCAGCACTTGCTGCTCCGTCTTCAGATCGCCAAACTGCTCCAAGAACATCTTCTTGGACGAGTAGTCTTGTGGCGACAAAAAGTTGAGCAGCGACCACAGCTCCTCGACGTGGTTTTGCAAGGGCGTGCCAGTCAGCAGGACCGAGTGGTTGATGGTGAAGGCACGAAGCGTCTCGCTCAGGCGCGCCTTGGCGTTCTTCATGCGATGTGCCTCGTCGATAATGACGCACTTCCACGGAATTCGGCCAAGATCGTCCACGCCTTGGAGCGTCGACTCGTACGTTGTCAAGATGGCATCAAACGAGAGATGCTGCACCAGCTTGGCCTTGCCCATGCCGGCCTTGTCGCGGTCAAACATTTCAAACTCGGAAATGACACGACGCGCGAGCGGCTTGCCGTGGTAGACAATCACGTTCAAGTCCGTCCACTCGGCAAACTCGCGCTGCCAGTTGGGGAGTGTCGACAGAGGAGCAATCACAAGGAATGGGCCAGAGCCAGTGGCATTCTTGAGCGACTTGAGGAAGGTGATGGACTGGACGGTCTTGCCCAAGCCCATTTCGTCGGCAAGAATGCACGACCGGCATTGCGAGTAGCAAAAGCGGAGCCAGTTGACACCCTCGTACTGGTAGGAGCGCAACGTGTTGCCGTTCTCGAACGTCACCTTGGCGTCGAGCAGCTTGAGATCCACCGCAGTGCGCTGGAACATGACGTTGCAGTCCGCAGTGTACTTGAAGCGCTTCTGGAAGCGGATAATGTCTTGGATGGGGACGGTTGCCGCGGGCTCCCAGGTGGACTCGTCGTAGCCGAGACCGCGCCACTTGACCAGCACGAACGGGTGCTCCTTGGACTCTTGGTCGTACAGCTTGATGAGGTCGATGACGCGATCGACTTCGAGGTAGTCTTGGTTGAATGCCTCGTCGGGGTCGATGGGAATGTACTTTGTTTGGAAGCGCTGGAACATGGTCTTGAGGCGCATCTCGCCGGTCGCGAACGCGTCCTCAGTGACCCACTTGGCGTGACGGTATGACCTGCCCTTGTACTTGACCAGGTACTCGAGCACCATGGTCTTGGCACCGGAGCGCTGGGCAGCCGCAGCCGCAGCCACCTCGCGATCGTGCTCGGCTTTGATTTCCGCGCCGCCGCGAGCATGGGTGAGCAGGGCGTGGGTCGACGAGGAGTGGTAGGCAGTGTCAGAGGTGACGGAATGATCCACGTCCTTGCCAAGAGGCACCTCTCGGCGACACATGATCTTTTCAATGACCCACTCTGGGTTGGTGGCTTGGGTGGGTCGGAAGGCCGCCATTTCATCGCCGCGCGATGCCTTGCCGTCGTCGTCCGAATCGTACTCGGCGTACTCGTCGTTGGCTTCGTCGTAGCGCACAGTGCGGGTCTGGCGACCAGAGGATGTGAAGGCGGGCGCGCTGTCGCCGCCGTGTTTTCGGCGACGCGCGGCAATGCCGCCGCTGTTGTTCAGCTCGAGCTCCTCTTCGTCGGACATGACATCGGCCTCCTCCTCTTCTTCCTCGTCGTCATCATCGTCGCGCGGCTTGCGCGGCCGGCCGCGGCCTCGGCCACGACCTGGACGACCGTTCGGGACAAAGTCGCCTTCGTCGGATTCGTCCGAATCCATGTCGCGCCCACGACCTCGCCCGCGACCACGCCCTCGGCCACGTCCCGGAGTTTTCGGCGAGCCAGAGCCGCGTCCACGGCCGCGGCCACTGGGGCTGCCATTACTGCCAGAGTCCATCACGCCAGCACCAGGAATGCCGCCAAAAGTTGCAGCAGCAGCCTTCGGGGGATAGCCTGCTTGTTGCATCATCTGTTGCTGCATTTGCTGCTGCACGGCCAGGGTTTGCTGCTGAATACGCTGCTGCGGCGTCAAGTTCATTGCTCCAGCCTGCGGTTGTTGCTGTTGCTGGAGATGGCGCTGCAAGGCGAGTGCTTGTTGCTGGATTTGCGACTGATTGACAGCCGTTCCCGGTTGCATTTGTGCGTTCATCTGCTTGACCATGTCGATCATGGCCAGCGACGGGACTTGTTGCTGTTGCTGTTGTGGCTGTTGCTGCGCTTGTTGTTGTTGCGCTTGTTGCTGCAGCTTTTGTTGCAACAGCAGTTGTTGCTGCTGCTGTTGTTGTTGCTTTTGTAAAGCCAACTGCTGCTGCAAAAGGAGGTTTTGCTGTTGCTGTTGCTGTTGCTGTTGTTGCTGTTGCTGTTGCTGTTGTTGTTGCTGCTGCTGTTGTTGTTGCTGTTGTTGTTGCAGCTGCTGTTGCAAAAGCAATTGCTGTTGCTGCTTTTGCTGCGCGAGCGCTTGCAAAGCCAGCTGCTGTTGTTGCTGTTGCTGCTGCTGTTGTTGCTGCTGCTGCTGAAGCTGTTGTTGCTGAAGCTGCTGCATTTGTGGTTGAGACGCAACTTGAGGCGTGCCACCGCTCATCAGCAATTTGAGCTGTGCTTGCAGCTGCGCAGGGTTGGATGCCGCGGCAGCGGCTTGCGTCAGCTGTTGCTGCTGTTGCTGCTGCGAAATCTGCTGTTGTTGCTGGATTTGTGCACGGAGCGCCAAGAGTTGTTGCTGTTGCTGTTGTTGCTGCTGCTGGGCGGCGGTGGCAGACTGCTGCTTTTGTGCCTCTTGCATGTCGAGCTGGTGCTGTGTCTGCTGCTCGAGGTGCTGCTGGAGCTGCTTCTGGAGTTGCGCGTTGTTTTGCTGCTGGAGGGCGAGCGTCGCGTCAGTCGGGGAGCTCGAATCCTTGCCAGCTAACAGGCCACGAATGGCTTGCGACTGCTGCGAAATGATTTGTCGACTCTGCTCCGTGTCGAGATCAGCGCCCTTAGCACGGCCACTGGCCTTGGACTGCAGCGTCAGGTACTCTGTCTCCAGCGCCGCAATGATGGCAATCTGCAGCTGCTTTGTGCTGGCGTCCGCGTTTCCGCTCTCCATGTCGACCCTTCGGCGACGGATTTCAGCCGCAAGGTAGCGCTTGCGCGCCGCCTCGTTGCGAGCAATGTCCTTCTGCGACTGCTGCATGACGCCGACGGGTGCCTCGGGCACGGGGGCCTGCTGCGCCCGTTGGCTGTCCTTCAAGACGTTCCGGAAGCGGTAGAGCTCCATGCGGTACACGCTCAGAAAGTCGTCCGGCACGGGTCGGCCCAGGTGCGTCTGCAGTGTAAACTTGAAGTCCTCCAGTGATGAATTTCCACTCTGTTGTGAATGACGAGCGTGAGATTGACTTTGCACTCAAAAGTCTCCACAATCGTGATCCTTGTCTTGTCGCGTTGCTTTCTGATTCTGAGGGTTTGTGTGTTTGAGAGTGTTGTGAATGCACAGTGGACGTGCGAAAGGGGTGAAGCCTGTTCAAGTGGACGCAGCTTTTGACCTTCGTTCCTTCCTTCCCTCTCCTGTCATATCTTCTGCAATAGGAGCATTGCAGTGTGCTTGATTTCAAAACCCCCCTTTGACAATCGGGGCGGTCTGGGAACACGGTAGTCACCCCAAACAAAAGCGCGGGAAACGGACAGCGGAGACGACAGCACAAAACCACTGTCAACGACAAACGTCGCCTTCAACCAGGTTTGCAGCTCATTCCGTCGATGCACCTCACTGAATCACTGAATCACTGAAGATGGGACAAGTCAAGCCCTGGAGAAGGAACGAGAGAGACAGAGAGAGACAGAGAGAGGAGGACACCAATCCAGAAAAAAAAAAAAAAAAAAGCGCGATCTCGCCATTGAACGAAGCATTGCGCTTTGGCCAAAGGAAAGGCAAGTCCTCAGCGGGGGACAGTCGCTGGAGGACCAGGCTGCAAGGAGGGGGACGGGTGCATGTGAAACCCAATGCCAGCGACGCTGGTGGGACGAGGTCCCCCTGCCCCTCTCGCTCTACCTCGCCTGACACAATGGAGAAGCAAGCGAACGGAGACAAACAAATGTTTTTTTTTTTTGTTTTTTTTTGGCTGGGTTTTGCATTGGAGAAAAGATTCTGAGATTGGTGCGACGACGCGAACAAGCGGGGGTGGTAAGCAAAAGGGAAGATGGCAAACAAGAGCCAGAGCCAGAGAGAGAGAGAGAGACAGACAGAGAGTGGGAGAGAGAGAGGCAGGCGAGAAAGGGGGGCGAAAACGTGTGGCGGACGTCTTCGTCGTTCGTTTTCCTCGTGGACGAGAAGGGGGAAGGCGGGAAGACCGACAACGCATACAACACAACGAGACACACAGAGCAAGCAGCAGCAGAAGTAGTAGAAACAGGAGCACAAGTGGAAACAGCGGGAGGTCGAACAGACCCCCAAGTGTAACCCCCCTTTGCTGCTTTGCCCTATTGCGCTATTGCGTTGTTTGAAGCAAAGGACAGCAAGAATAGAGCTGGCAATGGAAGAGAACACAAGAGGAAAAAAAAAAAAAAAAAAAAAGCGCGGGAAATCCTCACCACTTGCGCCTTGACTGCCTCCGAGACGGCTGCCATCGACTCCTGGCCGCGCGCCATGGCCGCCATGACGACGGCGCGGAAGAAGACCTTGCAGGGGACGGTCGGCTCGGGCGCAGCGTTTGCAGCCGCGCGGTGGGCGTCCCAGTCAAACACGGGGTCCATTCAAGCTCCAATGGAAAAAATGTAAGAGTGAGCTGTCCCGGAAAGGGGGGGGGGTTTGAACGTTGCTCAGAAACAGAAAAAACCAACAGAAAGTGCAAACAAGTAGACAATGACAGAGATCTGCAGATGCTTTGGTTATTTTTCAAGGAGGGCCTTTTGATCAGAGAATCCGATGCGTTGCGTCCTTGAAGCTCCACTTTCTTTGTTCCTCGATCTCTTCCAACCCTTGCTGTTCTGCTGTCGAGCTTCGTGTCAGACGTGTTCCAATGCTGAGGCAATTCCATTCTGCAATGAATGAATGAAGGCAGTCCTTTTGTTTCTTACCGCTGCTCGCGTTCTTCAAAAAAAAAAAAAAAAAATGTCCGTGTCTGCCGCGTCGCTGCGCCATCGCGCGCCGGCCACAGCAGCAACCAACACCGGACCGTCACTGGGCAATCAGGACGCATCGTCCAAGTCCGATGATCCGCGTGGTGAGAAGGGGAATCGCACGAACGCAGCCGAGCATCATCAGCGGCTTCCCGCCATTGCCGCCGTGTCGCCGTTCCTAGTTCTGGCCATGCTGTTTGTCGTGACGGCCATTGGAGGATGGACGTACACGCGTCTGCCTGAGCCCAAAGTAAGCAGATTCAGACGATGCGTGACGGGAAAGTCCCAAGCCGTCGCAATCCACTTTGCACAATATTCCGACAACCCCATACAATCATACAAGGCTTCACTTCGAAGCATTGTGCAGCTGTACTATATGGTTGTGCAAAAAAAAAAGTCACGTATTGGTCGATTGGATTGGATTTTCGGATTAAAACAAAACAACAAAATGACATTCTTGTGCTGGACAGTCAGCGGCGATTCCAGCAAGCGATTTCTCAGAAGCTCGAGCAAGGCAACATCTGCACGCAATCACGTCGTTTGGAGTTCGGTATGTCGTTTGTTGTTGCAAATATTATGGAGCTTGTATCCCCTGTTTGTTGACCTCGACTCTCTGCTTGCATCAGAACCGTCGGAACACGGGCAAACGAGGAACTCACACCAAAGTACATTCTGGATCAACTTGCAAGCATGAAGGCAACCGCGGATGCCAAGGAGGATTTCCTCGTTGAAATTGAGGTGCAGCGGCCGTCTGGAGTCTTCCCGCTGGCCTTCCTCGGCGGGTTTACCAACGCCTACCAGAACGTGACGAACGTGCTCATGCGGATTTCGTCCAAATCCCGCCCAGCGTCGCGGGACAGCGCCTTCCTCGTGTCGGCGCACTTTGACTCGTCGCTGGGCACGGTGGGCGCTTCGGACGATGCCGTGAGCATTGCGACTGCGATGGAGTTGGCGTCCAATCTCTGCGCGCTGCCGTCCCCGCCGCGCCACAACGCCATCATTTTCATTTTCAACGGCGCAGAAGAGACCATCTTGCAAGCGGCCCATGGCTTTATCACCCAACACCCGTGGGCAAAGACCATCGTCGCGTTCTTGAACATGGAGGCAGCAGGCGCGGGCGGGCGCGAGCTTGTCTTCCAAACTGGACCCAAGAACGCGTGGCTCGCGCGTGCCTATGTCCGCGCCAGCCCATACCCTTACGCCTCGGTCATTGGCCAAGAAATCTTCCAAAGCGGTGTTGTGCCCTCGGACACGGACTTTCGCGTGTATCGCGATTTCGGCAACATTCCCGGCCTGGACATGGCGCGCACCGCGAACGGCTACGTCTACCACACAGCCTTGGATGACGAGGCACATGTCACGGAAGGCTGCATCCAACGTTGCGGCGAGAACGTGTTGGCCACGTTGCTCGACTTGCTGCACTACAACGGGGATGTTGTTGGCGAATCTGCATCCTCGACCACTGTCTCCCCACTGATGGCTGCCATTCAAGCCGAAGCTGACGTTGTGCCGGTATTTTTCGACATTCTTGGCCTCTTTGCGGTCGTCTACTCGCATTCGCTGGGCGTGGCGTTGAACGGAGCGACCGCATTCATTGCCATTGTCTGTCTGGTCTTGTGGAAGCGCTCCGCCAGTGGCCGCCGCTCTGACATCCTGTACAGTGTCGGCACGCATTTCCGAGCACTCGGCATGGCGACTCTGGTCCCCAGCTTGATTGGCGTTGTGCTCGCTTTCGGCCTGGGTTTGCCAATGACCTACTACGGCAGCCCCGCGATGGTGTCTGGCCTGTATGTGGCTCCAGCGCTCGCCACGCTCATTCGGACGCATCTTTCGAGGGGCTCGGCGCGAGGCAAGGTGGTAGGGGCTGCAGAACTCGAGTTGGAGACCTTTATGGGCGCCACCACCATCCACGTCGCCGTGCTGTCCCTGATGACTGCGCTCGGACTGGGCAGCGCCTATCTTCTCTTGTTTTGGGTCGTCTTCCCTGTGGCAGGCCGTCTTGTGGGCGCCATGTTGGTACGCGCGCGCGTCGCCTCCACGTCCTCTGCGCCCCGGCAAGTCTCGGCTGCAGACACGCTGGTTTGGCTGGCCCGTCTGCTCGGCTACTCTTTGGCTGCCCTCGTCTCGTCGCACTTGATTATTGAGCTGTTTGAGTTTTTCATTCCCATCACCGGGCGCAGTGGATCCGTGTTGCCTGGCGACGCCTTTATTGGCGGATTGGCCGGCCTGTTTGTCGGCTGGCTCTCCATCTCCTTGATCAGCGTTGTGCATGGGTTTTCCCACCCTCGCCGCGTGGAGCGGGCCTTGTGGGTTGTGACTGTGGTGGCTGTTGTTGCCGCGTGCACGCTCTGCCACCCGTATCACGAGCAGCACCCCAAGCGCCTCTTTGTCCAGCATGTCCAGCGTCGCATGCACGATGCCACCGGCAGCCTCGTCAGCGAGGATGACAAGCTTTGGTTGATTCCATTCGATGCCACTGGCCTGTATCCGCTGACCCCGTTCCAACCGTCCCTCTTGCACAAACTCACGGGCCATGAGCTGCCCGTGTTGAAGCCCTTCCGCCCCGACAACCCACAGCAACGGCAGGTGCATCGCGACATGTTTGAAGTGGCCGCGCACCAAGTCACCATTCCGCAGAATGTCGACTTTGTCTACGGAGGCCTGCCGTGGTATTTGCCAGTGCGCGAGCTTGTGACCAACACTTTCGCCATCCATGCGGATGTCGTTCGCCAGCGGCTCCTCACCAAGGAGCAAGTGGCTGCCGAAGCCGCCACCAAGAGCGCCACACACCGTTTTCTCGATCACCAGGTGACAGTGAAAGAGAGCAAGGTGGATGAGGCCACTCGTCGGCGCACAGTCTCGTTTCAGGTGACGGGACCCGACCACATGACACTGTATCTCCAAGCAGTCCGCCCATCGACGGCGCCCGAAAGCGCGCTGCCGAGCATCACGGCCTGGTCGTTCCTCAACCAAAGCGTTCCTGTGCATTTTGCCGACAGCGAGGGTTCGTACTTTATCTTCCTGGCCACTGGTTCTCCAGGTCTGACGAGCTGGGATGTGACTGTCGAGCTCAGTGATGCAAGTGCGCAGCTCGCCATTGCCGCAGCCAGCCACTACCTCGAGGAGACGACGGTCGTCGCTGGAGCCATCGTTCGACTCCTTCCCAGCTATGTTGCCGCCATTTCGTGGTATTCCACGTACAGTTCTTTTGTTGTTTCATGAAAAGGGGGTTTTGATTGATTGATTGATTGATGATGACGATGATTTGGAATTGTACTGAACAGTCAATCACAATGAAGGCTTTGAAAAACTCTCATCATCGCAAGCAAGCGCTCATAAACAGGGAGCACACAGAGAGCGCAGAGATATCTAGTTGGCAAACGGAGGCCAGCCGAGCGACTTGCCTCCGATAAGGTGCACGTGCAGGTGGTAGACGCTTTGGCCTGTAGGGAGATGGAGAGTGAAAGTGAGAGGACGAGTTGTAAAAGGGGTGATGGAATCGGAGAAGACTGACCTCCATCGGCGCCATTGTTGATGACAATACGATAGCCGCGAGCGAGTTTCTCCTGCTCGGCGACCTTGCGCGCGACGACGAGAAGGTGGCCAAGAAGCTGTCGTTAAATTTTCGAGCGACGTGAAAAACAAAAAAGGCCTCAGAATCACAACAAACCCACGATAGCCAAAAAGCCACATTGAACGATATTTGCCAGATATTTGCCAGTACCTGCTCATCTTCGTCGGTGGAATCGGCAATGGTGGCAATCGGCTTCTTGGGGATGATGAGAATGTGTGTCGGAGCAGTCGGGCTCACGTCACTATGACGAAATTCCACCGGTTTGTAACGAGAGTGATTGAAAGGTGAGCAGCAGTGGATTTTCGAAACTCTGAGCCAAACTCTGAGGTTTTTTTTTTTTTTTTTTTTTTTTTTTTTTTTTTTTTTTTTTTTTGCTGGGGTTGCATTGCAAACCGGCTTGTTTGGCTTACCGGAAGGCGAGTGCCTGAGTTCGGCGTCAGAATCGAGCGCGTTTCAGGGTTGAGAGAGTAACGAGCGCCGCACGCATGGAAACGCGGGTTGGGTGAGGAAGGCACCCACGGGGGGGCAGCGTAGACCGAACGGAAGCGAGTGAGGAAAGAAGGAATCGAAGGAGGGAAAGTCGAGCAAAGGTACCATTTTGTTAGCGACCGCAGTGAGCAAGCGTATGCAAAATGATGCACTTTTAAACCATTAGAGTTGGTCTTCTCGCTCTCTATCTCTCTCTCTCTCTCTCTCTTTTTCTCTCCGTATCGTCGTCGCTCGTTGTTTACCTGGTCGTCCTCAAACACAATCTGGGCGGGAATCTCCTTGCGAGCAATCTTGCCAAAGATGGTGTCTGCTTGGCGCGGCTGCTGCGCTGCGGCGATCGCTTTGGCCTGCTCGTCCGACATGGTCTTCTTTTGGGCGAATGCTGAGAATGACAGAGAAGCGAATGAGCGGCTGCTGGATTCAGAGAATTCAGCCATTCTATTGGGACCACCACGACCTGCGATCACTGCTTTGGTGGCAGCAGCAGCATTCGATAGAGCTGCGAGGCGACCGTTGCTCTGAGAAGCAAAGGAGCGAAATGCCGGGTAACGGAAAACGCACCGAGAAATGGCCGAAATTGACATGTTTTGATTTTCAGTGCAGTGTCTCAGAAGTTAAGAAGAGGATGATGAAAGTAAGTACAGTAGTATGGATTTAGTTTGGGATTGAGTCGAAGGAAAGCTCAAGTGTCGAGCACGCAGAAAAACAAAGAGTGAAGCACAAGCGGTAACCAAGCGTCGCGTTTGAATAACGAGACACATTCGCAAACGTCTTCTATCAACCATAAGCGAGAGAAGCGCAGTCGTTGTTCAAAAACCCAAAAACACTCGGTTTTCCCGCCAAAAAGTACAAAGCGCGCGCAAAAAGCCAAAATCCCCGAAAAGCAAATGTCGAACGAGAGCTCTTCCGCCGCCGATGGTAGCACCATTACGCCAGTGAATGTTAAATCGGCCGCATCGATCGAGCCGACCACTGCCGCGGGCAGCAACAGCAGCAGCAGCAACAGCGTCGATGGTGGCGCGGGAGTTTCCCGCCAAAACGGCGATTCCTCGTCGCTTGGCGCCGCTTCCTCCTCTTCCTCCTCCTCGTCGTCGTCTTCTGTCGCTGCGGCTTCAGGCTCGAGTTCAAGTCAAGTGGATCTTGATGCGCAGATGGCCGCCGAGATGGCCGATCAGCACGCAACCCCGCAAGAGCTCATTGCCGAGCGAATGCAGCAAGGACGTCGCCAGATGCTCTGCGAAGAGTACCTGCTGGCCGTCGACTGCTTCCAAGAAGCCGTCGAGACAAGCGTCGTTCTCTATGGCGAACTCGCGGACGAGTGCGGCGAGCCATTCTTCCAGTACGGCAGTGCGTTGCTGGCTGCAGCGCGCGCTGAATCGCAAGTCTTTGAGCGTCCCGACAACGCTTCCGCCAGCAAGAACGAGTCAGACGACGACAGTGATGATGACAACGATGAGGACGATGACGATGCCGAAGCCGCAGCCGCCTCCAGCAAGGGCAAAGGTGAGGCTTGATTTTTTGATTTTGGTTTGTTCAGGCTTTTTCCCCGAAGTGGCGCAGTGGGTGCTCGAGCAGCCATTCTATGTCACTGACGAGGAGAGTTGATGGTGGTGGTGGTGGTGGTGGTGGCTGGAGATGGTGGCACAGGTAGTGTCGTGGTTGGCCCCCGATCTAACTCCTAGAGAACTCGATTTACAGGGAAAGCAGCCAACCAAGATCAAGAGAATGATGACGACGGCAACGAGCAGGGACAGGACGACGAAAACGCTCCAGCAGACGATGAAGACGTCGACAATTTGCAGCTGGCGTGGGAAAACTTGGAGTGCGCGCGTGTTATTTTTGCCCGCCAGTCCAGCCTGAAGGCGCGTCTTGCCTTGGCTTCGGTGCATGCGCGCTTGGGCGAGCACAGCGTCGAATCTGAACAGTTTGACCAGGCGTTCACCGACTTTAAAGAGTGCCTTCACATCCGCGAGAGCATTTTGCCAGCTCACGACCGTTCCATTGCCGAACTCCTCTTCACAATGGCGATCGCGTATCAATTGGGCCGCCATTACAATGAATCCGTCGACAGCCTTCAGCGTGCCATGACGGTGATGAACATGCGTTTGCGCTACCTTCGCTCGGGCGAGGCGCTGCGCGATGCCACCGCGCCTACCTTGTCGGCCGCCAACGAAGCGTCCAAGATCATGTCTCCGCTCCCGGCCACACAAGCTGAGATTGACCAAGAGATTAATGACTTGACAGAGTTGATTCCCGACATTCGATCCAAGGTGAGTTGGGGTTTTCAGGTGTTGCTTGGAACCGCTCTTTTGTTTGTTGTTCTTTTGTTGTGTTTTTTTTGTTGTGCGTTTACTGAGTTTTATCATGAATCTGGTTTCGTTCTTGTCTTTGGATTAGATTGCCGAAATCAACGAAGAGGGCGAGGCCTTCCGAGCCGGTCAATTTGAAATGATCAAGCATCAACTCGGTGCGACGAGCAGCAGCAGCAGTGCTCCCGCGCCGGTATCTGCCGCTGGCGCTGCTGTGGCAGAGAAGCGCAATCTCGCTGCCAGCCTTGGGTTTGGCACTGCTGAAGATGTTGCGGCCAGCTTGTCCCTCGCAGGTTCTTCAAGCTCTAGTGCCGCTGCTGCGGCCGCTGCTGTTGTCAACACGCTGCAAGTCCGACGAAAGGTTGCCCCTACAGCTGTGTCCAGTGCAAATGTGGCGTCTGGTAGCAGTAGCAGCAGTGCACCTGTCGCCACGCAGAAGCGCCAAAACGAGGATGACGAAGGAGCGGAAGATGCCGGCAACAAGAAGGCACGCCTGGATGCTTGAACGGGGTTTTTTTCCTCGCAAGACGTGGAGCCATGTGCCTTTGTTGTTTGTTCTTGCATGGGATTGAGTGCCTTTTGAGTTTTGCCATAAAGGTGCGAATTGGACATTGAAAAGCTCGTGTTACAACCTGGGATGATGAGCTCATTCTTCACTACTATAGCTCGCTAGTAATACGATACTTCCGCAGCCCATTCTATACACTTCCGTTGTGGTTTGTTCCAGGTCAAGTTACAATGTGAGTGAGCAAGGTCCATGCACAAATCACCTCTCCTTCCTTGCTCTCCAATATCTTTACAGCAGAATCCTCACTTGTTTTCGATTCTCTTGTTTTTGCATATCCGACACACTTCTGCATTGTTCCTGATCCTGATAACTTAGACTCTGACTCGACACACAGTCGTCCTTTGCTTTTCCATTGCCAATGCGTTTTGCTGCCGTTCGCTTGGCCTGCTCAGCCTCAGCCTCGGCCTGCGCCCCTGCGTCCGCCGCCGCCGCTCGCCACATCCATCTCTCTGCTGCTTCCAGTGCTGGTCGCAATGTCCGACTAAGGTCTGGCCCAGCGTGCTGTCCCTCCCCCCTGCTCTTCACTGCTCTTTTCCTCGTGGCTGGGATTGTCTCGTTCACTCCCAGCGAAACTCACGCTTTGAAACTGCCTGTTTGCTGTGTTGTGCATGTAACAAAAAACCAACAGTCTTGGCATGTCGCGCAGTGGAAACGAGTTTGGAGTGCTCACCGACGGACCAGACTGGACGAGCACAGGTAACAAAAAAAAAATGAACAAAAACATAGCTTGATCTTCACCATTCCGTAGCGAAATTTTGTTTTGTCTTGTTTTATTCTGATACTGATCTCTCAACTCCTTTTTCAATCCTGTTCTGCTGCAGATGGCAAAGTCGCCAACCCCGTGTCCGAGGCACAAGCAAAGCGCATCAAGTATCACTCTGACATTTACCGCGCTATTCTGGCCATGACACGCAAAATGTCCATGCTGAAACTGCTGCCCGACAAGCAGCTGCCAGCGCCGTTCGAGATTGAGCGCGCACAGCAAGCCCTCGCTCAGCCATTCGCAGTGCTCAAGAACGTCCCAGGCTCACGGCCGACTACCCTGCTGCGGTCGGTCGAGGACTCTTACAGATCGCGACGCCCCAAGCCTGCACCCGCTGGGGAGCAGGCACCTGCTCGCCCTGCTCGTAAGGCCCGCGTGACGCTCGCAGCGGCTCCAGGCACAGCTCCCAATGCGCGTCAATAGTCTCAAAGAGGTGTATTTCTAGTGTTGTTTTGTGTATTGTTGTTGGATTTGCAATTCGACCCCATTGGTTTTCGGTTTTGATCTTTTTCTCTTTCTTCTTTTCATGCTGGGGTTGTGCAGAGCGTTTTGGGTGGTTTCCTGCTGTTGGTTGGTCGGTGGTTGAGTGGTGGGAATGAAGGTGCTGGCTGTCCTTTATGATGAGAACGAGTTGGTTGGTCGCTCGCGCAAGTCACATTGCGTTCTTGATTCGTCACTCCACAGCTTAGGAGCAGATGCGCTAGCGTGATGACATCGAGTGAATCCATCACACATCTGTTTGAGGTACACTAAACACTTTTTCCGTTGGGCTCAAATCTGGATGGAGAGCCATCGACATTGCTCAATCTCACAATCCCGTCAACAAATCTCAGATCGTCTTCCTAAACGAGGCAAATTAGCTCCATCGATGAATCGCCAATCGGTCTTTTTGTACTGTATCGCATCGCGAGCGAGGGAGAAATTGGCAACCTGCGCGCGACAATGGTCCCCGATGCACTCGGGGTGATTCGACTCTCGATTCTCGATCACCTGCCTTGTTGGCTTCAACCAACTCCTCAGATCTACGACAAAACGTCAAAAGTCTACTTCCAGAGTCAAGTCATTTAAGGCTCGGGGGGACAACCATTGTTTTTTGTCTGCTCGAGCTCGTGAAGCTGAAAGCACACGCTCATAACCCAAAAGGACCTTACCAAGCCTCCTGCGCCTCGTGCACTATTTGTTCAGATTCGACCTAAAAGCTCCACCATTTCGTGGTTGCCAGCGACTTTATTTGGTTGCGGTTGTTTCCTAATTCGCGTTTTCATGACCCGAAACAATAAGGTCGAATTTTTAAGTCTCACGCGCAAAACAGCCCACGCCTTCCCCACGCTCGCCATCGCTCCATGCCCACTCTGCCAATCGCTCATTGCAGACTTGAAGAGTGACTTGCGGGGGCCATTGCTGTGCTTGTCCTCGCGGTCCATCTCTCGCTCCTCGCTCGCTCGCTTTCGTTTCGCTGCTTGAATGGCGAGTAAACACAAGAAAACAAACACCTTACTTTAAAAAAGGGCGTTTTTTGGTGCAGATTTTGTAAACAAACCAACTCTATTTCAAAAGAACTGCCAACCCACCACGCACTCACTCTGCTTCTTCCATGCCGCGCGTGAGTGCAACACATTGAGGGCAGTGGGAGTCTTCTTTTGTTGGTTGAAAAATTGCATTGCAATTTGGGACGACTCCTGGTAATACCTTCCAGCCCTCTTCACCAACATTTCTCCCCCCCCCCCTCCTCTCCGCGTCATTTCGATGACGAGTCATTTGCTGTTGTCTGTTTCAGCTTGGTTCATGCTGCGCGTCCCACAAGCACCTTCTGGACACGCAGTTGCGTTTGTCCGCTTCATGGAACCCTCGCGAATCACTGGAACCGCAACTCGAATTGACTTTCGGACGAAGCTTTATGCTTCACACTGATCACCTCCCCGCCGCGACACACTCGCTATGTCATGTTGTTGGTTTGGCTATTTCAGGTTGCTAGTTGCGACCCACAGGCATTTCTAGACGCGCCTCGGCGCGTCAGCCGTTCGCGGAACCAACTTTGAAACCGCTGGAGAACCGAACTAACCACAAACCGACATCGTCGCTTCCCGCCCTTCTTCAATGGATATAAATTTCCCAAGGCCTGTAGTGCACGAGCATACAGGTTCGCTAATGCTATGTCATATGACCAGACATGGCTCTCTGCCAATTTTGTGTCTCCAAGCTCCTTACACCCATGTCCATGCTCCCGCTCCTTTCTCCGTGGTTTTTGAGCATTTTGATGCTTTTCCACTCTCTCCTCCCAATAAACTTAATACAAAAAAAAAAAGGGCAGTGGAGACGACTGCGCGACCCCCCCCCCCTGTGCAAGCCAAGCTGCCTTGGCGTTTTCGTTCGCTTTTGTTCTGACACTGCTTGCTTTCCCGTAGATGTGGTGCGAGATTTTGGCATTTTGTTTTTGACAGCATCAATCCAGATGTCGCACTCTTTTGTGTGTGGCACGAGCTTTTGGGCTCAGTGCCGCTCGACCGTCCGCACTACGAAAACATCACGGTCTTCCTCAGAACACTCACGACTCGCGTCAAGCTCCAAAAGCCCGCTTGTCTTTCCAACCAGCGCGGCTCTTTGTTGCTTTGTTTTGTTTGTGTTCAACAGAGACAATTTTCGACATGTACACAAACAAATAATAACAAGCGAATGTTCGTTTGGGGTTTTAAAAGCGCCATTTAATTGTTTCGCTCAGGTCACTCTTCAAAATTTCAACACTCTTGTTAACACAAACCATGGAAACTCTGACCATGCAAATGCCCCGCTCGCCCCGCCCGCGGTCGATTGTTGTGCAACCCATCGAGCCAATTGCGCTGGACAAGGCGCTGAGCTCGCCGCTGTTCCAGGAGCTGTCGAGCGACTGCTCTGCGCTCCGTTTGGCTGTCTTCAGCTGTCCGCTCGTGCAGCAACTCGCCGAAATTGACCCCGAAATTTACGACGACATTGACGAGTGCCTCGCCGACCCCGCGTTCATTGACGAGCTCGAGAGCCTGCTGTCCGACCCAAGTGCCATCCGCACCCTTCTCGACGAGTACCAGGACGAGCTCTCCGACGAGTACGGCTGCCTCGCACTGCTGCTCTAACCCTCGGAACAAGCACACTATTTTTTTGATATTTTTTTTCTTGGATTGTTTTTTTTTTTTTTTTTTCGCCATCGTTTCAATTTTGCTTCCCCTGCTTTTCTATCACTGGCTGATAGAGCCTGTTTGTCTCCGCCTCTGAAAAGGCACGGCTACACTCATCTTGGAGTGATACGCCGGTGCCCTCTTGTTGTTGTTGTTGTTGCTTCTCATTGCCTGTTGGCTTCGCTATTGAGTTACGCGACAAAAAGCCGTTGTCAAATAATACAAAATCATTCGAATCAAAAAAAAAAAAAAAAAAAATCCGTCGCACTTTGGTTGGACTTTAAGGATGATGATGATGATGCACTCGTGCACTGCACATGTACGCCTTTTGGCTCTGGTCGATGTTGCAGTGTTCGAAGGACGGGTGGATGTGCTCGCAATGCTTGTTGCTTTTTTTGTGCGGCAGGTCCCCGACTCGTGTGTGTGTGTGTGCGGGGCGTGCGCGTGCTGGCATCGCCCACGAACTGCGGAGGCTTCTTTTTTTTCTGTTTTTTTGTTTTTTTAAAATCTGTCGCGCGAGTTGCTTCAGCTTTACCTCCACGGATGCTGGTGTTGTCCACAACTTGTTGAATGGCAAACGGAGAACAGCAGAACCCGTCGGCGCGGGAATGGAGCAGGACAGCGAGCGAGCAAGACGACTTTGAATGGGGAAAAGAGGGCGGAGTCAGTCCATTTGAATCTAGATGACATCAGAGAAAGAAAGCAAAACAAGAAAAAAAGGGGCTCGTCAATGTCAAAAAAGGGCTGCACGCGTGGGCTCTGAGGGGGGGGGGGAAATGTCAAAGTGCGAGTTTCGATCTAACCAGCCCAAAACAACAGAACCCCTGAGATCTCGTCGCATCAAACACAAAAGGCAGCAGCCTGCTCCAATAAAAAAAAAAGAAAAAAGTAATCATATGGTATTATTGGTACAAGATTTTTAAAAAATTACATGAGCCTCATCATCAAAATCACGACAAAACAAAAACAAAACAAAAACAAAAACAAAAAAATAGGGAGGAATTTGTTGCGACGCGGTTGTCAAGGTGCTGATGCTGAAATGAGTCAGTTGCCATGAGTTCATGCAGAAGCAGAGCTGAGCACGTTGTAAACACTGTCTTGGTCCTGGTCCTGGTCCTGGTCCTGGTCCTGCTTGAGGAGGGTGATGGAGTCCGAGGCCGAGGGGTCGGAGGGTGGTGTCTCCAACGGCGCGTCGCTGTTGTTGTCGACGGTGCCACCCTCCATGACGCGACGGTTGTCATCTGCTGCTTCTAGCGTGGAAGACTCATCCTCGTGGTCCCTTGGTGACGGCGATCGCTTTTGCTCGTCGTGCTGCTGGGCTTCAGCGAGCGATAGAATGAGGCCGCGAATGGCCGGGCGCTTGCCCGAGACGTCTGTCGCTGCAAACCAATCCTTGTCCTGCACTCATCAATTATTGAGAGGACAAAGCAACAGTCAATGTACACGTCCCGCAAAGCAAGAAGATGAACAGCATCCTGTCGAGAAAAGCATGACCTTACACATCGCATCCCTCGGTCTGGATTGGTGGCAAAGAGCTCAAAGTAGTGCAGCAGAAACACGCCGCAATCGCAATAGTTGTTTTGCTTGGGAATCTGCGCAAAAGAACAAAAAAAAAACAAGGGGGGGGGGTTTGCAGCGAACGTATCAACTGAGCAACATCCAACCCAAATCCAACCTGAGGCTTGACCAGCGGCATTTTGTCAAAGGACACTGCGGGTTCGTTTGGACGCTTGTTGGCCCATTCGAGAGTCAGGTAACTGTGAGAAAAAGCGAACACGGAAAGCAAGCAAAGTCCAAAATCGAATCGTCAAGACATGTAAACAAAAATAAGTAGTGCAATCAACACGTTTGCATCGGCGAAAATACCTACCGCTTGATCAATTTAACGGGCGAGGCATGGGCTCTCTGGGCGCCAAGCGAATCCATGACGATAATTCGAGGTGTGCTGCGCGAACGGCAACCAAAAAAGCAGCAGAACAGCAAAAAGCACCAACAAACAGCAAACAGCAACGGGTTGGCCTTCCAAGAAGAAAAAAACCAACATCGCCCCAATCTCTTGCATTCTCGCACTTCAAGGAAGGTGTGCCGTACGTTGGTGCGAGATTGGCCGCCTTGGTGTCTTCAAACACATCGTCCGAAGCGACGACCTCCTCCGACGGATTCTCCACGCTTTGTGCTTGTGCATACTGCCCGGCAAAGCATATTACAATCAAGTACCAATGTGCACTACGGGAAAAAAAACGCGGCCAAAGCGAATCATCGAGTGAGATGAGCGGAAGGGGGGGGGGGAAAGATGGAAAACCAAGACAACAGCACACACCCCCTGACGTACTTTTCATTCACGGGCACGGCCACAAAGTCTTTGGAAAAGATGTCCACGTCTCGAGTCCACGACTTTACATTCTCGTACTGGAGTTTGGCCTTCTCGTCGGCGGAGAGTCTGAGTAGTCAAAACACGGCATTCAGCAACACAGCGACGTCCAAACCTGGTTTCCCCAAACCCTCGCCCCCATCGGCTCGTGTTAGACGCAGCACGTACCGCGCGGGCGATTTATCGGTTCGCTGTGTCGTCAGCTTCAAGTAAAAGTACGAGCTAAAGACGTGCCATCGTGCGCGCTGCGCCTCGGATAGGAGAGAATACTCGATGTACCTTGTGCACAGACATGTACAGATGAGCGCAACGAGCTGCTGGTCCACAGACCCCATGCTTCAATGCGCCTACCACAAGTAAAACTGCAGAATGACATCGTTCAGAAACTCGCCAGACTTCAATCGTGCCAAGTCGGCGTTGGTGATGAGCAGGTTAACTTTTGGGGCCGGTGCGTAGAGAAATGGCCTGGTTTTTGTTTCCGCAATGTAGCAAATTGGTTTGTGAGCAGTCAGATCCTTCACGCCAATTCACCACAAATAAAAAAAAATCACGAGCATCCCCAAAATCCACTGCAGTGTTCACGTTACAAACCTGGAAAGCTGCGACTCAAACTCAAACGTCAAGTCCCTGGCGCTGGCTGGCGTCACGATTTCGACGGCGTCCTCAGAGCCATCCTTACTAGGCGAGATATCACTCAAGTCTACCACTTCGGAGAAACGCCGGCCAGGCCGACTTGGAAGACTCGAGCTCCGAGACCGACCACTTCGCAGCGTTCCTGCCGATTCGTAAAAGGACTTCGCAAATGCCGACTCGGTGCGGTGGGCAGCTCGCGACGACGTGGCGGCCCCGGAAACATGGCTACTAGAATGCAGCAATGAGTTGCTGCTGGAAGTCGGCGAGGGTGTGTTGAACATGTCGAGGGAAGCAACCACCCTCGATGGAGGCGTTTTGGGGACAATGCTGAGCAGACTAGGTGTGTTTGTTGAAGTAGAGTCCACCTGGCGTTGGCCGACGGTGCGGGCTGGCGGGATGCCAGACAACGATGTTTGAAAGTTTCTAGGAATCGAAAGCTCGACGCTGCCGCATTCAACTTCCAGCAGCGCGTGTGCTTGAACGCTAGTCCTCGAGGCCACAAGCTTGTCTAAGAGCGTGTCTTTCAGCTCGGAAGCGTTCAACTCGCTCGTTGCGACGGGCAGCTCCACAATCAGCCAATTTGGAAGTAATGGGAGCGCTGCGCTGTCGGGAGTACGCTGCATGTCTCTCCAGATGTTCGAGTTCAGGTTGATTTGAATAAACTTGCTGTTTGTCGGCACTCTGACGCGACGGAGACACGCGTAAGGAAACTCCCACAGCTGAAAGTTGTCTTCCTCATCGCGGATGCGGGACAATCGCTCGCTGTCAAAGGTGGACGGAGCTTCCCGCCGGCGGAGCCATCCTACTGCTTGACCGTGTGCGTACCGCTGCAGCTGAGCGCACACGTCTGCGCGAATGGCCGAGAAACTCGGCGTTTCAAGCAGCAATTGCAATCCACGCTCGCCAAACAGCAGCCGCCCGCCCGACTCGAGCCTTCCTTGGATGTGCGACAATGCCTGCTGTCTTGGCATGCCACTACTCTGCATGGATTCAGGCGCAGTCTCGTTCGAGAAGACGATCGACACGGACACTGCTGCCAGTCCATTGGCGCTGAGCACCCGGTCGTCCTCGTCGCGCCGCCCGCCGCTGCGCTCCTGAGACATGACTGTACGCTTTGGTACTTGCATCGGATGCGCGCTCTCATCCGCGGGTCGCTTTGGTCTCGACAGGACTGAGCTTGAGCTTGAGCTGGAGTTTGAGCTCGACTTCATTCGCCCCCGGACGCTCGATCCAGTCCTGCTCTGTGTTGAATGTTGCGCTGCATCTGAATACGCCGTGAATGGACCTGCCGCGGCGATGTGTGGGACGCTGGACAGCATTGCAATGGCGTTGGAAATCTGGCTCGGTCGTCGTGACGCGGCCTGCGGTCTCGGCCAGTCTCCTTTGCTCGATGCGAGTACTTCTGGTGGTCGGCTGCTTTGGTCCTGAGGTGCAGGGCGGGGCACCGCGCGGGGCCGACCGCCGTACGTTTGCATGGAACCGGGGGGAGCGAGGACTGAGCGCCTCAGACGACAAAAACAATAACAAGCAATAACTTGATACGAGTAGCAACAATCAAAACAGGACAGCTGTAAAGGAAAAACAAAAGGGTTCAAGTAGGGTGAATGTTTCGACTCATCCAAACTGAGAGTTACCGTCGTCGAAAGGGAGAACCTTTCGCGCAGATGCTGTACAAAAGTGTATTGAAGTGACATGTATGCGTTGGAGTGTATCACAACCCAACTAGCAGTGGCACCTCGCTCGCATGGTGGTAACGCGAAAACAGGGAGTTGAACTTTGTACTTTTTCGGCATGCAGTACAAATTGAAGTAACACTTACATGTGGCACAAACATCGAGGAGACCACAAAACAATGCGAACAACACACAACCATGGCTCAGCAAATGTGCCGAGACAATGCCGGCACTCATTCTGTTCAACGCCGTAACCATCAACTTTTTCCAAAGTCTCTAACTGGACATGCTGGGACGACGTTGCGGAACGCGCCTTACGAGGCAATGCAAAGTACCAGCCAAGGTGCTTGACCGGTGGGACATCGCCCTTTGTGAGAGTGTAGGTCACTTGCTTTGTTTCGCCTCTCTCCGTCAGGGTGAACGAGACCTCTTTGGAGTCACCGATTTGGTCAAACAAGAACTGGCGCAGGTCCTCTGCGGTTTTGAACTGCTGCAGGCTGTCTCGCTGGTGAGCTCGGTGCCGAGTCTGCACGAGAAGGTGCGCCAGTGCATTGCACACTTCTTGTGTTTGTGTGCCCCACGAATAGAAGGAACTCGCAATGTGCGTTGCAGGGCTGTGATGCGGGTCGAACGAATAGGCGCCTGTTGCAGCAAACAGTCAGCGCATGCTCTACTCATCAATCGGCTGAGAACTAATACGTACTTCGCACAACAGTCAGAAATCCTTGCGCGAATTGGTCCAGCGCGTTACGCTCCAACACCCACGAGTGCTTAGGAGGGTCAGGAGCTGCAAACCGAGAAGGAGACATGACCCCCACAAGAACAAGCGTCTTGTCTCTCTTTCGTTTGTTTTTCGACACATAGGACTGATCGAGTCGCTGGCGGGCCCATTGTTCATAGTTGCTAAGCTCAGCGGGGCCTGGCGACTGGAGGTGCATGTGCAGCTTCATCTGCAGACCAATGACGACACGTTTCTTCGTCGCCTGATAGTCGGCAGCCATCAGCAAAGACAGTGAGAACTCAAGTGACGACCACTCAACCAACAACAACGCGACCAATATCTATCTCCAAACTTACGTGACCAGCAAGGTCGGCGTGCATGTAAGCATCGATTCCTGGCTCGTTCTCTGGGGCAAGTTGCACGAACACATCCGTGTCCCAGGTGTTGGGATCCAGCATGAGTGACAGGTTTTTGCAGTCATCACTGAACTTGACCCCAGGCAGTAACTTGATGAGAGGGACAAGAATGGCACCCGAAGGAGGTTTAGATGCCGACAGCACGCGTTGGGCAAGATACGCAGTCACCCGCAAGTTGAAGAGGTGGACAACGAGTCGCTCCCACAGATCGGGCTTGGACGGTGGGTTTGCCAGATCCTTGGAGATGGAGTCGAGACATTGTTTCAGAATTTTTGCGAGCCGCTCAATCAATTCTAAACTGTGGTCAACAGGCTCGAGGGCGAGATCGGCCGAGACTGCGATAAACCAAGAACAAATAAGCGTCTCATCTTGCTTGTATCTCCATTCATTTAACAGAAAAGCTGACCAGCTCCAGTCAAAAACGTCGTCACTTACTCAGCTTGACTTTGGGACGGGCGCGAAAGTCAACCCCGAACGGTTGCTGAGCATGGTTTGCGGCCTTTGTCTTTCCACACGGTTGCAGCATTGCACGAGATACTGTACAATAACCCCAAAAACCTCCTGTATCGCCTCCCAATTCTCAGATATCTGAGCATTTTTCTTCGGTACTCAGTCGTTTCAATAATCTGACAAAGCCAACAACATGTCAACACAAGAGCTGCGACAAAGACGCAGCAACGACACGAGCGACGGCGACTCTGCCAGCGTGGATGTCGCTCGGTTGGCCTTCTCTGCCGACGAGCTGGTTCGAAGGGCTGCCTGGGATGCTGCGGCTGATCGCAGGGAGGACACGGTGAAGCGCGCGTGGCGCCAATTCGCAACCGATCCGCGCGTCATTGCATTCATTCTGTTTGCGATTGTCGTGTATCTCGTCATGAGCGCACTGCGAGATCCATCATTATCATCATCGTCGTCTTATGCATCCGGCGCAGCACGATCGGGCTCAGGACCGGAAGTCCAGCACTTTGCAAGGCAGCCATAAAAAACGGACGAATTGGCATCATCTCATAGCATGGAACAAAGCCAAACTACTGTACCCTGCTTGAGAAGTGTACAATCAACGATATCGTGACTTGCTGTGTAGAAGAGAGAAATTAAAAATTGACAAAAAAAGCGCACTTCATACTCGTTCACACCAGCAATCGGCGCATCAAAAAACAAAAATCCAAAAGCTTAAGCCTTGTGGGAAAGAGCAATGTGAATCTGCTCCAGGACAGCCTTGGTGAAATCAGTGGTCGTGCTGGTGCCGCCAATGTCTCGGGTCGTGAACTGTCGAACGAGAAGCAAAAAAAAAAAAAATAAAAAAAATCACAAAATAAATCATTTGCGGCTGCTTGGTTTGTTGTTGGCTTTCATCACAAGCAATCAACGGTCTCACCTTGCCCTCTCGGATGACTCGCTTCACGGCTTGGCTAATCAAGTCAGCGTGGTCGGACATATTCAAGTGACGGAGCATGAGGGTGCTGGAGAAAATCATGGCGGTGGGGTTGGCAACGTTCTGGCCCTCGATATCCTTGGCGACGTGGCGTGCACCCTAATCAATCAGAGGGTGAAGTTGAGTGTTGGCAAACAAAGCCAACGGAAAAGGCGAGAACCAAACAAAAAAAAATGAGCATGAGCAGAGAGAAGAAAACAAAAAGAGACGTACGGGCTCGAAAACGGCGAAATCGCGGCCAATGTTGATGCCGGGAACAATACCAGCACCACCAACAAGACCTGCACCAATGTTGCCGATAATGTTGCCGTAGAGGTTGGGCATGACGAGGACGTCGAATTGGCCGGGCTTGCTGACCATCTGCATGGAGGCGTTGTCGACAATCATGGGCTCGAACTTGATGTTGGGGTAGAGAGCAGAGACCTCAGTGCAGGTCTTGAGGAAGAGACCGTCGCCGAGCTTCATGATGTTGGCCTTGTGCACGGCAGTGACCTTCTTGCGGTTGTTCTTGATGGCGTAATCGAAGGCGAACTTGGCAATGCGGTACGAGCTAGCGCGGGTGATGACCTTGAGCATTTCCACGACGCCGGGGGACGACTATGAATGGGGGTGGGTGCGAGAGAGGAGGAGCGAGAGAGAGGAATGAGCAAAAGAGAGCGACACAAGCCGAACAGAACCAATTCAATCCTTCTCCACACAAAATCTCACCTGGTGCTCAAGACCACTGTACTCGCCCTCAGTGTTCTCGCGAATGACGACGAGATCGACGTTGGAGTGCCGGGTGGCAAAGCCGGGGACGGTGCGGCACTTGACAATGTTGGCAAACAGGTCGAGCTCCTTGCGGAGGTGCATGTTGAAGGATCGGTGAGCGCCCTTGCCAATCGGGGTGTGGAAGGTGCCCTTGAGGCCGACCTTGTTGCGCTTGAGCGAGAGGAGGGCCTCGTTCAGTGTGTCGCTTTCGCTCTTCAAGTCCTTGGTGTTGACGTTGATTTGCTCAAAGTCGACGGGCACGCGGGCGTTGGCAAAGATGGTCTTGACGACATCGGCAAGCTCGGGGCCAATACCATCACCGGGCAGCAGCGTGACGGTTTGGCGACCGCCGTAGCGGGTATCCGAAATGGGCTGTTTTGGACAAGAACGGAAGGCTGCACGTGAGCAAGGGGATTTTTTTCTTTTCGTTTGCAAGTCGTTCAATCGGGAGACAGGCACGGAACAAAGGGGGCTTCGCACAAGAACTGAAAGTTGATGATGGAATGTGCATCGAAATGGGGAGGAGGAGCGAAGGTGTAGAACAGGGGCAATGCCAATGCAAGTTGAATCCCATGAAACATTGCATCGAAATCTCAATCCCGTGGCCCGAGTTCACCCCAAATCTCACGCCAGCGAAAGCGAAAGCTTTAGCAGGGCATCGTCAATCCAAGTGCCAATGGGAAACGTCCATAGAGCACGATGGACCGCGGTGGGAATCTTCAGAAATCCAACGGAACTTGACCGCACTGCAACTTCCATCGACCAAAATCTCTCAAGCTTCGATCTCAAGCTTCGATCTCAAGCTTTGATCTCAAGCTTCAATCTCAAGCTTCAATACCAAGCTTCGATCTCAAGCACTCAAGAAGGGCTCTCCGATCGTCGCATCTGTCAATCCACGTCCCTCTTCAAAACGCGACAAAGCCCCCTCTCTCTCTTCCCCCCTCCCCCTCCCACCAAAGCAACACAAAGTCTGCCATCACTTCACTCATTCGATGTGTATGAGTGATGCTCTGGGGTTGGATGTGTGTGATGATGATGAGTGACAGCGGGAGCAGGTTTGGAACACTGAGCACATGGAGAAATAATAAAAAAATAAAAAAATAAAAAATAAAAAATAAAATAAAATAAAGCGAGATCTCGGCTTGTCTTTCTGTTGCTTCTTCTTTGGCTGTTGGACGTCGGAAAAGTCCAGCTCGGAAATCAGCATCAGCGGTAAAAGCGAGAAATAGAGAGAGGGAGGAGGAGGAGGAAGGAAGATGGAGCGGGACAGCAGCGAGAATCAAGCAAACAAGCGGCAAAGCAGGGTTAAGACATCGGTTACCGTCGAGGCGGCGCTGGTGCTGGCGAGGCGGGCGCCGGCAGTCGCGAGGACCGACGAAGACGTGCGGGTGAGTGTCTGTCGGTGGGGTGAGTCATCGCGCAGAGAGCGAGAGAGAGACAGAGAGCGAGACAGAGAGAGGGGGGAAAAAAAAAAATTAGCCGAAACCGCAGACATCAATCAGTGAGCACGAGTATGAGGGAAATCAGCGATTAAAACAGAAATCAAACGCGATACGGAACGTTCACCAACATCTGCAAAACAAATACACACCGAAAGCATTGTGATTGGAGTGAGGCTGCGTCAAAAGAAGAAACGAAAATCTCAGAACAAGAAAAATCGCACAAAAAAAACACTCACGAAAATGGCTGCTGTTTAAAACTGCTGCATTTTTTGGTTTTGGGGGCGGTTTGCGTCTGAGCAGCGAAGAACAGAAAATCCAAATGGAAAGCCGGCTCGCTTTGTTTCGCTCCGTTTGCAAGCACGCGTCCTCGGACACCTTCGTGCTCTCGATCAATACATGTACAAGAACGAGACAATGCCGCTCCACTCGTTCTGGGGATAAGCCAAGCCACGGGTCGAACGATCTTTCAACCTTCTCAGAATCCGGCTTGTTCAGGATCATCTCTCGCAGACATCGATTTGAGCTGCTTCTCGACTCGTGTCGATGATGAATATCTCCAAATACGACCACTCTGCAACATCTCCAAAATTCAGTCTTCTTTCACACCTTTCTCAGCTCCACCAATGCTCAGCGTTCGCAAGATTAAACGCATCGGCAAAACCGCCTTCAAGTTCAAGTTCTTTGCGACGTTCAAGTCGGCCACGCTGAAAGCCCAGCTCGGCGCGTAAGTTGGAGCGCTGCATGTGGTTGATGATCTTTACTTCTGAGACTCATCCCTAACATCACATTGAAACTGAGAAACAGCGACTTGGGCGATGCGAACGTCGTCTGGTCGCGCAGCAACCGCACTGCCGCTACAAAGGTACGCTCCACATCTCCCCTCCTCCTATCGTTGAATATGGGATGATGGGTGTTTTGTATGGTGCTCAGACCCCCCCCCCCAGGACGCGGGTTGGGAAGCTTCTGAGCTTGGAGCGTGTCATCATCGTCGATTGCTCACCTGTGCGTGGCTCCAATGCTGACCCCTCCCTCGTTGTGTTGTACTCTGTGCATCTGCCGTACTGCGTGTCCTACGTCCGGGTGGGATGTGTTGTTAGGAGGCGTCGTGGACGTTCGCTCGCGATCCAGATGCAGCCAGACCTGGGGCGACCATTGCCACCATCAAGTGGGACGAGACTCTCGAGCTCATCGTCACCCTCTACAAGGCAAGCCAAAGCAGAACAAGAAGATGATTGAAAGTGCATTTCGAGATCCGCGTGGATGGCGCTCGGTTGAAGAGCTCCGTTCACAATCCACCACTGTCACTTTGTGAACGTGACGCTGACAATCGGCGATGTTGGTGTTGCACATGGGGTTTTTGGTTTTGGCTGGTTTTAGGACAACAAGGGCGAGTTCGACGTCAAAGATTACAAAATCTCGCTCGAACAGGTGAGCAAAACAAAACAATGCTCAGAATCGATCGATTCCCTCGTCACTCACCACGGATGTTCATCCGTTTATTGTGCTTCACACACCAATTGCTGTATACAGCCGCATGGAAAGGATGGCAAGGACAAGATTGTGCTCGCAACTGGCACAATCAACATTGCCCGAATGGCTTCGCTGACGGCGTTGGATCGCCAGGAAACCATCGCCCTCAAGCCAATCCACAAGAAACTCTCGGACGTCGTTCTCGAAGTGTGCTTCACGTGCGAGTTTCTCAAGGAAGGCCGAGCGACGTGAGTAATGCCCGCCGTGTTCTGTTTTTCTATTCCTCTTTGCGTTTGAAGGTTGTCAACACTGATTTGTACTTTGATTTGGCACAGCGACGACGACATGATCAGCACTTGGTCCCGCACTACTTCTGGCCCGCATGATGAGCATGATGATTCTGCCAGTGGAGAAGAAGACGAAAAGTGAGGGTGCACAAAATGGATGTTTTGGTGATCGTTTTTTCTTGTGGCTGCGACTGTGAGCGCTAACTTTAAGCCCCCACGCACCCATCCTTCCTCTTGCCTACCCTGCTATTGTATGCTTGATGATCTTTAGGGCGGAATCACCGGGCAGGAAGGGCTCAGTGTTCGACAATGTTGTCTCGTTCCTCTCTGGAGACAAGTCAAAGGAAAAGGGAAAAGACAAGGAAAAGGACCACGAGGAAAAGGACAAGGAGCATGACAAGGAGGAAAAAGAGAAGGAAAAGGAAAAGAGCAAAGCCAAGGACAGTCCTGCCAAGGCTCCCTCCTCGGCCCCCACTTCCGCGCCCAAGATTGTGATCGAATCCAGCGACTCGTATTCTTCTGAGCGCGAATCCAGCAAAAAGGACAAGAAGGACCACTCGTCCGCGTTGAAAGAGCAACTGGCCGAGAAGGACGCAGAGATTGACCGCTGTCGTCAACGCATTTCGCGACTCGAGGACCAGGCTTCCGATATGCAGGAGATCATTCGGTCCCTGAATGACAAGGTCGCCACTCTGACCGTTGCGCTGCAGAGCTCGCAAGGCGAGGGTCAGCGATCGGAGCGGCAGCGTAAAGAGATGGCTGCACTTAAAGATGTAAGACGATCAGCCCTGCTGAGACGTTGATTTGCACCTTGTCCTGAATCCTTTGAGATGTTGATTGACAATGTTTGGATGATGTTTTATTTTTATTTTTTGTGTTCTTTTCTCACAGCTCAACGGCTGGCTGATGAAGCTCGGCGACAAGGGCTGGATCAAGCTGTGGCGACGACGCTGGTTTTCGTGCGATGGGCAAGGAAAGATCTCCTACTACAAGGAAAACGATGACATCAATGAAATGGGGTATGCGAAACGAGTCGAATCGGCCTTTGAATTGTGTTTCGATGCGCATGAGTTTTGCTCACTGGATTTGCTTGACTCGGCTTGTTGGTTGCAGCCACATTGACATTGACGCCATCACGAACGTTCGCGTCCAGCTCGATCTCATGCAAGACAAAAACAAGGCCACGTTCGTTGTTTCCGTACCCGGTCGAGACTACTATTTAATGGCGCACGACACAGCCAACATGCAGGCCTGGGTGTCTGCCATCGAGACACTTCGCGCCCTCCGTAGCGAGATTCGGCAGGCTTCGAGCACGTCAATGTGAAAAACAAAAAAAAAGGGGGGGGGGAGTTTGTGCTTTGGTGCATGTTCGCTTAAGATTTGACTTTACGATTGTGCTGTGGTGCATGTTCGCTTCGTGCGTGTTTGCTTGTTATTTGACTTGGAGTTTGTGCTTTGGAGCATTGTTCGTTTTATTATTCGACTGTTGTAGTTTTTTTTTTTTTTCCTTCTTTTTTCATGTTGTAACAAAAAATCTAACGTCTCAGCCCATTTGCGCGTGCATGTTGGTGAGTCGCGCATTCATCGTGCCTGACATGACCTCAGACATGCGCCCGGCAAAGTCCATCAAACCATCAGCACGTCGGCGGTACTCGTCCAGCAGCTGAACAAAAAAAAAGGAAAAAAGGCAAAGGCAAAGGCAAAAGTGAAAGTGAAAGTGAGGAGGCAGATTGGGCAAAATGCGCTGGGCCTGTGTGGAGTGTAACACCTCGATTGCAACGACAATGTATTACCTGGTTGGTACCACCATCGGACGCACGGAAAGAGCGCTGGTGTTGGCGCGCGGCGAAAAACATTTTGAAATAAATGGTCATGGCCGCAAGCACAAGTTCCGGAATATTGCTTTGGACCTCGGCCGGCAATTGCTTGGCATTGCTGAGCTTTTCGCCAGCCGACTCAGGTTCGCGTGGCAAGAGGCTGAGAGCATCGAGAAGCTGCGGGGAGAGGGGAGGAACATTGGTCACACAAGACAGTAAGCAAAAGGAAAGCAGTTCCCTTGCGTGCACGTGCCTTCCAAAAGCACACACAAAAATGACAAAAACGAATTGAGACCAGTACCTGAAGAGCTTGCTCATACTGCTGGTTGTGGAACAGGTCGAAAAATTCCATCAAGTTACGAAGCAGTCGCAAGGTGCCAACCTGCTCGTTGACGTGGGGAATGTTCTGGTATGCCTCGTCGATCTGCCGAGCAAGGTCCTTGACACGAGCACGATGTGAGCCGTGGCCCGAGGAGGAGACGAGCACGTTTCGGAGCTCACGGTTGAGCAGCTCGAGCACTCGCTCATAATCCTAACAAACGAGTGCCGAATGATCATGTGAGCAAATCATACCAGAAACCGATGTGGATGTACTTGATCGGCAAAAAAAAAAAAAAAAAAAAAACCAGCTCGTACCGTGGCCAAATCGTGCAATCGGACGGCATCCTCGAACTTGCCCATGGCAAGACAGTCTTCTGCAATCAACCTGGTCAAGAACTTGGCCTCGTTATCGCTCTGCACGAAGCGCTTAATGTGACCGCGTGTCTGTTTTGATCAAGCGCTGCCGGTGAGTATCGAATGCCATCCAGCGCTCTTCGGCTGCAAAAAATCACCTCCACAACCACGCAACCTACCCGAACAGCGCCTTCCGGCGTCGTGTTGAGCAAAAGAGTGTCAAAGTCCTTCGTTTCGAGAGCCAAATCCCGGAAGGCAAGATGGAAGGCAGTCAGCGGTTGCGGGAAGGACGCGGACTTCGGAATGCGCGAAGTCAAGGACTCTGGAGCGGGCATGCGGTTGAGCAGGAACAGGTACTCGAGTGCGTCGTCACTATTGGTGCGCGCGAACGAGTTGGCATAGCCAGCAATCAGCTGAGCATAGTTGAACGTTGGCGCAGAATCGGCAGTGACGGAAGAGACTGGAGCAAGAGCACGCAAAAAAAAAAAAAAAAAAAAAAAGCAAAGAAAAGACGGGACCAAACTATCAGTGCTCTTCTTTCTGAGCCACTTGATGGCACTCAAAAACAACAAAAAACCCACAACTTACACATTGGCGCATCGATGGAGCGTGGAGCGCGAAGAAGGCCGTAATAATTCAGAGCGGCAGCAAAATGAACCGCCTCGACAAAGAAAGCACTGACGTCGCGCAAAAAGTTGACGGCCGTCTCGAACTGAGCGCTGAGAATAAGCGCGTGGAAGTAAGACAGCTCAGTCTTAAAGTGCGCCGGCGCCCACTTGAGGAGCTTTGCCTGCAAGTTGTGCAGCGAGTAGTGCGTCTCGTTGGCCGTGTCCATTTCGGTCTCGCGGGTGAGCACGAGCTCCATCCACATGTAATCTTGAATGTTGCGAATGTAAGCACGATCTTCAAAGACGGCGGGGGACACGTCGCAGCGGCAAATGATGTTGATGGCCGCCTTCTTGAAAGGGTCGGCATTCAGGACCGATGCACGCAGACCAAACTCCTTGCGGTAGAGCGAGGTGAGACGGTTGGACGACTGCGGTCCCAGGCGGTTGTCCTCAGAGCTGAGGTACTCGTTAAGATAGTTGGCAAACTCGCTGGTCTTCGGGTTGAGCGCGGCCACGTCACGAGCGCAGTCAAAGCGCTCGCACCGCATGCAGTAAAAGATGACGGCCCAGACTGGCAGGTTTGAATCATCGGGATCAAACATGTTCAAATGGGGCAGCATCTGCCGTAGCTGCGGCACAATCACAGCCTGCACGTAGCTGCGCACGTCCGCCACAAACGATGGCGGTTGGCTGCGGCTGACTTTGAGGCGTGTGAGTTGCGTGCCAATCATCTCGTGATACTGAACACCAAGGAAGTGACGGGCGCCCATCACAAACGAGCGGCGAAGCTGCAAGTCAGACTTGAGGTAGGCGTCCTGCAACGAGCCCTCCTGCGGCGGCTGCGCGCTGCGTACAAACTTTCCGTCCTGGTACTGCACTTCACCGGCCATGCATGCGAGCAGCTGCCACAAGTCGCAGATTTGTCGCGTGCTCTGAAAACGAGAAATTGAAAACCCAACCAACCAAAAAAAAAATCAGAAAAGAGAAGAAAAACAAGGAAGAAAAAAAGTAGAGCGAGGGCTCGACGACACTGTACCTGCGCTTCGATTTGCTGGGCGGCGTTGATGCGGAATTGGGTCATGACATCCACGGGCTTGTTTTGAAGGCGATAGTCGTTGAGCGCAGTGACAATGCGGCTGTAACGAGTCATGACGGGGGTCATGCTGCTGGAGCGCGTTTGGCTGATGAAGGAATCGTTCACAGCGTTTCGGGCCTGCGCATAAATCATTTCGTGATGGAGTGCGTGTGTTAGTCTTCCACAAGAAAAAAACAAAAAGGTGGACACAGGTTGCGAGAATCGGGCTCACCTTCACATCCATTGGCACGGCATCGAGCACGCTCAAGCGTGGGTGGTATGCTTCGAGCTGCTTCTTGACGCGCTCCCAGTCGTCTTCGAGCCCGCGAACAAAGTTATTGTTAAATTGCAAGACAGTCTGCTCGACGAAAGACAAGCAGCAAAACGTTGGGTTGGTGAGCACAAATTCATAGAGTACTCGTCACAAACCAGGGTCGACTCACGTTCCGCTTGGCCTCCTCGACAGCAGTGAGAATGAGCATTTCGTGCTCGTGGCGAAGGAAGGACTGAATGTCCGTGTCACCAATTGGCTCGAGTGGCTCGAACGTGGCGAGCGAAATCGAGTTGAGATTCCTCGTGTACTTGTCTGCATCGAATCCGCGGGTCGCCAGCAAGTAATGTCTGAATCAAAGAATCAGAATCGAACAAGCACAGTACGTTGAGACTTTTTTTGCACCGTGTGGTCAACCAAGAGGGATGAACGAAGCAGCCAACAAAGTGCAAGTTGATCTCATCCAGCGTCGTCTCTCCCCCACCCCTCTGCTTTTCCCTGTCGTCCCAATCTTTCGTGAGAATGCCCAATCCTGTGACCTCGTCGCAGCGTGTCAAGTTCGCATGAGGCCCAAGGTGGTCCTTTCCCATTGTCAATCTCTCCTTCCATTCTTCCATTGCTCTTGCTGTTCTATTGCTCTTCCCCGCGCGCGCCTCTCCTCCTCCGCTTCACCCCATCGTGTTCTCCCTACCCCAACATCTGCGCGTTGCTCTCTCCCTCCGCCCCTTCCCCCCCCCCCCTTCCCCCCGCCTCTGCCTGGCACAAACGCAAAGCAAAACGTTCAATCCGCTATTCCATATGGCGATCTCTCCATTTTTCGCGCCCTTTTCTCTCCTTTCCCTTTCCCGCCATTCTCAGTTCCCTCCGCTCGCTCCCAAATGGCCAGCACAGCAAGCGCCACTCAGTCCCATTGAACGCGCAGAGGTCGGTTCCATCGAAGAAGGGTCGCATGCAAACAACAACCGAGTTTCAGTTGGAGTTTCGGCACTCTGCACTCTGCTTTACGCTTTGGTCTGCTGGGTGGTGTCGAGCGTCCGCTGGGTCTTGGCAAGGAGCTTGCGGGAGACGTGCTCCACTTGCTCAGGACCATGCTCGATGATGGGCAGCTCGTCCTCCTGCTGCGTCAGCTGCGAAGACTCCTCCACAAGCGAGGCAAACGAGATTGACATTGGAGAAAATGAGAGACTGAGCTCTGAGAAGATTGGGATTGGAACAACGAGAAAGAGAGACGCATGGGTAATTATTGGATTTGGTATATTGGTTAGGAAATGAGTTTGGGGGGTGTTTGATAGATGATAGAGAAACGAGGGGCTCCTATCGTCGAGGTTGCTGGCTGCCTCCGCGGCGAGGGAAGAAAAAGTGGTTGTAAATCAGCCAGGCAGTGACCTGCTTGCCGACATAGAGCATTGGAATCCGACGGAGGGCGGGAGCCTCCTCGGGCAGCGGCTTGACTGGCGAGGCCGAGTTGGCCATGATGATGAATCCCGGGAAGGCAAGGGCAAACAGCCCCGCGCCAATGAACTGGGGAAAGAAGAAGGTGAGGGCGGCGAATGGAGTACCTGAGGGATTGCGTGGGAACATGAGTGAGAGCGAAATCATTAAAAAAAAACCCACCAGCGCAACAAAACTGTACCAAATCCTGCGAGATACGCCCAGTGCTCCTCAAAGTACGCCACTCGTTGGTCCAGAGATTGACCCTCATTGATCCATTTGTACCTATGCGAGAGAAGAGGAGACAGGGGGACCCCGTTCGTTTTGTTCGCGAATGGTCAGTCTCGCGCGGCTTTTGCCAAAACGAAACACAGCCCTGGAATGGTAGAAAAAAACTCACTCAAAGCAGTACATGGAGTAGAGCCACGCCATGAGCAGGAAACTCGCATATGGACCAATCAGCGGAATGAAATGAATCATGGCGATTTGAACCACCATGACCAGCTGCATAATGGAACGGTAGATCTCGTCGCCAACACGTTGGCTGATCAGCGTAACGATGGATTTTCCTCTGCACGAGAAGACGATTTCGACCAAACACGCAAGGGGAGAAGAACAAGTTTGCGCCAATCATCAGAGCACCATTCATAATCGCTGCAGAACTTACTCTGTTCGTACAGCTGTTGGCTTGCCCACTTGATGAGCATATGCTGCATCGGCAATATCCTGATACCAAATACTGTGTTTCCATTCAAACAGGTCAGCTTGACGAGAAGCAGGAAGCAAAACAAACAGTCTTCTTCAATCATGCGTGCCAAACCTGTTGAGAATGAAGCTCAGGCAGTAGATCGGGTAGACCCAGAACAGATGGTAAATGGCGGTCTGTACGAGTGACAAGTTTGATTCACAGGATCAGCACAGCACAACTTGGACAGCTTGGACAACTTGGAAGATCAATTCATCTTCCAACAGAACAAGAGCCATAGAGCTCAACACGTCATCTCACTCCTCGCACAAATCCGCCTCTCTGTGCTGCAGGATGCAACGAGCACTTTGACGCTGTCCGACAAGAAAACAAAATCCGTTGCAAACTTACCAATGCAAAGTCAAAGTAGGTGATTGTGTCTTGAATTCGTTTCGCATCGCCGTCTGTTTCCGCGCTTGACGACGACGGTAGCACGAGACCAAGTAATGGCTGTATATTCATACCAACCCAATCAAAAAAAACCGAGAGAGCAACATTGGTCAGACAGCCGAACGAAACAGTCAAAAGGTTGGGGTTTGTATTCCTGAGCGTTCCTCCGTTCACTTTCAATCAATGAATGCTCATCACGATTTGAAAAGTGTTCCAATGTTCCATGTTTGAGCGAAACGACTTGAGCCCCCTTTTGCAATGGTAATGCAATGCAATGGTAATCTGACAAGAGTAACGAAACGAACGAGGAGCACAGCCAAAAACCCGGCAACTCACTCTGATGATGAAGGCGAACATGAACAGGCTGCCCATGAACAGAATGCCGTTGAGCACGACGCACTTGATGGCGCTCGTCTGGACTGTCTTTGAGGCGAGCAGCACGCGGACGGGCACAGCGAGCGAGAGTGCGTCGACAACGCCGAGGCCAGCGCACGTCACCAGCCGAAGCGCCATTCAACGGAGAGAACAAATGGAAGAGTGATGATGAGCACTGTGTGTGGCAAGAAAAGCATAATTCAGAATTGAATAAAACGACAATACGTTAGGGGTGGGGAGGCTTGATCGTGAGATTGGATGGATGGTGTGTGGAGAGAGAGACAGAGAGAGAGAGAGAGAGAGAGAGTACTGTACTGCATTGTGCTGTGCTGTGCTGTGCTGTCGGTTTTTGGTTTTGGAGCTCAAGTGTTGCTCAGAACTGGATTTTACGTCGTTCCAAATCTCAGACTCTTTGCCCAAATCCAGTCTTCCTTTGTTTCATTCTCAGATTTTATTGCTTCGCTTCTCCTTCACACTATTCTTATTATTGTTCTGTTGCGCTTTCGCTCTCTCTCTCTCTCCTCCCCATCTAATCAAAATGTCTGCAATCTACGTGATGGAGCCGCCGACCAAAGGCAAAGTCGTGCTGCGGACGACGAGCGGCCCGATCGAGGTCGAGTTCTGGCCAAAGGAAGCCCCGCGCGCCGTACGGAACTTTGCCCAGCTGTGCGTCGATGGCTACTACGACGGCTGCTGCTTCTTCAGAGTGGTCGACAAGTTCATCGTCCAGGCCGGCGATCCGTCCAACACTGGCGAAGGTACAACGTTGATCGCTTTGGACCCGGGTCGATCTCTCTCTCACACTCTCTCGATCTGAGACCGACTCGAGCACATCGTTCAACTGCAGAGCTTTGCTACTCACTCATGAGTGTGTGTGTGTGTTTATAGGCGGCGAGTCGGCGTTTGGAGAGCCGTTCAAGGACGAGTTTCACTCGCGGCTGCGATTCACGCGGCGCGGACTGCTTGGGATGGCAACGACAGGTCCCAACGACAATCGCAGCCAGTTCTTCATCACGCTGGACAAGGCGGAGGAGCTCGACAAGAAGCACACGCTCTTTGCAAAGGTAGAGGCGGTTTGTGCTGTTTGCAGGCAGCAAAAGCGTGAAGGAAGGGGCGGGGAACGAGTCGTAGTGACTGAGATACAATCTAAGCGCGTCTCAGTCGGTACCAGTATTGGGTCGACCGAGTTTTGCGGCTGCGATCAATGCCGAGTGGCGAAAGGCTCGACCAAATGCACGCCATTTCCCGCCAATCTATGTGCTCACTTCATTTTTGCCCACCCCCCACCCCGCCTGTTCACCTGTTCACGAATTCCCTTGCTTCATCGATAGGTCACTGGTGATACCATCTATAACGTCCTCAAGATTGGCGAAACACCGGTTGATAAAGACGATCGCCCAATGTACCCGATCAAGATTCTGGGCGTCGACATGGTTGAACTGCCCTTCGACGACATTGTGCAACGACCAGAGATTGCGCAACAACGGCGCGAGCGCGAGTTGGAAGAGCTAAGGAAAGCCAAGGAAGCCGAAGAACGCAAAAAAGCCAACCAAGTCAAGGCGACAAAGTGAGTTTCAAGCAAACCTTTGGTATTTGTCACCAAGTTTTGCTTGACTCACGTCTTGCGACACTGTTTGAATACTGCTCGACTGGCGACGTTAGAAACTTTAAGCTCCTGTCGTTCGGAGAAGAGGCTGAAGACGATGAACAGGCCGACACCGCCGTTCAAAAGATCAAAAGCAGTCATGATGTGCTAACGGATGATCCACGAGTTCAATCGAGCTCTCGGACATTGAAATCTGGACAGGTATGCTGCAGTGCGATCGAAGAGCAATCAATCGCTCAGGCTGAGGTGTAGTTGACTTCTGATTCGTATCTACTCCCGTTTTTTTAAAAAAAATCTCGTAGGTCCCTGCAAGCTCCTCAATAGAGCCAGTGTCCACCGCCAAGCGTTTGGCGTCTGAAAGAGACGAGGAAGAGCGGGCCTCTGACATTGCTGCCCCGAGCGCTGCTGCGGCGGCGGTTGCTGAGTCTGAGTCTCGAAAGCGCCCAGCGGTCGACCCTGAAGCTCCTTCGGGATCCGCACCCGAAGCTCAGAAATCCAAGTATGTCTTGCTTTGTTTTGACGGCTGATCTGCAGTGGATCCGTGCCAAACGTTGTGTCTTGTTCTTCGATTTCCTCATCTTGTCTTCTCCTCCGCTTCCCATCATCGCTTCCCCCACCCCCCCCCCAACATCAGGTTGGACGCCATCAAGGAACAAACGCGTCTACTTCAAGCAGAGCTTCGCAACGCGAAAGCCGCAAAGTCTGCCAGCCAACAAAAGGCGGATGCGGCTGCCGATGCTTCTGTCGCTGAGACAGACCCCGCCGTGGCAGAGTACGAGAGCATGATGAACAAGTACAAGAGCGGTCCCAAGAAGATGAGCAAGGAGCAGCGGGAGGCCCAGGCATTGGCCATGCTCAGCAAGTTCAAGACCAAATTGACAACGTTGCCAAGCGACGCTGCCGCGAATTCCGCCGAGCCCGCTCCGATGGACGATGCACGGATGCACGCTGATCCGTCGCAGTCGACCCTTGCCTTCCTCGAGACGGACGAGCAAGCAGACACCTTTGACGATGTCAAGAGCAAGGATTGGATGGCGCATTCGCTGCATTGCGAGAACGAGCTCGTTCGCGCCCACGATGCTTCGAAGGGCGTGGATGACGGGTACACTGTGTTTGATCCCAAGAACGAGTACAAGGTTCTCGGCTATAGCTCGCGTGTGCCGTCGTCTTCGAGCCGCCATTCTTCCTCGTCCTCCTCGTCCTCTTCCTGGCGCCATTCGTCTTCTTCCACCTCCTCCTCCTCTCACCATTCTCACCACAGCGGATCGTCCAGCAGCCGAAGCGGCGATCGCAGCGCATCCCATTCGTCGTCCCATTCGTCGTCCCATTCGTCGTCGTCGTCATCGCGTCGCTGAGAGTGGATTCGCAATGACGCAACAACATTGCGTCAGTTTTTTTTTTTTTTTTTTTCTTTTCCTATAAAAAGCCATTCAAGATCGCTACTAAAAAAGCTCACTCTTTTATTTTATTTCAATGCAGATTTCTTGATTTCTTAGTTTATCACGCTTTTATTTTTATTTGCAGAGATTTTTTATTCTTCATTGAACTGAACTCAAGTCATTCTGAGCACACACAACGACGACGACGACGACGACGACGAACATGAGCAATACGCTGCAGTGGAACTCGTTTGACAATCTGGGCCTCGCGTTTGGCCGCGATGTGCTCGAGCACCGCATTCGCCTGATGGGACTGGTCGCAGTGGCCATCCAGCGCGTCTACCGCAAGCACCGCAGCTGCAGCATGATGGGCGCCCCGGCAGCGACAGCCGTCGATCGCAAGGTGCGCGCGCGCGAGCTCGCCCAGGCAATCGGGACACTCGAGTACCGCACGGGCAAGCCGCTCGCGCTGCGCCAGGTCGCGCGATGGCTGCGTAACACGTACCAGCCTGCACACCTCGCAGCCCAGCTCCCGGGCGGCGCGCTCGAGTTCCGCGGCTACGAGAAGATTGACGGTACAAATTTGGGCTGCGCGGATGACGGTGAGCTGTACGGCCGCCGTCTCCAGGTCTCTGGCAAGTCCTACCAGAAGGCTTCCCTGAAGTGCATGGAGCCCATCCGCGCTTGTGTCGCGGACGTCAAGCGCGCCCTCGCCGAGATTATTGCCGCCGAGCCAAAGCCTGGCACGGTCGCAGTCCCTGCCCGCCTCATTCCGGACGCCTACGCGTCTGAGCTGAATGATGGCAATGATGAGGACAAGGACGAGGAGGAGGATGCTGGCGATGGTGGCGCTTCCGCTGCTGCTGCTGCTGCCGCCGCTTCTGGCGCTGCTGCCGAGAATGCCGACAACCAGAACATTGCCATCGATTTTGCCAATGTCGACGACATTCTGAAGCGCGTTCAAGTCCGACTGTACGGCGAGCTCGGTGTGCCAGGAAACGACACCAAGTTTGGCTACAACACGCGCCCCATTGCCAACCACTGGTACTGCTTTGGCATTGTGTTCCACGTCCCGACGGACGACGATCTGCGCGCACTGGCGTCCCGTCTGCGTGCGCGAGGCTTTTGGGTCGTGAGCGACCGCGATTTGCGCTTGACAGTCACGCTGTCCGACCCCGCCG
>NW_011887296.1:1496249-1511801 GCF_000151315.2 Capsaspora owczarzaki ATCC 30864 | reverse complement strand
GGTGATGACCGCGGCAGACAGCGACAATGACGACGCCAATGCCAGTCCTGCGACGACGACCACTACGACGACTTTGTCACTGGGTGGTGCTGCTGCTGCGAGTGCTGATGGACTCGATGCGAGCACGACCACTACTACGACTACTACGCAGTCGCTGGCTGCCGCAGTGCCGTCCAAGCCGCAGCCAGTCAACCGCCGCCGACGCCCGCCGCGACCCGTCCGCACGTCGACGACCGGTCTGCTGCTGCAGGACGCCAATGCAGAGCTCCTGTCATCCCCCTCATCATCATCATCATCATTATCATCATTGTCACTGCAGCAGGACCAAGACCAAGACCAAGACCAAGACCAAGACCAAGAGCAGGACGTGAATCTCAATCCCAATGCACTCTCAAGCAAATCCAATCTCAATGCTACTACTGCTACTGCTACTGCTGCGACTGCTACTGCTGCTACTGCGCCTGCTGTGCTGGTTGCAACCAGACGGCCGCCCGCTGTGCCGGTCAAGAACGCGAGTGCCACCCCGACGCCGTTGAGCTCCGCTGCTGCTGCTGCTGCTGCTGCTGCTGCTACTACTTCGCCTGCGATGGCCGGGTCGTCGTCGTCGGCGTCGTCGTCGTCGTCGTCGTCGGACGTGGCAGACCAATTGGTGGTCAGCGCGAACAGTTCGAGCAGCCCGCCATCGTCATCGTCGTCGTCGTCGACGGCCGCACGCGCTGCTGCGCTGCAAGGCAAACTGAGCTTTCTGCAGCCCCCGTCGGCAATGCACAGCTCGTTGTCCAGCTCCAGCTTGAACGCGAGTGCGAGCTCGGGTGGCGATACCTCTGCCAAAGTATCTCCAAGTGCGTCTGCAAGTACGACGGCGACGACGACGGCGTCCGCGACCAAACGGTCACCAGTCCCCCTTCCCGGTCGCTCTGGTGCTCCGGCTGCTAGTCCTATTCCTAGTCCTGTTGCTACTCCTGCTGCTGCTCCTGCTGCTGCTGCTGCGAAGCTGGCATCCGGCAACTCTCCCTCAACTTCCCCACGCCCTGCTCCGCCGCCGCGGAAACGACCGCAGCAACCGCCGCAGCCAGGCTCCTTCATCCAGCTGGCTGGAGCTGAAGAGGGCTCGTCGGAGGTGGAGGTTCCGGAAGAAGTGACTGCCGCTGAAGCACCGTCCAATCCAACGCCGCCGCTGACAATCCCACGCACTTCGAGCCTGTCTGCTCCGTCGCGGCCGCCAAAACCAAAACCAGCGCCAGCTCGCGCTTCCATGATGCTGCAGTCGGACGACGTGAAGCGAAAGCTGAGTGACGACATTGCCGCAATTCTGAATGCTGCGCAAAACGCCCGCCACTCCGTTGCGCCTTCCAACCCTGACGACGTCCTTTTGGCATCTGGTCTTGGGGTGCATGCCCTCACGCGCGTTGCCCCTGCGCCCGTTGCTGCCCACCGCCCAGCCGCTGCTCCTGCCGCGGCAATCAAACGAAACATTTCCATTTCGGTAAAGTGAATACAGAAAGGTGCAAACAGACGTTGTGGCACTCATTGCAATCACTCCCTCCTTTGAACACCACAAACAGACAATGAAGAAATCCATGGGTCTTGGCAGTACCCGCAGCAAGCGGCCCGCGGCGAGACCATCGGTTCAAATAGTTGCTGGTAGTGGGCGCGCCGCCGGCAGCGAGCCTCCAGCGCCACTGACATCGGCCTCATCCGCTTCAATCGTATTTGGTGAAGATGCCTCGCTTGATGTTCGAGCAGAAGATGTGGTAGGTTGGATTTGCCGCTCCCAACACGAATGATTTGTCGATGGTGTTTTTTTTTTTTTTTGTTTGTTTGTTTGTTTGTTTGTTTGTTTGTTTGTTTGTTTGTTTGTTTGTTTGTTTGTTTGTTTGTTTGTTTGTTTGTTTGTTTGTTTGTTTGTTTGTTTGTTTGTTTGTTGTTGTTGTTGTTGTTGGTTTGTTTGTTTTTTGTGCTCATCAGTCGTATAGTCCTTGTCCCCCTCGTCGTCAACACAGTTCAACCCGGTCGCCGCTGCGGAAGAGTTTCCTGACTTTCCCGAAATGTGCACCGACGCACGCTCCAAGATTGTTTACGAAATGTACACGACTTTCCGGAAATGTGCGCCGACGCACGCTCCAACAATTGTTTTACGAAATGAACACGACAGAACGGACCTTCCGTCAAGACCCTTCGTTCACAGTCCTTGTCGGGGAAGAGAGGTTTTTTTGTTTTTTTGCATCATGCCGCGCGGGGCCCCCCCTGCCGGCAATCCCAATTCGTGATGTACATTCACTCACTATTTGCATCCGTTTTTGCTTTGGCAGCTCTTCCTCAACCCTTTGCGTTCTGGCGAAGAAAGCGGAATATTGGAGGACATTGAAATCAACGGCATCTTTTCCAATATTGAACGCATCGCAGAGTTCAACTTTGACCTTCTCACGATGATTCGGGACCGCATTGCCAACTGGTCGGATCAGCAACAACTTGGAGATTTGTTTTTGGAGCAGGTATGAGAGGTGTTTATGTTTGTTTTTGTTTGATTGTTGTGTGTTTGTTTTTGTTTGATTGTTGTGTTTGTTTTTGTGTGTGTTTGTGTGTTTGTTGTTTGTTTTTGTTTGTTTCTGCCGTCAGTTGATTTTGGCCGTTGTATTTGCACGCTCACCGCGACCTGCGCTTGCCACAGATGCCGCACTTTGTCATGTATACGGTGTACTGCAACAACTATGACAATGCCACCAACTTGGTCGTGAAGTTGCAAAAGCGCAAGCGAGAGTTTGCCGTGCTACTGGATGCAAGTTTTTCTTCGGGGGGTTTTTGTTTGCTGCAGCGGGGATGAGCGACGATGTGGTGTTTGCAACCTGGCATCTCATCTTTCCCCCCCCCCCCGGCTTGTTGCTTTCTTTTCCGTAGGCGATCGCTCAGAATCCTTTGTGCAACAATCTGCCTCTGCTCTCGTACTTGATCATGCCGGTTCAGCGCATTCCTCGTTACGTGCTCCTGCTGAAAGTGAGTGGCGTCCGTCACCCTGGATGTCTTGGGAGAAGGAGGGGGTCAGGTTGTGTAGATCCGGAGAATGCTGCGTTTTCGAGCCATTGGACTGGACATTTGGCCTCATCTTGTCGGCGTGCTCTTGTTGGTGTGCAATTTTAGGATCTCGTCAAGAAGACCGACCCGTCTCATCCCGATGCCAAGGCGCTACAACTAGCGGTCGAAAAGATGGAGCAGCAGGCCGACCATGTCAACACTTCTCTTCGCGAAGCAGAATCGCAACGCAAAATGCTCGATCTTCAAAAGACAGTGTCTGGTTTGAAGGTAGGGACACGAATGGGGGGGGGTTCTTTTGTGTATGATGCGCAGGTGTGGTATTGGCGTTTGAGCATGTTGCTGACGTCTTTGCTTCTCGTGACAGCATGTCGATGTTGCGGGTCGCACGCTCATTCGCGAGGGCACCGTGAGCCTCATGACAGCCAATAGAAAGTACCAGTGTCTCCTTTTCAACGATCTAGTCGTCTTTGCATCGCGATCCAATGCCGCCAGCGGACGCCAAACTGCGGTGGAGATGATGCTGGGCTTGCAGACTATTTGGTTTGAGGATTTGTACGATCTCGATCCCCAAACGAGTAAGAGGAGCTTTCATGCATGGAGATTGTTGTGTTGCCATCGACACTTGTTCCCGCTCACACTCGATTCGTTGACACCGTTAGCCTTGGATGACGCTTTTGAGGTTTACAATCCTGATCGTCCCTTCACCATTTTCGCTGGCTCAAGTAACGAGAAGAAGCTCTGGCTCAATGCCTTCCGTGACACAATTGCTCGCTGCATCTCTGCAGCTCCAACAAGCGATCTAGGTAACGGGGGATTGCGACATCTTTGGCGATGGCTGCGCGGCTTTTTTCTATTTTTTGTGTCCACGACTGCTACACATCTGCTCATCTCTTGGCTACTGAACTCAGGGGCACGCACGGCCAAATTTACGCACAAGGATGGTGGTGTGTACTCTGGAGATTGGCTTGATTCGAAGGTAACCTTGGTGTTCAATGCAGCTGGGTCTTTCAATGCAGTTGAAAAGTGCCAGTTGCTCACTACACTTGCCTTTCTCGGTCGCCAGCGTCACGGGCGTGGAAAGTACACCTGGCCAAGCAAAACTTCGTACGAAGGCGAGTGGGTGGACAATGAGCGTCATGGGCAGGGCACGCTCATTTACAGCACTGGAGAGACGTATGTTGGCTCATGGAGCCACAACCGCCAGTGTAAGCGATTGTCAATCATAGCCGTGAACGCTGTTCGACTGCTGCAACTCAACTTGCCTTTTGCTCGCTCGGAAACCTGTGTTAAACTCTCAGTTGGGCATGGTACCTTGTCCCAAGTCAATGGCGATGTCTACGAGGGCGAGTTCCTGGACGGCCGCAAGCACGGCAAGGTACGATTGAATCGGGGGGGGGTTGTTTGCGTGACGGCGCTCGCATGCGACCGAGCGTGATGTTTATTGAATTTTTTTGTTGTTGTTGCTGTTGTTGTTGTTGTTTTCCCCGTACCGCTATAGGGCAAGATCATTTACGCGGACGGTGCCATCTTCGAAGGGTTGTTTGATATGGACGAAGCCTGCGGTCTTGGAACGCTGACATACCCGAACGGAACAACCTACTCTGGCGACTGGCAGGACTCGCGTGTACGTGAATGCTTTCAAGCTGCTTTTTTTGAACGTTGCCTGCTGCCGAATCTGTTTCTGACGTGCGGGGGTTTGCCTTTTTTGCATTTTTTTAATTTAGCGCCACAACAATGGCACGCTGACAACCTCTGAAGGCGATTCATACCGTGGCCAATGGCGTTTAGACCGCAAGGACGGGTGACGGTGAACTGACACGAGCCGATGGCTCTCGCTACATTGGACAATGGCGCGATGACGAGGTGCGTGACGCTGCTGCGCATAACGGTTGCTCCCTGCACCTCCTCACTCTCTGTTTTTTTTTGTCATTTGGTTTGCTTTATTTTGCATCAAAAGCGCAACGGAGAAGGCGAGCAAGTCTTTTTCTGACGGCTCCATCTATGTCGGACAATGGCTTTTGAATCGTCGCGAGGGCTCTGGCGTCGTACGTAATGCCGATGGATCCATCTATGAAGGCCAGTGGCTTCGCGACAATGTAACAGTTTGCCGTCCTCGTCTATGCCTGCATTAGAATGTGCAAATTGCCTGGTTGTTCACTCATTGCACTACTGCTGCTCTGCTAACGAACAGAGACATGGAACGGGTACCTTGACTTATCCTGACGGTTCCTTTTATACTGGCTCTTGGAGTGACGATCTGCCACAAGGCAAAGGAACGCACAAGTATCGCTGCGGCTCCCAGTATGAGGGCCAATGGGCCAAAGGAGTGGTATGCTCCAGCTTGCAAAACGTACATGTCTGGAAGGGGGAAACGTTTGTGACACTCAGTCTACTCTATTTTCCCGCCGTGTTCATTGTTTATTGGCACTGCAGCCGGAGGGACGTGGCCGCAAGCAGTTTACAGACGGGAGCGTATATGAAGGCGCGTGGAAGAACGGCAAGCGGGATGGTGATGGCAAGTACGTTTGGACGGACGGCTCAGTCTACGACGGCCGCTGGAGCAACGACAAGGTGAGCCATACGTTTACAGTCCTGTTGCTCTTTGCTTTTTTCATTGGAGGCATTCGCACACGCTCAAGCTCATTTGGCATGCTGGGTTTTTGCAGCCGCATGGTCGTGGCATTTGGGCTGACCACTCTGGCAACCGCTACGACGGAGAATGGAGTTCTGGTCGCCGAGATGGACGTGGCGTGTTTACGTCGAGCGCTGGGCGCTACGATGGTGCTTGGCGCAACGGCATGGTGAGATCAGAGCGGGATGTTGAGTTGCCCTCGCTCGCCTAGACACTCTGACTTACGCTTGCATGTGTGTGCGCGTGTGTGCGCGTGTGCTTTTGGCAAATGCGCAGAAACATGGTGCAGGCGTGTTTACCACACTTGTTGGCACAAAGTTTGAAGGAAAATGGGAGAATGATCGCCGCGCAGGTCGCGGGGTGCTCACATTCGTTGCTGGGAACACTGAAGTTGTCAACTACAATGACGGGCGCCTGGTCCAGTCGCAGCTTGCCCAACTCAGTGACTCGGTGGCTCCAGAGCTTCATCAACTCGCTCGATTGAACATTGACGTCTAGAGACGCGGAAGATGCAAATAACAACAACAACAACAACAACAACAACAACAACAACAACAACAACAACAACAACAACAACAACAACAACAACAACAACAACAACAACAACAACAACAACAACAACAACAACAACAACAACAACAACAACCACAACAACAACAACCACCTTTAGCCGCCTCAAATCTCCGCCTGGTCTTTCTCGGTTGCTTTGGTCGGTTGCTTTGGTTGAACTGTGGCCGGCTGACTTTTGTTCCAACTTTTATTTTCAAAATTTCAGTAAACAATGGACACCAAATTTCAATCCACGCTTTAGAATACAAAGCTCATCTCTTCTCCGCCCCGAACGAGCTCCAGTTTGCGTTTGGAGCCAGCACCAGGTGGCGCCTGAACCCATGCAAGGCGAACACTGTCGAGGAAGGCCTCTGACGAAACGACGTCCATGCCAACGGGTCGAGCAACAGGGAATGTGCGAGACGGGGTGGAACTGTGCGACAGCGCGCCAAAGAAGCCCGTACTCGCTTGCCACACTTTGACCGCGCGGTCATCAAACGAGTACGATGCGAGGTACTTGCCATCGGGGGAGAAGGCGATGGCCGTGGAAACTGCGGCGTGGCCTTCGAGAGCGTGCCACTTGGAAGCCGTGCGCAAATCGTAAACAATGATGGGCCCGTCCGGTGCACCGACAGCCAATCGTTGGGACGCCGTGTGAAGAGCAATGTGGCGGAAGGACTTGACCATGTCGTGCAAAATGGAGGTGGCCTCGGCCATGCATCGTTGTCGTACGGTGGGCATGCTCGGATCGAGGCACTGCACGACAATTTCAACAAGCCGAGCCAAGTATGGCACAACCACCATCGCCTTCTTGTTGACAAGGAGATGGATGAGGCGAAGCGCATGCTCTCGCTCTTCGCCAGCATTGGCAGCGCCCATCACCTCGTTGCTCAATGCACGCACAAACGCATCGGGTGAGGTCGACGCGATGAGCAAGAGGGCGTGGCGCGCAGAGTTGTGCATCTTGGGCTTGGCGCCAGGAGCAGTCTGCGGCTTGGTAGGCGAGGCAGACGAGTTGCCCGAGTCCCTCAAGTGGGCCGAAAGCGAGAGGTTGGATGCGGCGGCGGCGGGAGAAGCATGCGTTTGAAGGTACACTTCAGCGCTCAGCGACAGCAATCGTCGCAGCAAAGTTTGTACATCGATTCGGGTCTGCGACCAAAGGTTAAACCCAACCGCCAACAGCTCGGCGGCAATCATTTGGTTGCGCTGGCGGGCAACGAGATCGGCCGAGTCATCAAACAGCAAGCGAAGAAGCGAACGGGCGACGTTGTCCGCAATCCGCATTTCCAGCCCCGAGAACTCAGACCCAAGCACGCCGAGCAGCAAAACATGGAGCACTCGCACGGGATGGTGGGGATCGCGCATGCTTTCAATGACCTTGTCCCAGCGCGCAGCAAGAATGGTACGTTGCTTTTCGCCAATGCGCGTCAGACCCTGGGAGACGAGCGTGCGCGCTGCCTGCTGCAAGTCGGTTTGCACGTCCATCCAGAACCGAGCAAGCAGCGTCAGCGAGGGCTCAACAAAGTTGGGCAAGAGATCTGGGAGCAGAGCGCATGTGACGGTGATTAGATGGCTCCACCCATCGCGCCGAACCTCGGAACCAAGCGTCATGAAGGTGTTGGCAAGCGTAATCACCGACATGGAGCAGAGCGCAGAGAGATGGGCTGACGACTGCCAGCGCATCGAGCCGTTGTTGGCGTCGGGCAACATTAACGAAATGCGCCCATCATCGCCCACAACACCCAAGCACAGCTGGTGTGTTGGTTTGTGGAGCCCCAGTTTGCTGGTGCAGGTGGCATCCAAGTTGGGTAAGCAATTCCATGGAATCAGGTGCGACAGCAAGACATTGGCGATAGCTGTGGGGAGGTTGGCCCACCAGTCTTGTTCCGCAAACCGACTCGTGGTTGTAAAGGTCTGGAAAAGGCTGGCAATCAATCGCTTGACGTTCACCACCAAGACTGGCAGCCTGGGCTCCTCTTCGGTGACGGGAAGCGAGAACAAATCCATGGCGCGCTTGCCTCGCAGACGAGAAGGGCTTTGCAGGATGAGTGGCTGCCCAGTCTCGGCGCTGGCAGAGGCAGCAGTTGCAGTGCCTGGGACGTTATTGGCAGAGCCGGTTGTTGCGGGCGACGACGATGCAGGGGTGGCAGAGCCAATCACAACAGCTGGAATAGTGTTGGGGCTGGACATTGGGCGTGTCTGATGCAACTGACATGATGCTCGCGGCTCCAAGAGGCATGGCAGCAACAGGGGCGTGAATGTGCGCGTGTGGCACGTTGTACGAAACGGACTGGTGCTCAAGCGTCTGACCTTCACGCAACATTGACGCCGCGCCTGGCAACGACCCAGCGCTTCCCGAGTTGCCCAGAACGGGGGAGCTGCTGCCACTGGATGCCTGGCTCCCGCGCTTAGTCAAGGGAAGGCGAGGGAACCCTCGAGAACGCCGCGGCGAATTCTGTCCCGAGCCAGTAGAGTCGGGCAAGTCGTTGAGGTCCACAGGCGGCAAATGTGGCAATTGCGGGGGCTGGTGCTTGGAGTGGTGGGTTTGAGCCTGTTGCTGAAGAAGTTGCTGCTGATGAGACGGTTGCAATTGCAGGTGCGGTGTAGACGATGGGAGCGATGACGACGGAGGGTGGTGTTGGGAACCACTCGAATGAATCGGAATGGAATGCATCGAGCAACTTTCCAAGATATCCAGGGCAACTTGGCCGGTTGCGACGCGATCAAGATGATTGGTACTGAGTTGCCAGACGTAGACAGTGCCATCGGTGCACCCGACCACAACGTAGTCGTCGTCAACGCTCCATTGCACTGTCGTAATCGGGAAGATGTGCCCACCCAGCTGGTGACGATAGCGCAAATCCGACAACGAGTACACGCAGACAGAGTGGTCTTGAGCGACAGAACAGACAAAGCTCTGCATAAAGGCACGCGAGTCGCGGGGCGGTTGAATCAAGCGAATAATCTCGCCTCCGTGGGATGCGAACGTCTTGAGCAGGGTTCCAGATGTGACGCTCCAAACGCGCACGGTAAAATCGGCCGAGCCAGACACAAAGACAGTGCGCTGTCGGGGTGCATCGCTGACAGCCTCGGGATAGAGCAGGCAAGTGATGCGATCAGTGTGTGCGCGACACACAATGTGATCGTCGGCACGTGGAGGCAGGCCTGTCCAGGAGCGGCACATGCCGATAATGTGGGATATGACAATGTGGCCGTTGGCAAAACCACGCACAACATGCGTGTCATCGACCATCATGGTTGCTGTGATTGCCTCGTCAACGCCGTGATGGCTGTTGCTCTGCCATCCAAGAGCCTCCCACACGCCTGCGAGGCTGCAGTTGATAAAAGGGAGCAAAATGTTGGACGACCACTCCGAGGACGTTCTGGACAAGCTCAGCTTTCGCCCTGTCGCTTGCAGAGAGCCGCGCGGTAGAACAGATGATGCAGCTGCTGCTGCTGCGGGATTGCTGGCAGAGATCAGTGACAACCGCTTGGATATTGGGGAAGGCGCAGACGGCGATTGGGTATGGACTGGCGAAGCGCTTTGCAGCCCAGTCGAACCAGACTCGGTGGCTGCGGCCAGAGAGGACGACGGGCTCACGGCGTCCAGGAAGTTGCCAACATTCCAGACATGCACTTGACCGAGCCCGTCAGCGCGCACGAGCATGTCAATGGTGAACATTGCGGCCGAGTTTGGCTGCGTGTCATCCATTGCCAGCCGACGCTGATACTGCATGACTGGGTAAGTCCCGTGGAGCAGTGTTTGGGGCACGTCAGCAGCCCAGCCAGGTTGTTGCTCCTCGGGTGGTGGCATGGCTTTCTGGAAGACGCACAACAGAGCGGGCTCTTCGTTGCACAGCACGGCCTTTTGCGATTCCGCGCGCTGCCCAGGCAGCTGGCCAGCAGCGCCCAGGAGCCGCAAGTGGTAACTCGCGGGATTGAAGCTGCCAGAGCTTTGCTCGCGAAGCAATGGAGGAGGAAGAGGATTGGAGGTAGGCTGATGCGGAATTGCGTTTGCTGGCGCCTTGTCAAAGCCAAACTGTGACTGCGAGGACAAGCTGAGAGGTGGCAGGTCTGGTAGACTAGGCAGCCGGTACAGATACCCAATACCATCGTGGGTCCAAGCCAAGATGGTCTCGGCGTCGAAAAACGAGCCGCCCGCCCATCCAAGGCGCAATGGGCAACGCATCCGACAAAGCGGGCGAAAATCGTTGCTAGGAAGTAACTGGAGTGGTTTATGGAAAGCGGGACAAGGAGAAGGCGGAAGGTCAGATGATCAGAGATACACAAAGAAGGAAAAAGATTAGCCGAAAAAAAAAAAAAAAAAAAAAAGACAATGCCACAACAGCAAAATCGTAAAACTTACAATCCATTCGTTGTTGCACACAATGAGGATGGAAGAGTTGTTGAAAGGGTTGACACAGATGGCTGTCGCTCGTGTGCAACCTTCCAGACTCAAAATGCTCAATGGACTATCTGGCGGCTTGACGCCAGTCCGTGTGACAAACTCGAGTCCCCAAAGTTGGAATGTCCCGTCAATGGACACAGTAAGCAGACCTTGACCGGGTACTCCTGCGAGAACAAAAGGAATCGGGGAATCCACCGCGGGCAGGTTAGAGGCGTCGACAACGAAAAACAACACGGAACGCAAGAGTCCGTTTGTGCTCGAATAAGAATACGTACCAGCAGAAGAAAAGCAATCCCATACACAGAGTGTGCTAATCCAGCCAGGTTTGCTGACAGAATGAATAACGTGTGTGACCTAGCCGAGCAGGGGAACAAAACCAAAAAAAAAAAAAAAAAAAAAAAAGAGCGAAAAGGAGAGAAGAAGAAGCAACAAAAACGTTAGCAAAGTGTGGTGTGGCCTCAGGGAAGGAAAGCGATAGCACACAGAGCGCGAGCAACGACGATGAGTGGGGCATACCGAAAGAGTGGCAATGTCAATAATCAAAATGTCGGTGAATCGACCGCAGCAAACCACCTTCGTGCCTTGTGCAATAATCTAATCAAAGAGGATGATTGTGTTGCGACAAGAAGCAGTGAGAGATGACCCTCAACAACACGTCCAAGATTCAAAAACACAAAGACGCGCGAATCAATAGCTACGCACTTCCAGCTGAGTGGGGCTTTCTGGAAGGCATTGAGCAGACTGGAGGCATCGACCATTGGAGCGATCTGAGATTGCCATTACGCTAGGCAATGAACAGAAAATGAGAGGAAACGACGCAGAGCGAAACGCAGCGCACAACGAAAGAGCAAGTCGACAATGATTCCTTGTTGCGTTGTTACAGCTCTTACCCGTCCGCCGATGCGCTCAGAATAACGTGTGTTGGAGCTGCGTCGACATAGTAGATGCACTCGACCAACGCATTGACAGCAGCCACATGTGTGAAGGCGAGAAATCTCGGCGCGAGCGACGTTGGTGCTCGTTTTGCAGCCTGCTCGCTCTGCGTTATCGCCCAAGCGTGGCAGAAGCAAAAAGGGACACATCCGAAGAACGCACACGCATCATCAGCAGAGCAGAACGCGTCGTCAGCGAAATGCCACCCCGTTCGTTCGTTTCGTAGAGAAGAGCCAGAATTTGCGCCAAATTGTTCGCGTTGGAGTGTTGAAGTTGACCCACAAGGCGAGCAGAGTGCGTGACGGCATCATTCACAAAGGCCCAGAAACGAGCAAAGATCAAGGACAAGCAATCAGAGGAGAAGTCAGTGAGTGAGAAATGCATCGCAATGCAAACGCCAGCCAAAAAAAAAAAAAAAAAAAAAAAAAAAAAAAAAAAAAAAAGCGAGATCTGTTTTGCTGATTTCCCATTGCGCTGGGGGGGGAAAACACGAGCGTTCTGGTCCCATTTGCACTTACGTTGGCTGCGCTGGGCGACGGGAGGTGCAGCGACCAGAAGCAGAGCTGGCCGCTCTTGGCGCCAGTGACGAGGGTCGTCTGGTCCTCGGTGACGAGCAGCGAAGTGACGCAGTGGCTTGGCGCGGACTGGTTCCAGAGGGCAATTGGGATGACGAGCTGCTGCGACGCCGAGACCGCCGAAGCCAAGCCCGAGGACGAGGACAGTGAGGACGAGGCGGATGAGGACGAAGCGGATAGTGATGATGAAGCGGAGGCTGCGGCAGTCGAGGAGGGCGCTGCGACAAAGGCCGATGATGAGGACGCGGAAGGAGCGCTTGTCCCGCCAGCCGCCGACATTGTGGACCAAAAAAAAAAACACGAAAAATCGAAAAAAAAAAAAAAAAAAAAAAAAGGACTACAGTAGACGTCTGAGAAAAATCCAGACATGAGAGTTCAGATGGGGGAGAATTCGCAAGTGTTTGGGCACCAACCGATACACATCGGTTTGAAACCATTTGGCTACGAGGCGAGGAGAAGTACTGAACACATTGGAAATTTGCTGGGTTTATTTGTTGACAGTCCAGCTATTTCATGCTGCTACAGCTCGGCAACGTAAAGGATGGCGCTTGATAAAATGCGTTCCAGACGTCTGCCGAAAAGTCCTGTTCGGCACAAAAAGGCAATAAAAAAACGCATCCAAAAAAAAATACAGTAAATCAAAACAATGTCTGAGAAACGCAATCACGCACCTGCTGCTACGATTGACTCACTACCACAACAATCTCACATCACATCACGAATCACATATCGGCACCACGAATTGAGGAGCAAAGAAACGAATCGAACGAACTGCGCTCGTGCCTCGAACCGATTGCTCAAGCCCTGCTTGCTTTTTTTTTTTTTTTTTTTTTTTTTTGCGAAACTGCCGTGCTTTGCAGGAGTATCGCATCAACGATATGTGGTAGGACTCGGACTGGATAGGAAGCGTACGCAGTTGTTGGCACAAGACAGGGGTGCTGGAAAAATTTGAATCAAAAACAAGACACCAATATCCCAATTGCGTCAAAAAAATTGGCGACCGACAATGACAATGTCACCAGTGAACTCTTGTTGTTGCGACGGTGTGAGGACCACTACACATCGGTTTGAAAGAGAAAAACGTAAAACCAAAACGTAGAGAGGAGCCTCCTTCTACCGGACAGAAACTGGCGACCACCCTGCATCTGGCTCTCTTCGTATTCTTGTTCAACATTATTCATATAGTCGATGTGCCAAAGATGGGGGCGGTCGGAGCAATATGAAATTTTGACTTTGCATTGACCTTTGGCTGGGCGCGAAAAATCTTGTCCCGTAGATGGAAGGGCAGCCTCCGCAACACTCCCGGCACCTTCCAGCCCGTCTCCGACAGTGGACATGCAGCGAAGATGCAAAGAAAATCGATATTCTCCGTATTGGTGGACGATAGGGTCATGTTGTGCGTACTTATGGCCGGGAGTGTGCGCGGGTTCGAATCGGGACAAAGAATTATCGTCGTTTAATCAACCCGACAACAATAACATACATCAAATTGCATATAAAGCCATACATGTAACACATTTAGTTCGAATTGGAGAGGTCAGATAGCGCGAGTCGCTTCCGGCGATCGGTTTTCGGCGTGGACGACACATTTCCCTCGGTTGACACGAGCTGCATCGCCGCCATGTCGTTTGTCAGCCAGCTGCTCACGCCAATTGTGTTGGCACGACTGAGTGTCACACCTGGAGACGATATGAGCCGCGATGAGCTGCGGGTAGCAAGACGGGGCTCCTTCAGCCGCTCGAGAGATCTTGACGACAGTGAATAGGTCACATTCTCGTCCGACCCGCCACTCTGTGCTGTTTCAAATGATGGAGCGGCCTCGTCGTCAGAGTCTCTTTCATAGATTCTCTTCCTGGAGCGCGCTGGAGCGGCAGAAGTCACCTGCATTGGCGACGGCGGAATGCCGTCCTCTTCGCATTCGTCGTCAGAGTCGTCCTGCTCAACCGCCATCGTCGCAACCGATTGCAAAGCCGGTGCCGCAGCTGCTGCTTTCGAGGCGGCAAGCGCGCGGACGTGTCGGACGTCGGGGCGCTTGGGTTTTGCGGCGACCATTTGCTTCACGGTCGCGTTGACTTTGGCGAGCCTCTGCTGGTTCGCGTGAAGTTGCGCACGCACGTCTGCAACCAGAGCGGCTGCCGAGTCATCTGCCTCGAGTTCTGCGAGCCGGGCCTGGTCGGCATCGATCGTCGACTTGCGTTGGTCCTGCTGATTCATGACGGGCTCGATTTTGTCTTCGTAGGTCCGCATTGCCCGGTTGTACTCCGCCATGAGAGGCGCAACCTGAGCCTTTTCTTGTTCCCGAGCTTCTCGCTCGTGTTGGGTAGCACGCTGTGCCGCATCTTGGGGCGAGTAGGCCTTGTTCGGCTTGACGGTTCGGATAGTGACGGGCTCGGTGCAGCTCGACGACGGTGTCAGCGGGGGCGCTCGCAGCAACTCCTCGAACGTGAGAAGCGATGGAATCTGTAGCAGGGTGCGCACATCACTCACGAAAGCGTCAAGGAGGCGCTGAGTTTCCGGACGCAGCTGAAAATCCGCCCAGGCTCGGCCCACAGCTTCCCTCCGACTTGGCGCAAAGCTCCTGCAGGCGCTCAAAGAAGCTTCTGAGGGTTTTCTCGTTCATCGCGGCCGTACGAATGGTTTCGATCGAGTGTGCAGTGATCCAGCGGAGTTCGTCGGAAAACTCGGCGAAAAACCGCTCCAAAAACGACTCGCTCGGGCCGTTGGGACCGAACTGGCGGCGAGGCTTTCCATCTGGTCGTGGAGCTTGAGACAGGCGCATGAAGAGTTCGATTGCTGTCAGGACTCGCAGGCTCTGCGGTCCCGACTGGGTCGTTCTTTGCTAAGAAGACTCGGCGTTGATGTCTTTGTATTGTTTGTATGCATGCATTTGGAATTGCAGTTCAGTCTGCAAAGTGAAATAAAACACTTTACAACAACATTGCCTGGCTAACCCTACCAAGGTCTTACACATTGCAGACTCTGACTACAGTCACCCGATGTCTGTTGTAACCGATCCAACCAGCGCTTTGACTAGCGCTGAGGCAAGCGCAGGCCCCGCGGCACACACGAGGCAACAGACGGCGGCGAGAAAAGAGAAGATCGCGCTTCTTCAGGCGCAGCTCGCTGCTTTGGAGCTCGAGAACTCTGAGCTGGAAGGAGATTAGGGTTAGGGTTAGGGTTAAAAGCTGGCCCCGAGTTAAGTGTTAGGTTGCCTTCCAAATTTGGAACCACGTTTTCCAAAAGATCTAAGATATGTACTTACACCTATGAAATGCGCTGATTCCGAATCTGCAATAAAAAGTATACGTCATCGCGCTCGTTTTTGCGCAAATCGAGCTCAAAGGTGAATTTCGCACGGTTTTACCATGGTTTCCCAAACCACTTCCCCTCCTCTGATTTTCCAGAACAAAGGTGACATTCAC
>NW_011887296.1:1493923-1496149 GCF_000151315.2 Capsaspora owczarzaki ATCC 30864 | reverse complement strand
TCCAGGACTCCCAGGTTTGCGGTCCCGACTGGGTGGTTCTTGCTAAGAAGACTCGGCGTTGACGTCTTTGTATGGTTTGATTGCATGCATTTGGAAATGCAGTTCAGTCTGCAAAGTGAAATAAAACACTTTACAACAACATTGCCTGGCTAACCCTACCAAGGTCTTACACATTGCAGACTCTGACTACAGTCACCCGATGTCTGTTGTAACCGATCCAACCAGCGCTTTGACTAGCGCTGAGGCAAGCGCAGGCCCCGCGGCACACACGAGGCAACAGACGGCGGCGAGAAAAGAGAAGATCGCGCTTCTTCAGGCGCAGCTCGCTGCTTTGGAGCTCGAGAACTCTGAGCTGGAAGGAGACTCCAAGAACGATGAGGAGACACCTCAACAGGATGAAGATCTGAAGGATCTGACGAAAGCGCACCAGGGTCAAGGCGGCGTGATCAAAACTGAAACGGACGTCGAGCCGCAAAAGCTGGCTTCGTCATCGTCAGTCCCACCGCCAGCGGTCTCAACCCCGGCGGTCCACCAGCCCGCACCCCGTCCGCAGGCAGTCGACTGGCAGCCCGCCAAGGCGCCCAAGCTGCTAGCCCCCTCGTTCGACGGCACGGCGGCAAAGCTGACCCAATACGAGAAGGACTTGAAGCGTTACCGATCGTACTTTCCAGAGGAGAGATGGAACGAGATCCTGTCTCTCACCTTGGTCGGGTCGGCCGCCGATTGGTTCGCCTCTGGCAGCGACAAGTGATGGAGGCTCTCGCACCAGGAGCTCTGCTATCGGCTCCGGCTCCGTTTCGGCGATCCCAACGAGCGTCCCACTGCGAAGAGGGCGATTGTCAACATGAGCAAGCTGTCGGTGTTGGAGATCCAGACGGTCCTCGACAAGTATGCGGAGGTGTCGGGTCTGTCAGAAAGCGAGATCGCGAAGGCTATCTGGGCCGCCATGTCTTCCGAAGTCTACCAGTTCGCGCGGATGGAAAATATATCCAAGGATCTCCCGCCGTCTGAGCTCATGGCGAGCCTATGGGCGGTGCAGGAGTGGGAGAGCCGAAAGGTCACAGCGGCGCCGCCTCAACCGCAGCCGCAGCCGAGCTACAAGGCGCCGTTCTATGGTCAGCGTGCGGCTCAACCGAAGCAGCAGCCTTCCCAGCCGCAGAAGCAGCAGACCAGCGTGGTGGCGGCGGTGGCGTTCGCGGAGGCTATGGCGGCCAAGTACAACTTGTCGGCGGAGGAGCTCGAGAGACGTCGTCGTGAGCACCTTTGTTTCCGCTGTGGCTCTGGAACCCATCTCAGGAAGACATGCGGTCAGGCCCCGGCGGTGGCGGCAGTTCAAGGTGAAGCCGCGCAGGGAAAAGCCCAGCCCGACTCCCCCTGAACGCGGTAGGAGTCGGGCGATACGAAGCGTTGACACAGCAGGTGCAAGTCGCGTGCGCGGGTTCTTCTGATACCGCGATGCAGGTGCAAGCTCTTATTGACACTGGATCGGTCGCCACATTTGTGAGCCGTGCTGTAGCAAATACACTTCGTGCCCCCTCATTTCCAGTTCCAATGATCAAGTTGAGGACAGTGACGAAAGAGGAGATGAAGGTGCGCGAGGGCGTGGCGCTGCGAGTTACTTTGGCGGGCCGGCAGTTGTGGGTCCAAGCGATGATCCTGGATGGGCCGGTGGTGCCGCTCCTGTTGGGCATGGATGTGCTGGCGGCGGCAAATCCTGTCATCGATCTGGCGACTCGGACGGTGCGGTTCGAGAGCATGAAGCCGGTTCGTGTCAGAGGCAAGGGCAGTCTGGGCTCGGGCGTCATTGGCGTGGTGCAGCAGGACGAGGCTGCGCCCGCGGTGGTGGCGAAAGCGGCGGACGTGCAGAACGAGGCTAAGCCGGCGGTGGCGCAAGTGGCGCGGGACGAGGCTAAGCCGGCGGTGGCGCAAGAGACGGAGGCTCAGGACGAGACTAAGCCGGCGACACAGGCCAAGCCGGCGCAGGGCGAGGCTCAGCCAGCGGTGGCGACAGAGGCCGAGCCGGCGACGGCGACAGAGGCCAAGCCGGCGGCAGCAGCGGAAGAGGCGAAGCCGGTGGTGACAGGGACCAAGCCAGCGCCGGTGGCGATCCAGCGGGAAGCGTCGGAGGCGAGGTTGCCGTCGTCAGTGGTGGCGTTCCGGCGGCGTCGGAAGCGACAGAAGCGGCGTATGTTTGTGCGCTTGGTCGCGGCGGCCGATGCGCTGGAG
>NW_011887296.1:1490534-1491406 GCF_000151315.2 Capsaspora owczarzaki ATCC 30864 | reverse complement strand
TCTATGATCGACACCACAAGGCAGCACCTCCGATCACGGTGGGCAGTCTAGTCACAGTTCTGCGTCGCAGTCAGACGGCTGAACAACCGTATGCCAAGTTGGCGTACGTACGCGATGGTCCCTTCAAGGTCGTGAAGCAGATCAATGAGCGTGCCTTTGAGCTGGATCTAGGTGAAGCATCCAGCAAGTCCCGCACCTTCCATGTATCTGTCTTGGAATTGTTTGTCGCTGATGACGTTGAAGGTCGGATTCGGCGAGTCCTGCCTCCTGTCAAGGACTGGGACGGAACAGTTCGACATCGAGTCGAGGCGGTGATTGACTCGACTCGTCACAGCGAGATTATGTACTATCGCATCCGAAGGGTAGGCACCACTGCTCGTGAAGACACCTGGGAGCCGGCCAAAGACGTGTGGGCTCGCTTCCCCAGGGCCGTTCGTTTATTCCATCTGGCCGAACCTTCTCTGCCACAGCCTACGCGAGAGGAATTCGATATCCGTTTCACGAATGGATCGCCGTCGGTCCAGCCGAATCCTGTCCAACCCACGGCTAGTCGCACGCCCGCTGCTCCAGCTGGCCAAGCTCCACCTCAAGCTAGTGCGACACCCGTTGCTACGCGTTCAGTGGCAACCCCATCTGCAGTTGCTGCGCGTTCCGTGGCAACCCCGCCCACAGCTGCTGCAAGTCCCGCAGCAAGTCCACTTGTCAAGTCGGCATCGGCGTTGCCGACGTCGCGTCCTGGGTCCACACCGGTGGGCCCTTCACACTCTTCTCCGAGGGGGTAGAGTGTCAGGACCCGCAGGCTCTGCGGTCCCGACTGGGTCGTTCTTTGCTAAGAAGACTCGGCGTTGATGTCTTTGTATTGTTTGTTGTCT
>NW_011887296.1:1421130-1490434 GCF_000151315.2 Capsaspora owczarzaki ATCC 30864 | reverse complement strand
TTCATTGTCCTGTCTTGGCCAAATGTTTGAGTACCCTTTCCTGGCCTGGCCGGGATCCTAACACAGACCCTGCGGGTCCTGACAGTATGACACAGGTACTCTACATACATCTAACAACGAGCGATTCAAACAGCACATCTCGGGCAGACTTGCTGGGTTGAACCTGAACTTGCCAACCCACACGGATTTGCCTGATAATAGGAGTACTCGCTGGCCAGAGCGTCGCGGACACGAGCGTAGAATCGACAAACGTCGCTTTCGCCGCGTATTCATATTGAACAGCACCTTGCTCATCTCGAACAATCAAGTCACAGACGTTGTCACCGATGCGGTGGTAAAGTTTCTTCGTGTCCCGAACCACTTGAATTGCATTCACACGGGTCGAATTTCCATAGATGCTTTGAGGCACTGTGACCTTGACAGGACGGTCATCGCACCAGTCTCGTTTGGTATGCTGCACGCCTTGCCAGGATTGCGCTTCGTCCATAATGATGTCGGCAATCTCGGCGGGTAATGCTGGTAGAAGTGAGGACTGATCCTCTAGCGCCGGTTCGCCGGTCAGCAAGCAAAATACGGTCTGAAGGTCGTCAGCGGTAGCAAAGCGTGGAAGTAAGGAGAATGCAAGAGGATTGACCTGGTCGTAAATGCTGCGCAACGAACAAGCACCATAAATGAGCAATCGGAAGGCACACTCCATTGGTTGGAAGCAGCTCGCGTGAGCTTCAATGGCTTCATTTGGCAAGGACCACTTACTAAGGTCCCCGTCCATCATGGTCCCTGCGTGTATTGATTGCTTGAGAGCAAGCATTGCTAATGCAATTCCGCGCTAGACTGTTGAGCAATGCAATGAGAGCAGGATGTATTGATGACTCTGGCTCAAAGTCAAAGCGCATGATACCCATACAAAATATCCACCAGCTTCGGGTTCATCTTGAACGCTTCGGCAATCGCCTGGGCTCCAACATCGCCAATCTGATTGTTTTCCAAACTGTGCGTTCCATCCATCAGTTAGCTCTCTGCGCCAAGTAGAACTTTGAGGGATAGCTGTCTTACAAGAGGCCATACAGCGTCGAGCTCACCTTGAGTGCCTCAGCAATCGCCTGCGCTCCAGCATTGCCAATCTCGTTCTCATTCAAACTAGCACTCTGTGTGCCCTCTGCTGAATCATCCACTCACAAGCATCAGTCAAAGTGCGATGCCTTACCAGGGCACAATCAGCCCTGTGTTGACCTTGAGTGCTTCAGCGATTGCCTGCGCTCCAGCATTGCCGATCTGATTCTGCTTGAGGCTGTCCATTCTCTCCATTCGTGAGCACCCTGAATTCGTTTTGCTGGATCGCACATACACAAGCATCGTTGAAAGTGTTATGACTTACTTGAGACGCGACAATGTCGAGTTCACTTTGAGTGCCTCAGCAATGGCTTGCGCTCCAGCTTCGCCAATCTGATTCTCATTTAGACTGTACATCTCTCCATTCGTGAGCATTTGAATGTCATCTGCTGAATCAGTCACTCGTATCCTTTAGTCAAAGAAAGATGCTTACTCGAGCCTCGTCAGCGTCGTGTTCGCTTGAAGTGCCTCAGCAATCGCCTTTGCACCAACTTCGCCAATTTGATTCTTATTCAGACTGTCCGTCCCCTCCATTTGTGAGCCTTCTAAGTGCCCTCTGCTACAATCCACTCGCACGCGTTAGTCAAAGTGAGATCGATTACCTCAGACTAGTCAAGGTCGTGTTCACTTTGAGTGCCTTTGCAATGGCCCGCGCTCCAGCATCGCCAATCCGATTTTTCCCGAGACTGTCCGTCCCCTCCATCGGTGAGCACTCTGGGTGCCCTCTGCTGAATCATCCACTCACAAGCATTAGTGGAAAGTGATATGACTTACTCGAGACACGGCAATGTCGAGTTCACTTTGAGTGCCTCCGCAATCGCCTTTGCACCAACCTCGCCAATCTGATTCTTATCCAGACTGTCCGTCCCCTCCATCTGTGAGCCATCTAAATGCCCTCTCTGCTACAATCACCACTCGCACGCGTTAGTCAAAGTGAGATCGATTACCTGAGACTAGTCATCGTCGTCTTCACTTCGAGTGCTTCAGCAATGGCCTGCGCTCCAGCATCGCCAATCTGATTCTCACTTAGACTGTACATCTCTCCATCAGTGAGCATTGGAATGTCATCTGCTGAATCAGTCACTCGTATGCTTCAGTCAAAGAAAGATGCTTTACTTGAGCCAAGTCAGGGTCTTGTTCACTTCGAGTGCTTCAGCAATGGCCTGCGCTCCAGCTTCGCCAATCTGATTTTTAGCCAGACTGTCCGTCCTCTCCATTCGTGAGCACTTTGAAAGTCGTTTGCTGCATCAACGTTAGATGACTTACTCGAGCGCTTTCAAGGACTTGTTTACCTTGAGTGCCTCAGCAATCGCGCTCGCTCCGGCATTGTCAATCTTATTATTGTGCAAACTGTTCAGTCATCAGTAAGCATTTTGAGCACCTCTGCTGGATCATCGACTCACATCAAAGTGAGATGACTTACCCGAGGTTAGCGAGCGTCGTGTTGACTTTGAGTGTCTCAGCAATCGCTTGTGCCCCAGCATCACCAATCTGATTCGCACTCAGACTGTCTCCATCAATGAGCACTCTGAATGCCTCCTGTTGAGTGAAAGTGACACTCCTTACTCGATCTTGATCAACGTCTTGTTCACTTTGAGTGCCACAGAAATTGCCTGGGCACCAGCATCGCCAATCTGATTCTGCCATTGGCTGTCCGTCCATCAGTGAGCACTCTAAATGTTCTCTGTTGACATCACGCACTCACCCGCATCAATCGAAGCAAATGCCTTACTCGAGGTTGGTCACCGTCGTGTTCACTTTGAGTGTCTCAGCAATCGCTTGTGCCCCAGCATCACCAATCTGATTCGCACTCAGACTGTCCACCAGATAGTTAGCACTGGTACTAGATCACCCACTCAAGTGCATCAATCGAAGCGAGTTGCCTTACCCGAGGTCGGTCACCGTCCTGTTCACTTTGAGTGTCTCAGCAATCGCCCGCGCTCCAGCATCACCAATTTGATTCTCAGTCAGACTTGTCCGTCCCATTCACCACTGAGCACTCTAAATGTCCTCTGCTGACATCACCCACTCACATGCACTAGCCATAGGGAGATAGACGACCTACTGGAGTACAGTTACCGTCATATTGAGTTTGAGCGTCTCAGCAATCGCCCGCGCTCCAGCATCACCAATCTGATTCCAGCCCAGACTGTCCGTCCCCTCCAATAGTGAGCCACTCTAATGTCCACTGCCGAAGCCACCCACTCACGCTCCACACTCGAAGCGAGATGACTTACGAGAGTTCCGTCACATTCGGGTTGCCTTTGAGTCCCTCAGCAATCGCTTGTGCGCCGGCATCGTCAATATGCTCGAACTGCTGGCTGTCCTCCATTTCATCAGTAAACATGTTGTCGCAATTTATGTCCAATATCGGCCTTTTCGTACCCGAACCGTTGACTGGCATTCTTGACTTTGTCGTACAACTCGCGCTGTCTCGCGCTCATGCTCTGGTACGACAGCATGGCTGACTTTCAATCTATCGGAACAACGCGGTTCTTTCAGTCAGTCTTATTGGTTGTGCTTGCACAAATCATCACTCAAACGCAGAGTGCAGAGCCAAACGCACGAAAAGTGCGGCAGCGACGCAAACAAAACAAAAAAAAGCGTCGCCACAACAACGAACAAAGACTAACATCAAGAAGACTGAAAAACACAACAACACAACAATGGCATAGACGAGGATGACAAGTAGTCCTCTTTTTTCCCTTCTTTTGCTTTTTTTTTCTTTTTCTCTTCTTTTGCTTTCTCTCTCTCCCTCTTCCCTCTCCTCTCCCCTCTCTTCCCCATGCCTGGCGCCGTGGCCTCCCCGATGGACACATCAGGCGGTCCCGCCAACGCCGCGCATCCAGCGGACCTGGACGCAACCGCTCAACCCCGCGCGCCGCAGCAAGTGCTGATCACCAATTTCATGGCGCCTTCAGCTGCTCCTGCTGCCGCCGCCCCCTCCACCGCCCTCGCTCCCCCGAGCTCGAGTGCAAACCTCTCTCAACAACAGCATCCCAGCTCCCAGGCCACCGCGGCGAGCTCGAGCGCTGCGTCGTCCTCGCAGGCGGCGCCCTCAATGAGCTACGCTAACGCAGCCGCCCGCCGTACTACGGTTGACCATGGAGGCCCAGAGCCCCCCTTGGACTTTCCGTCCCTTCCGGAGTTCTATAAGGATACCGTGTTCAAAATCTACAAGAGAGAACATCCCTCTCTGGATCTGACCTCGCTTGCAAATGCTGCTCGCTCCCAATTCAACCCCCAGCCCATCATTATCGAGAGGGCTGCTTACTTCCTTTTCACGGTGACTCGAGCGGATCACGCTAGCACCCTCGCCTTAAGCGGCATTACGGTTGGCAAGGCCACCATCAGGCCGTCCACACCTGTTTTCACCTTTCAGGTCCATTTCCGCAACTACCCATATGCCACTCCTGCAGAGAACCTCTGCAAGATGTTCTCCAAGGCTTTGGGAATCAACTTCTCTGAGCTGAAGTTCACCCTTACCAAAGACGGGTTCAACGACGGCTCCGGGCAGCCACAACCCCAGCAAGCTCAAGAGGAAGCGCAGCTCTCGTTCCAGCGCGCGCCCAGAAGCCTGACACTCACGCTGCCTCCGCGAGCCAATCATCTCAGCCGTCGACCTCAGCGTCGGCCACGAGCACCTCAAGCCTCGCACCATCTCAATCCATTGCGCAGGCTCTTCTCTCCTCTGCGACCGCTCCTGGCGCTGCCTCTAACGTAGCAGCCCGTCAGGCCGCATCATCTTCCTCCTCTGCCGCGCCTGCTGCCGCGGCTCCGGCAGCGTCGGCTGCTGGCCCTTCTGCTCCCTCGGGTGCGCCTGCCTCTGCGTCTGGCCCCTCCCGCACGGTCCCTCCGGCTGCGCCCACGGCCCCAGCTGCCGCACCAGCCGACTCGGACGCTGCGCGCCCTCGTGCAAACTCGACCGGCGCTGCAGTAGCCCACGCTGGCTCCTCCAGGCCCTCTGGCGCCAGCACTCCATCTGCGAGCTCCAGGACTCCGTCCGCCAGCTCCACGCCAGCTGCGTCCCGCAGTCGTGCCGGGTCTATCTCCATTTTCCCCCAGTGGTCGCTGTCATCGAGCGCCTCCACTCCCTTTTCGGCGGGGGTGCACACAGCGATGCACCCGTCCACAGCGTCCCAGTCGCAGTCTGAGGGCCTCGCCACTCCCTCATCGACGCGCGTCCGCCTCCACTCGGCAGACAGCTCTCCTGAGGGTCACGTCAACAAAAGCCGTCGGGTCGACCACTCCGAGTCCACCACGCATGATGAGCAGTCCTCCTCGCAGGTCACCAGCCTGCCACCCGACCAATCCTCCGCGCCTCCCGGCGCTCCGGATCAAGATGTCGGTTCCTCCCATCAAAATCTGTAGTTGGAATGCCAAGACCATGAGGCCTTCCCTGTTCCCGGAATCCCCCATGGCCCTGGCCTTCCAACCGTCCTTGGCCGAAACGCTCGGCAAGGACGCCACGATCATCATGCTCCAAGAAACTCATTTCCGTTCCTCAGAGGAAAAACGTGCAGAGTTCCTCCTCTCCCACGTCTACCACTCCCTTTGGTCTTCGTTTGACCGTCTCCCTCTTGCCCCCGGTGAACCCAATCACCCTCGTCACGGCGTCGCCCTTCTTGCCCGCAAAGGAAGCGACGACTGCCCAATTGTCTCCAACCTCACGCTGAAACACGCAATCCCCGGTCGCCTGATTGTCGCCTCAGCATCCATCCATGGTATCACCACCCTCCTCGTGAACGTGTACGCTCCGGCCAGCGGCGACGCGTCCCTGCGCATCAGGTTCCTCGAAGAAGTGGAATCCATCATCACCACGCACCTGCATCCGATCGTCGACGGAGAAGCGCAACCCGCCCTCCCGATGATTGTCGGCGGCGACTTCAACCTCTGCTTGAGCAATCAACGCAACTACTTGTCCTCCTCTACTCATCCCCCGCCACTGGATCTTGCGCAGAGGTTCTTTGTCAACCTGACCTCCCGGCTCAACTTGTCCGAGTCGTGGACGGAGTGCCACGGCAACAAGCATCTGTACACCTGGTCCCCAACAGGCAACTCCCCTGGTTCCAGCAGACGCATTGATTACATCTTCACCAACGATGCATTTCCCTTTACCCCCGTCTCCTTCGAGGCCAAGGAAACGAGGTCTGACCACCGAGCTCTCATTGCGGCTTTCCACCACGTTGACCACCAACACCGTCCCCCTCCGCCATTCAGACTGAACTCCCGGCTCCTGACGGACAAGCGTCTGCTGGACTTTGTCCACACGTGCATTGATCAGCTGAACGAGTCCATCCGGCTGTCGAAAGATCACGCCCCCCTGGCCTGGGACATTTTCAAATCCAGAGTTGTCCGCTACGCGTCGTCCCTTGGCGCCTACGTGGCCAAATGCAACCGCATTGACGAGGAAGCTTGTCATCATCTCATCACCCACGTCGAATGCCTGATGCAGGATCCCCTGCTCACGGCGGACCAGCTCAAACGTCTCCAGGACGCCCGCTCTGGCGCTGTAGCTGAGCTCCAAGAAATCGCTCGTACCAAGGCTGAAGGCGCCAGGTTGAGGTCGCACCACCTCTCGTGTGCCCTCACCGAACGCTGCACCAAGGTGTTCTTTAGCCTTGAGCGTGAGTGCATCAAAGCCCAAACCATTGCCAAACTCACGGTGAACGGCGAGGATTTTACTACTCCGAACGACATAGCATCCGTGCTGCACGACTTTTACTCCAAACTCTATGACTCTGAACCAATCGACGAGGCTGCCCTGAGCGAGGTCCTTGCGCAAGCAAATCCGGCGCGAAAGCTGTCCCGAGCAGAACAGAAGTCACTGGGCGCGGATCTCAACCCGTACGAGATTGCTGTCGCTATCGAGAACACTGCGCCTGACAAGAGCCCCGGTCCTGACGGCCTGACAGGTGCCTTCTATCGCACATTCCAGGCACGCCTCTGCTATGCATTGTCCCACGTAGCCAACGCGGCGTACCGGAACAAACGCCTCCCTGACTCCATGCTTGAAGGGTACCTGAAGGTCATGTACAAGAAAGGCGCCCGCTCAGACCCGGGCAACTACCGACCAATCACCTGTCTCAACGTGGACTCGAAGATTATTTCCAGAGCCTTGATGGCGCGCTTTGCCCTGATTGCCCCTGAGATTGTCAACCTCAACCAGAACGGATTTGTTCCTGGTCGTACCATCGATGCCAACATCCATCTCATGCGCGACTTGCTCGATTTGTGCCGCGTGTGCAACATTCCGGGTGTTGCTGTCCTGCTGGACTCGGAAAAGGCATTCGACAGAGTCGATCACCAATTCTTATTCCAAGCACTCCGCAAGTACGGCGTCGGTGAGAGTTTCATCAGTTGGATGGAACTGCTCAACACTGGCTGCCAATCCCGCGTTGTGTACAACTGCACCATCTCGCTTCCATTCCCGATCAAACGATCTGTGCGTCAAGGGAGCGTCGAAGCACCGTTCTTGTATGCCATCTACGCCGGCGTCATCTCCGACTATGTCATCCACAAACTGCGCGACAAGATGCTCTCTCTGGCCCTGAGGTCTGGTCCTCAAATCGTGGAACCCAGCTTGTTTGCTGACGACACATCGATCTTCCTGTCGGATCCCAACCACATCCATGCCCTGTTTGAAGTCTACGCAACAGTTGGCAGGGCTACCAACCTCAAGATCAACGAGGCCAAAACCTCCGTCCTGCGTCTCGGCCCCCTTCGGGATGCCGATCCGCCGGACGGCTTGGCTCATCTCCAATGGGTGCCTCCTGACGGCACCACTCGAGTCCTTGGCGTGCAACTTGGCTACGGCGATCTTGCCAAAGCCAACTTCGAGCCCCTGCGAGCCAAGGTCGCGCGTGCGCTGGGTCGCTGGTCGCGCCACAGTCTCTCGATCGCTGGCAGGGTCCTGATTGCCAACGCGATCGGACTCTCCCGCGTCTGGTACCACTGTCGCTTTATCCACATGCCCAACACGTACTCCACGGCACTGTCCGACACTGTCAACAATTATCTCTGGAAAGGCCGATTCTCCCCGGTCGCCAGGGAGGTTGTGACCGCTCCTCCCAAAACGATCATGTTTGGGCTTGGACTCATCGATCTCCCCACCAACATTGCAGCGACGGCTGCCCAAGCGCTAATCAACTTCCTGTCGCCTGTCCCCAGCTTCTGGAAGTTGGTTGTCAACCACCTCGCCGAAGTGGCTGACAGACCAGCTCAGCTCTCCGACAATCCTGTCGCCGAGTACACGGCCATGCAGCGGCTAGTCGCCATATTCCCGTTCAGACCTTCGCTCTCGGTGTTCTGGCACCATGCCTTCAGGGCGTGGCGCAGGCTGCTCCCTTTCTCTGAGCCTCCTCGCTCGAAGAACGAACTGCTCGCCACTCCCCTCTGGCGCAACCCCATGCTTGACAAGATCGACTTCAAGATGCTACGGAAACACGGCATCTCGTACCTCCATCATCTCCACTCTGGCAAGAAATGGCAGTCGGCCCGCGATCTCCGCGAGCTCTACGACTCCCGTCTGCCACAGGTCGAAGCCAGACTCCAAGTGATCCGCTCCAAAGTCTCGCTCATCGACCCGTCCAATCTGCGGACCGCCCCTGTGCGCTTCCGCGAGAACGATTGGGTTGTTGACTCGTGGGGCTTCCTCCGCAGAATCTTGGAAACACCGGCCGCCGACGCCTTGTCTGTGCGCGTGAAGCCCTACGTGTTCCGCCTCCACGGTCAGGTTGTGGTGCCCAAGCACATCCTCTCAGCCAGGCTCCCGCTAGCTGAACTCACCCCAGCAGTGGTCTCGGATTGGACCTCTCCGTCTGCCAAGCCCCACACCAAGAAAAGCGACCTGCTGATGCAGCTCGCTGAAGCCTATCCTCCACCAAAACGCCCTGAGGTCGAAGGATTCTTCTTTGGCTCTCTGATGCGTCTCGACGTTGACCCAACCCGGCTGCAGCTGCGTGGCAAACCCGACAACATGTATCGCTCGCTCTGCATCGACAAAGACCTAGACGACCTTCGCCGCACCGCAAATCGCTCCAGGAGGACGATGCTCGAAAGCCGCCATCCCTCTGAAATTGAGAATGCCCGCTACTGGCTGGCACTCTACCCCAAACACATCGAGGAGTGCAAAAAGCGCGCGCACATTGTGCGATGCACCTCATCTGACGCATCGCTGTGCAATCTTCGCCACATGCTCACGCCCGCCCCGGTCAAACCAACTGCCCTGGTCGAGTGGGAGCAAATCCTAGGACCCGTGCACTGGTCCAAACTGCGCCGCAACATGATGACCAATCTTGTCCCGCGCAACCGTGCCGGCCTCATCTGGCGCATCGCTCACAACACCGAGTACCTGGGTGAGATTCGCCTGCTGTCTCGCCGCGACAAGCTCACCAACGAACAACTCCGCGAGGAGTCACACAGTGGCGCGTTCGCCTGCGTCCACTGCTTCCGACTTCAGGGCACCCGTGCCCCTCTCGAAAACTGGCTGCACATGATTGTCCACTGCCCCCTGGCTGTGGCGGTCTGGCGCGAGGCCGAAACGCTGTTCAGCCACGCGCAAGGCCCCTGGTTCCCTAGACAGCGTTCGCAATGGCTCTTTGGCCCTATCAAGAACAAACGCTACCACGCCTTGATGAAAGACGAAGCACTCGCTTGCCTCACCATCGTCATGCACACTGCCCGCTGGACTCTCTGGACGCTGCGCTGCACTGCCAAGTTCGACAACACAGTGTTCACCCCCGCCGACGCGGTCCTCCGCTTTCGGTACCTCATCACCCTGGCAGCGCGCCTCGAGCACTCTACCAAACCCCTCCCCAATCCCTGGAGGACTGACGACGACGGCGACGACTTTGGCGCCGCCCCTCTCCATACTGATGAGCAAGAGCATCCCCCCTTCGAAAGCAGGTGGGGAAAGGCTTTTGAAATCCGGTACAATGAACGTCTTTCCACACAACTGTTTGCCCTCGCGTACACCTAGTACCCGCAAATTGTGTGTAAAGCGGTTGACCGTTTCTGAATTGTCGCTCCTTACGACAGTGTGCTGTCCCACCGCCTGCCAGCCGTCTACTTGTTTGTGAACCGTGTTGGCTAGCAACATGTCTTTCGTGGTGTATAGGTGGGGAATGCCTGATCCTTCCATTGTCAGCCCGGCTGATCATCTGTTCGAGTTCCTCTGTGAGCTCTTGAGCACTCTCCCCGCATGCCTTCACTGGTGTGCGTTATGACGACATTCAACTGTCTCATATCCTACGTTCTTTTTTCTTTGTTATTCTTAATAAAGCTTTAGACGGTAAAAAAAAAAATGACAAGTACGGACGCCGACTTGAAACATGAAGGAGAGGGAAAACAAAAACAAAAAAACAAAACAAAGCCCAAACCGAAGCTGCTCGGACCCTGGCGCACACACCGATACGAACTGCTCATTGTGGACAAGAAGCACAACTACTCCCGCGCACGCCTCACCATCTTGTTCCACCTGGCCCGATGGACACTCTGGACGTTGCGGTGCCGCGCCCGCTTCGATCACACAACAATCCACTCGGCCCACGCTATTGCGCACTTCCGAAGCCTCGTCCTCAATCGCGCGAGGCAAGACACTTAAACGTGCCGCACGAACAAAGCACTCAAGACTAGCCCAGGCTTCCATAAGCTCTGGGGCAACGCCCTCGCAATCGAGCCCGACTCGACTCTCCAAAAGATGATTCTCGGCCTCTGAGACGACCAAAGTGTTGTTAGCATCCCAGACACCAAATCTGGGCTGCAAATGTTTGACTAGAGCTTCATACGCCAGTAACAGCGGCGCAGCTCAGCGAACTTTGTTATGATGGCGTGAGTTCTGGTCAAAACAAATAAACGTCGGTTTGAAAAAAAAAAACACAGACCATGAGCCGGCCCGTTCGCGGGGGAAACTCAACTTGAAGTGTTTGATCGGCTGGGTTGGACTTGATATCAACCACGAAGGTGACAGTTAGTATTGGCGATCAGGTTGTGGCGGGACGTTCTGGCGCTTGAACGCTCATTTTGCGAAGATGCGGAGCGCGCGTGCGTGCGTGTGTGCGGGCGTTTGTCCTGTGTTTGATGCAGAAAGATGTCTAGAATGTGAGGATGGAAGCTCGGCACGGAGAACATCAAGGGGCTGACGGACGGAGTGATCGAAGAACGATCAAAGGAAGAAGGACCACAAAGATCAACTCTCCCCCGCTTCGTCCCGCTCTTTTGGGCCTCGTTCACCGAGCGCCTAATCTCACACCCGCGCCGCCCGCGCGTTTTTTGTACATTAAATATGTTTCTTCTTGTTTTGTAACCACGAAGGAGGGCGGGTTCCAGACGGACAGGCTCAAAACCCGCATTCCAATAAACAACGCTCGGCGACGCGCCGGATCGTCCGCCGAGCGACCGAATTTTTCCATTCTCTTTGAAGCACTCCATTGTACCTACCTTACAAAACACGATTTGCAAAGCACAACGACGAAAATCCGGCAATGCCGAGCGAGCCAATCCTGTTCGCGCGTAAGAAACCTATGACTTGAAGAACGCCAACAACCAAAAACAATAACGCAAAAAATCAATCAAAAAGCCGGACAACAGCCCTCCTTTGGAGCGATCCCCGCCCACTCTGTGTCAGGATCCGCAGGCTCTGCGGTCCCGGCTGGGTCGTTCTTTGCTAAGAAGACTCGGCGTTGATGTCTTTGTATTGTTTGCATGCATTTGGAATTGCAGTTCAGTCTGCAAAGTGAAATACAACACACTTTACAACAACATTGCCTGGCTAACCCTACCAAGGTCTTACACTCTGGTGGCCCTAGGCATGCAGTACACATGGCGCTGATCACATAGGGCGTTGAGGCGCCGGATGGGCATTTAGGTCAAGCTGCTTGACACTTTTTTTTTTTTTTTTTTTTTTTTTTTGGTGTGTGTGTGTGTGTGTGTGTGTGTGAGTGTGTTCCGAGCTGCATTGCTCATCTGTGCCATACACAATCCTTCCATGTATGAGACCACTCAACCCCAGGACGAACCTTCTGATGTGTTGAATTTTTTTCCCTCCCTTGGGATTTCTGTTCCTAATGGCGGCTGGCCAGCGCTCGGAAACACAAGGGTTGTTGGGTGAGCGGTTAAGCCGGTTGACTAGAAAGACCTTCGTAATGAAGCTCCTATGTATCAACTCCGATTTTCGGGCAGAGGTTCGAGTCCTCTACAATCCGCGTTTTTTTTTTTGCTTGTTTTTTTTTTTTTTTTGGGGAAAAAGTTTGGCTTTCTGGTCCATCCTCGTCTGCTGACAGCCCCACTTTTGCAAAGATGGACATTCCCACGATTTGGTTTGTTTGAATGAGACACCTCCGTGCCGACAGACTAAGCGAGCGATCAAACACGAAGAAAGGAGCGCAAGCAGTTCCAACCAACCGCGGTTTGGCAACCCTCATCCTTGCACTTGCGTTGAGCTCACTGGGAATTCTCCATTCTTTAGTAATTGTATTTTTTGTTGATTTGTCCTCGCAGCCACTCCACATCTTCAACTATGAGCGCGGTCGCAAACTGCTTTGAGCGCATGAAGTACGGCGCGTTCATGGGCTGCACCATGGGTTGCGCGCTCGGCCTTGTGTTCGGCGGCACATCAGCATTGCGGTACGTCTTCGGTCCATCCAGTGCTTGGATATACCTCTGCTTGCACAGGGGATGGCTCGGCGGCGCGCGGTCGTGTGGACTTGGGTTGCAACGCGGTCTTGGCGAAATTGCCAAACACCCGCGTTTTTCAGCGAGTCAGCGCAAGTGTGCCCCCCCTCCTCCATGCAAGCGTCGACAATCTAGCAATGCAGCTACCGACGATCTTTGTGATTGGACGCACGCGAGCGAGTGAGGGAGGGGAGAGAACGGGGAGACAAGGACAGCTTTCGCCATTCTCTCTCTCGCTCTCTCGCGCTCACAGCCACTCCATTGGGGAAGAACACTCCGATGTCAAAAGCGCGATCCTGGCCTCACACTGTCGACTCGACTCGGCGCGCGCGGAGGAGGCGGGGGGGGGGGCAAAGGTCCTTCGTTCTCCATTTCCATGTGGCTTTTGCTGGATCAGCACACTCACTTTCACTCTCTTGCCCTGCTCGTCCTTTGTTGTGATGTTTTGCGTCATACAACAAAACAGCTTTGGCATGCGAGGCTCCGAGGCCATCACTCAGATCGGCAAGGCCATGGCCATAACAAAACCACACACACAGCTTTGGCATGCGAGGCTCCGAGGCCATCACTCAGATCATTTCTGTTCTTGTTGTTGCTGCTGTTGTTGTTGTTGTTTTTCCTGTTGTTGTTGTTGTTGTTGTTGTTGTTGTTGTTGTTGTTGTTGTTGTTGTTGTTGTTGTTGTTGTTGTTGTTGTTGTTGTTGTTGTTGTTGTTGTTGTTGTTGTTGTTGTTGTTGTTGTTGTTGTTGTTGTTGTTGTTGTTCTCGTTCTCTTCAAGTTCTTTCGTGCCAAAACAATCCATGTCTGGAGCATTACAAGCACTTTTGCGAAATGTTCGCTTTTTGGAGTTGAACGGAAACCCTTTGTTCCAACATGGAATAACTGGATTCCACACAAAAGCAAAGTGTACAAGCATCAGACAGCCAAAGCAGCAAATATCCAAACAGGAAGAGAGGGGCGTGGGGAGGCAGCACAGCTCAGCGCTTGCTTTCGGCGGATTGGTTGAGCAAAACAACTGCCACGGATGTGCAAGGAATCATGGCGATTTCGGTGATCACCACATCCACAAAGTCTGGAGGAGTGATATCGTAAACAAGATTGAGGAGTCGTAAAGATTCAATCTCACGCCACTCGTCCAGGACATTGCCGCTTTCGCGATCGATGGCGACCAACGCGTCGGGGTCGCCCAGCTCGTTAAAGACAAACGAGTCTGTTTGAGAGCGGTCGCAGAACTTGTACGTTTCACAGCAAACAATGACTGGCACGTTGTACGCCTTGGCCATCATGCCAATGACGGAGGTGCCGACGCGCGACATGACGTAGCCGTTCTTGAGAATGGCGTGTGCACCCAGGAAGACCTTGGAAACCTACAACAGGGGGCCACGATTTTGAACGTGTGAGCAAAAAAAAAAAAAAAAAAAAAAAAAAGAGGACCAGGCAAACCCCACAAATTTGCTTTCAGATGAAATCACAAACCTCCTTCATGACGTATGAAATTGCGTTGATAAGAACGTAGGAGCACTTGATGCCCGCTTGAACGAGTCGTCGCAACGTCTCTTTGCCTGAAAAGAGTTCAGAGGTACACGAATGAGCGCAACACGTCAACTACTCTACTCAGTCACAGCCGCGAAAGCCCCGTACCTTCCATGCGCGGGCGAGAGTCGACCACGACGACAGAGAATTTCTTGTTTGCCCGATGGGCGGCAAGCAGAACTTGCAAGACAACATGCGAGCTCGCGTGAACGAGAATCACATCGCCATTTTGGATCTTGGTAATCGCGCTGTTGCAGATGGCAGAATCAGCAAGCTTGATACCATCCGCAAATTCGTCCACGATTCCGATGAGGAAATTCTTGGCCTAAAACCCAACACACAGGATGTGAGAGTGAGCACACAATTAAGAAAAATCGTAAGAGCAATGAAGGCGATCGGCACGAGGACAAACCTCTGCATCCGTTTCGTCGGGTTTGACAGCAGCAATGTTCACTTTGAGATATCGAATAAAATTGCCCATGCTTCAAACAACCAACCAACCAACCAAAATGAGCCATTTTTCGGTGAGCAGAGAGTTGGTAAAAAAAAAAAAAAGTGTAACGAGAACAAACAACACCAAACCCAAAACCACGCGTCAACTCACCTGACAGACATGGGACGACAAAAAGTCAAGAATGTCAGGTAAGGCTTGATGGACTCGGACAGGTCATGTCGTAGCTCTTTCTGAGGGGGAGTCACATAGTCCGCAATCACCTAAATAATAACAAAATGGTCCAAACCGTGTAAGCAAAACGAGCAAAGAAATATGGCATCAACGTGCAAAAGCAGGCAAACCTTGCGGAACGCGTTGATAAGAGCCAAAGCTCGAGCATTGGAGCCGACAATCACGTTTTCGGCGTATTTCAGGCCGAGAGCGGTAATCGCAGGGTGCATGCTGGCGCGCAGAAAGTTTTGTGTCAGCGAAGGCAGACGCTGGTATTGACGCAAGTGTGCAAAGAATTCGACCTGCTTCTGAGGCCGTGTTGGCTGGGAGAGCTGTGGAACAGACAGGGAACAAGGACGCAAAAAAAAAACCAAACAAAAAACCCAAACCACAACCACCCAACAACCCGGATACGGTCAGTGCCTCAAGCAGGCTCCAAACTTCAGGCTTCTCAAATGTACACAGCATCGCGTTACCTGTTGCTTGGCGAGGGTGCGCGAAAGCTTGTTTTGCACTTTGACATCGTCATACTGCATGTTGGGGTTGGAATGCACACCTCGGAACGATTCCTTCTTGCCGACCTTGCTGTCCGAAGCGGCAGCCAGACTGGCGCCCGACGCTGCGCCGCTGGCGGCATTGCCAGCAGTGGCAACGGGACTTTTGCCCTTTCGCTCTGCATTCGATCCTTCTGCGTTCTCGACCGAGCTTTGAGACGTCTGGCGCGAGGATTTGAGCGACTTGGGCTGCTGCGGTTGAGGCTGTGACTGTGGTGATGCTTGTGATTGAGGGGAGGCAGGTTGCTGGGCTGCTTGATCGCCCTTGGCAGGTTGGTTGTTTTGCTTTTGTCGGAGTGCAAGCTTTGCCGCCTTGTTTTTCTCCTGCGCGAGCCAAGCGTGCAAATAGGGTTGAACGAACAGCATGCATCAAACGTTAGGGTTGATTCGGGGGAGGGGAAAGGGGGAAGGGTCAAAGGCTGGTTGGTCATGACGACACCACAATGCAATCCTACCTGCAATGCAAGGCGCTCAGATTTTGTCAATCCGTCTGCGCCAACACGCTCTGGCTTTGGTGCAGCGCCATCTGCAGAAGCAGCTGTGGCACCAGCAGCAGCAGGAGCAGCAGCAGCAGCAGCAGCGTCGCCGCCCTTCTTTCGCTGCTGGGACTGAGATTGCTGGTTTGCAGGAGCAATGACAATGGCCGGGATTGGCGCCGCGCTTGTCGGTGTGGAAGTGCTGGACGACGCGCTGAACGACGACGCGGCCGTGGTCATCAGCGGCGTGGATGGATGGCTGCCCTGTCGCGAGTTTGAGCCAGAGTCCGTCTGCAAGCAAGTGAGTGAAGGAGCAGGAGGAGGAGGAGGAGGAGGAGGAGGAGGAGGAGGAGGAGGAGGAGGAGGAGGAGGAGGAGGAGGAGTGAGTACAACGGCGAATTTGGACTCTCTTGCGATTGCGCATTCGAATTGCCTACACACACACACACACTCTCTCTCTCTCTCTCTCTCTTTACTCATGCTGTATCATGCTTGAACGTGCGAGTGAGGGGGTGGTGGTGGTGGTGGTTTGGTGATTGATGAGAATCGGAAAAAAAAAAAGGAAGAAAGGTTCAGCAGCGAGATCTCAAACACACATGCTTGTCCCACTCCACTCCCAGCCAGACCACAGACAGCACGACCAAGACAACCGAGGGCACAACAAGCACATCTGCTAGTGATGAGAGCTTTTGGTTGTACCTCTGCGAGATGGAAGCCGATGGTCGTCTTGACTGCGCTGCCATCAAAGCGCGGGCCGGTCGCCGTCGTTGTGCTCGAGGTCGAGGCGAACGAGTTGGTGATGGAGTTGACGGCGCCGACGGACGACGACGCAAAGCTGCCAGGCGACGTCGACAGCACAACAGAGCCCACCGGCGTGCGCGTGATAGAGCCACTGCCGCGCTGCTGCTGCTGCTGCTGCGAGGACGAGGACGTGAGCGATCGGCCGCCAAAGGTCGCGCCAGCAGCAGACTCGTTGAACGACGACGACAGGCTGCCTGCGCTGCTGCCGACACTGCCTCCAGCACTACTGGCACCGCTGGTCCCGACAGGCCGCGGGTTGGAGCGAGGTACGCTGCTCATTGAGGGATGAAGAAAGGAGGGGGAAACGGCAAAAAAAAAAAAAAAATGACTGCGCCATGACGAAATAGGCTTGGAAAGCAGCCAAACAGCAAAAACTCAGAGACATGCGGTGAAAGCAGATTGGGAAGACAAGAAGAGTACAACAGCAGATATGGATGGGAAGATAGCAAGTGCGTAATGGAGTGCAACACGACGCGAGAACGTTGCGCAAAATGTCATTCCGACTTGTCCGTCGAGTTGTTGTCCATGAGTTGTTTGGCAGAACGCACATGTAGCGCAAAATCGAAACAAAGAGCCGTAACATGAAAAAGTATATTTGCAAAGTGGCACCAAAAGGAACAACTCAACAACAGAGCAGTCCGGTGAGGTTTGCGTTGCAGCGCCAGCGCCGCAACAAGCACACACAGACCAATAACTGCTGGAGGGGAATGTTGGGGGGTAGGTGGCGATGGAGACAATCGTTGCCGCCGATGTGCATGGCCAATGCATCAAACAAGCAAAGCTGAAAACAAAAAGGCACCACAACGAGGACGAGAGAACGAAGACAAAAAAAAAAAAACAAACAAACAATAGTGCGGAAACAGCAGGGGACGGGGTTCAAAGCCCCTCCCCCCGAAAAAAAGAAACAACCAAAATATCAACCTAGGAATCGGAAACTAACGCAAAAATGCCCGCGCCGTTGCTGGCCAGATTCAGAAAGAAGCGACCAATCTCAAAGTACTGTCAACAGACCTCGAGAACTTGAAGCGAGCATTCGTGCGCGAAACAACCGATATTCGCCGAGGCGTACTTAAGGGCGCACAGCAACCGGGCGCTGGAGGCCGGCGCCGGGCGAGGCGGGGCGCTGCAGGCTAGCACCAGGCGACGGAGGGCGCACAGAAGGGCCGCGAGACGGGGCAGAGGCGCGAGGAGCAGGGGTGGTCGCGCGAGCCGTGGGGGTAGCAGGGCGGGCAGTGGGGGTGGCAGGGCGAGGCGCAGGGGTGGCAGCGCGAGGAGCAGGGGTGGAGCGGCCCTTCTCGGCGTCGCTGTGGCGGGTGCTGTGGTTGGAGCCGGTGGTGAAGCGGTCCTTGATGCTCGAGCCGAACTGACGGACCTTGCCGCCGCTCTTGCGGTCGTACACAAAGAGGACAACAAGGAGGACGAGAATGAGGACGATGGGCACGGCGACGGCGGCGCCGTTCGAGCCGCTGCTGCTCGAGTCGCTCGAGGGCTGGTTGGCGGCCAGAGTAGTGGTGGAGGCAATGCCGGCGGCGGCAAGCTCGCTGGACGAGGCAGTGAGGAGCTGGTTGATGAGAGGTGCGGGGTCGGTGCCAGCAGAGTCGTAGTTGATGGTGAAGACGAGCTTGAAGTGGTTCTTGTCGACAGCGGTGAGGGCGGTGACGGTCGTGATCTGGGTCGTGGGGATGTCCAAGAACGAGGCGACGGCGTTGAAAAAGTCGGTCGTGGACGGAGCGTTGCCAGAAGCAGAGTAGAAGGTGGCAGTGATGCCCTGGGGGCTAACGACAACCTTGATGTCGGAGCAGCCAAAGTAGGGCTTCGCTTCGTTGCTCTTCCAGATCCAAGCGACAGTGTAGGTGCCAGGCTCCAACGCGGCAAAAGTCTTGGTTTCGGGATTGTTGCCAGACACGATGGCTCCCGAGGGTTGAATCTGTGTTGGTGGTCAATCCATATGAGGAGGGATCGAGGTGATGGTAAGTCGGGTGACTGGGTGCAGAGGTCTCCTTCTCGCACTCTCCTTCTCTCTCTCTCTCTCTCTCGCCAGCTGGCTCTCGCAAGCAATATTGTGACTTTTCGCTCATAGGAGGTCGGCCCAAGAACCCAAGGGGCAGCAACCCAAGTTGGAGCAAGAACGCCAAAAACTCGCGCGTTTTCTGCTTGAATCTCGCCCCCTTTGTCGTCCAATTTTTCACTTTTGACTCCCAAACTGAAGTTACTCATACTGTCCAAGTGAGGGTGTGTGTGTGTGCTCCGAACCAAACCCCAGACAGAGAGAACGAACAAGACATACAAAATAAATAAAAACAATGGGAAAATAAAAATCAAAGTAGAATAAGGAAAAACAAAAACAAAGCCAAAACCACAAGTAGGTTTTTTTTTTCTTTCTTTTTTTTCTTTTTCTTTGTTTTCTTGTGAATAAGGTTTTGGTCTGTTTTGGTGGATTTACCGTGGTGAATGCGCCGCCGTCCTTGCGAAGCTTGATCTGGTACGTGCCTCCGTGGCTGTGGGCGAGACGCGAGAGAGCAGAAGGAGCGAAAGGTGAGCAAAACAAAAGCCAAAAGCAAAGCAAAAAAAAAAAAAAAAAAAAATCCCGCAATTTGAAATTTGCCCATTTTCATTTTTTATGATTGCGGGCTTTTTCTTTCTATGGGTTCACCACCGCTGCAGGCCCAGCCGAGCTCAAGGACACCATCGCCTGCAGCAAAATGCAGACAGCATCCCCAAGGCGGAGGGAGGGCGGGCGGTGAAAAGCGCAGGCACCAAAGAAAACGACGATGGGAAAATGGCAAAGTTTTTTCCCATTCAAAAAAATCGCATTGGTTTTTTCCATTGGTTTTTTCCATTGAGTTTCCATTGGGTTTTCCATTGAGTTTTTTTTTTTTTTTTTTTTTTTTGGATCCACGTTGTTGCTTACTTTGCATTGATCTTGTAGGTGACAGAGAACGGCTGTCCGGCAAAGTAGGTGGCGGAGGGGGTTCCTGCAGCAACGGTGGTGCAGTCGTCGCGGTAGTTGTCGTCGTTGCCCGAGCGCGGGACGGGCGTCTTGAGCAGACCGTGGCCGTAAGCACTGGAAGCGAGGACGGCAACCGCGAGCAGCGTCGCCAGCAGCGAAGACGAGGAAACCATTGTGAGGGGGGAAATATAAAAGACTGAGAAATGAATAAATAAGACGAAGAAAGGTAAGAATCACAAAAATGGAGATCACAAGGAAAAACATCGTTCATGCAATCTCTCTCTCTCTCTCTCTCTCTCTCTCTCTCTCTCTCTCTCTCTCTCTCTCTCTCTCTCTCTCTCTCTCTCTCTCTCTTTCTCTCTTCAGCCCGCGGGGTGGAAGATGGCCCGTTTCCATCACACTGGACAAACATGCCGCAATGTTCACTTCCCGTCTTTTGTTGTTCAGAGAAATCAGAATCTCAGTCCAGTCATTTTTCAACAAGAAATCGCTTGAAACTCACTCTCAACGCACACACACACTCACAGTCCCGATTCAAACCATGGCCATCAAGTTCTTCCTGCTGGTCAACAAGCAGGGCAACACGCGCCTCGCTCAGTACTACGACCAGGGCCCACAGGACAGGGTGTCCGACCGCGTCGTCCACGAAGCAGAAATCATCCGCAAGTGCCTCTCCCGCGCCGACTCGCAGGTGCGGATTGATGCGTGCATGATGATGATGGTGATGATGATGATGATGATGATGATGTTCCGTGCTCGGTGGACGTGCTGGGAAGCGGGCAGCCAGCCAGACAGCCAGCCAGAGCGCGAGCATTGGAAGCTCACTCACTTTTTTGCTCTTCCAGTGCTCGTTTATGGAGTACCGCAACTACAAGATTGTCTACCGGCGCTATGCAGCGCTCTATTTCATCCTGGGCGTCGACAGCGAAGAGGTTTGTGGACTTTTCATCAGGTTGCAATGGACATTGACATTTGTATGCTCACTCGTTGCTGTTCCCTGTGCTCTAGAACGAACTGGCCATTCTCGAATTCATCCATGCAGTCGTAGAGACACTCGATCGCTACTTTGAAAGCGTGGTATGTGTTTGTTGCTGGCACCGATGTGATGCATTGAGAGATAAAATTCTCACTCTCGCTAGATCTTTATTCCCTTGCTTTCCCATGCTCCCGCTCGCCTTGGAAACCCTCAAACAGTGCGAACTCGATGTAAGTGGTCGACTCTCCGTCATCTCCTGCCTGCAGCCGCCTGGATCTCACTTGAGGGTTGATTTTTTTTTTTTTTTTTTTGCTGCCACCTCACAGATCATGTTCAACCTCGAAAAGGCTCACATCATCCTCGACGAGATGATCATCAACGGGAAAATCGTAGAGACCAACAAGAATCAAATACTAATGCCTCTCGCGCTCATGGAGAAGGCCAGCACCAAGTCATAAACCATCAGACATCCTTCCCTTTGCGCTGCGCAATTCCCTCAAAATTGTCTTGATTTATATCCAAATCGCTTGTACAGCAATATTGAAACATCCCCTCCCTACCAGCACTTCCAAGAGCTTGAGTTTTCGCATTTTTTTTTCAAAAAAACATATTAGCGACCACTGATCAGGATGCACTTGGAGCCTTGGCTTTCGCAGACCAATACGGATGCGTCCGCCAATCGACGGGTCTGGTAACGGTTGTGACGGCACCAGTGGCCGCGTCCTTGACACGCTCCAGCAGGTAGACAGTGTCGATGTTGAGCAATTCCAGATAGCTCGGAAGCTGATCGTAGTGCATGGCGACATCGTTTTCACCGTGGCTATCGTCGCAGATGGTGAATTTGCCACCGAGGCTGAGAATTCGCTGCATGCCAAGAGAGCAAAACAAAACAAAACAAACGCGAGCGAATCAGCAGGGTTTCTCTAGTCTCGCCCAAAACAACCTCCTCTTGCAACTCGCAACATACACCCCCGCCCGCCCCCTCCCTTTACCTGTGCAATGTCCAGTTGTGGGTACGGATGAGCAAACATCTTTTTCAGCGCTCGCGAGTTGATTTCGAACAGGGCGCCGTAGGAAACTGCGCATCGAATGTTGCGGTCAATCAGCTCCCACGTCGCGGCGGAGAGCGGCGCATCCCGTCGGTACAACCGGATGACGTCAAAGTGGCCCACGACTTGCGGCTGGAGCGCGTTGATGAGCGCGTATTGGTGCTCAAAGTACGCTTGGAAGAGCTGGTCGGACGACCCACCCGCAGCAGTCTCGGCGTCGTTGCACAGCGCCGACGAGTAGTCTGTCGGTATCCCATGGACATGGTGCACTGATCCAACGAGATACTCAATCTCGTGGCGAGCCACCAGCGCGCGGATCTCGGCGATCGTCTCCGAGCCAAAGTACTCAGTCTCCATCCCAATCACAATGTGGATGCGCGACCCGTACTTGTCGCGGAGTCTTCGAGCTTCGGCAATGTACGCCGTGAACATGTCGTCGAGAGCAGCGGGTGCGAGGTGTTTCTGGGAGATTCAGACATGAGCAATGGATGCATGGTCAGTTTCACTATTGTTCTATTTGTGCTATTGCTAGTCCCCCAGTTGACATTGTGGGGGGAGGGGTTTGGGATGGACGACAGGTTGTTGTACCTCTTCATTGTACAACTGCGATTCCCGTGTTCGCGGCATGTGCTCAGAGAGGCCAATGTGCGTAAATCCCGCGTCGATGGCGCGCAGCACAACAGCTTCAAGCGTGCCAGCTGCATGCAGGCAGAACTGCCCACTGTGGCTGTGGTATGTAAACGGCATGCAGAGTCAAACTACAGCAACGGAATATGGGGGTGGGGTGGGGGCTCGGGATTGAATTTTGGACTGATCACTTCCAAATTGGAATGGATTGAAAAACCAAATTTGTTTGACAACAAGAAACCGAACCAAAATCAATAGCAGCTAGCAATATGAAACCACGCAAAAGGAGGAAGAAAAAAAAAAAAGAAAGCAAGGAGAAGAGGAGAACAAGGAGAAGAGAACAAAAGAAAAGGCGATTATCAAAACACGAGAAAAAAAAAACGCCCAACCAAACAAACAAACCCACACGAAATGCAAAAAAGCAGAGCCCTCACTGAAGCACTCACAAACAGAATCACCCTAGATTCAGAGTGCAGTGCCCCATGCAAAAGGCACAAGTTAAGGAACGAGAAATACGGAACAAAAATCCCTGCAAGGGACGCTACTGCTCACGACGGCCTCGCGAGGTGCGACCGCTTCGGGTTGTACCATGCGCTGGAGGCTCGGGAGAGTTGCCATCAAGACGCTCAACATCGACATCTGTGGACTTGTCGCTCGGGGTGGACGAGGAGGTGGACGAGCTCTCCATGTCCATCTGGTGCCCGTGCTCGTGGTGGTGGGAGTGGTGGTGGTGGTGAGACTCATAGTAGTGTCCATTTTCCTCGCCGGCCGGGTGCATGTGGTGTTGTGGAGCCTTGCCTTGCATGGGCTGCTGCAGATAGGCTGCAGGGACGGGGTGACCCAACGCGTCAAGCTTGGAGCAGCACCACACGTTGAGCTGCTGCAACCGATCAATCTCAGCCTGCTGTTGCGCCTGGCGGTAGTGCAGCGTCTCGATAAACTGCTTGGCGTGCTGCAGGATGGCCACCGTGGAGGGCTTGGCCATGTCGAGGCCGGGGATGGCCTCTTGCAGCTCTTCAAAGCACGTCTTGAGGTGAGCGCGACGGTTCTTTTCAAGCATGTTGTGCTGCTCGCGGTTCTTGACAGATCGCTTCTTGCCAGAGCGACCGCCGCTGCTACCACCAGGGGAGGCGTCGGCCGGGCCGAGGGATCCCGTTGATCCCGAGTTGGCGTTCTTCAAGCCGCCGCTGCTGGTCGCGCCGGACGAGCCGGACGAATTTGAAGCCGGAGACATCGTGGCAGGGTTGGAGTGGCCTGCAGCAAACGGACCTGGATAGCTGGAGGGCTGAAACCCGCTCTCGCTGTTTCGGCGCCCAGACGAGAACGAAGTTGACATGGTGCGAGACCGTGAGCCGCTGCGCGCCGGCGCTGGAGGAGTGCGGCGGGCCGACGACGAGACTTGGAAGTCATCATCGCCATCATTGTACCCATCTTCGGTATCGTCCTCATCTTCATCCTCTTCCTCCTCGTCCACTTCCTCGTCATCTTCGTACACATCATAGCTGAAGCTCTCTCGCATCGAGCTGTTCCGACGCCGACGCGCAGCTGCGCCGGTCGGAATGCCTAGTGACTTGCCCGAGGGAGAGCTACCAGTCATCCCTGGAGGCATGTAGTGGTGTGCGTTGGCCGGAGGTGCGACGGGGTACATGCCATGTTGGAATGCTCCGCCGTGGGGCATGGGCGCCTGCGGCGATGGCATGGTGCGCGTTGGGGGTGCAGCATGGAAACCGGAGAGAGACGAGTAGGCGAGCGGTTGTGGTGGGTTGGATTGCGAGCGAGCTGTGCGGTTGGCCGGGTGCGTTGGATGTTGGTAGCCGGCGTGGTAGCCAGGATCCATGGGGGCGTAGCCATGGGGTGCGTGCATCATCATGGGGTGGTGGGGTTGTTGCGGAGACGCCATCGGCATGGGTGCGCCCGGGGCAAACCGTTGGTTGCTCGACGGCGCGGGAGGCGGGGGCATGCCGCCACTGCCTTGCATGGGAAAGTGCTGCGCCTCCTCTCGTTGGAGCAGCAGCTCTGCGGCTTGCAAAAGAGCGGCCATGATGGATTAGCAGATTGCGAGTAATAGCCGAAGGATCAGAATGGGCGGAAAACGGTGACTTGGATTTTGCAGATGAGGGGTTTGGTAGACAAAGAGACCTCAAAAACGGAACCAATCCAAACCAGCGGGCAACTTTTCTTGGGGGGAAAGTGGGCTTTTGGCGGGGAAACAGGCTCCTGTAGAACAATGGAAGACAGTGCACAAACAAATATGGAAAATCTCAGAAAATCAGAAAATCAGAAAATCGGAACACAAAACGCAAAGGGCTGCTTTTGAATTTTCGTTTTAGCCTCTTCCCAGCGATTCTCGTGATGAGATGCTCTGGACTTTGACTCGTTGATAATGAAGGGGTCATTCAGAGCAGAGAGCATTGGCGCACGATGCATTTGGCGCACATGTTCTGAGCTTCAATCAGCGACTTGATCAAAGCCGCCCTCACCTCGCATACACTCTCCCGCCTGCTGTTTGTCTGACAATAGTAGTGTCATTTCGTCGTGTCCATGGTCGGGGGGAGGGAAGGGAGAGAGGCATGAAGGCGAAGCGCCGTGATGCCATGAGACGTGATGCGTGGCACATGCACCCCTTCCAACCAGGGGGACTCTCGGCTCCAAGTGAGAAAGAGAGAGGGAGAAAGAGCGCGACGAACAGCGCAATGACAAGAGCAAAAGCATCACGCAAAAGAAGACAAAACAACTCAAACATTGAAAAAAAAAAAAAAAAAAAAAAAGAAAGCCTCGTGTTCTCAATGCGAAAAAGGCGCTTGCTTTTGGTCTTTATTGCCTTTTGGCTCTGTTCACTTGGCCGAGACGAGCCGTCCGATGTGATGCAATGCAAGAGAGTGGAGGCGAGAATGCCGCACTCTGACGCGCAGATTGACCAAAAGGGGGCGCCCACACGAGTACAACAGGCAGCACACCCGGCATTGAGGAGAGCGCTCAGGCGGTTGTGTGTGGCCCAGCATTGAGCAAAAAAAATCAATGGAAGCACGCGCGTCGCCCTCTCCTCAGTTTGCGTCAGCACCTCTCCTCCACCTTCACCAAGGGTCATCCCTGTTCCCCCCGCTGCCCTCCAGAGACTGCTTCGATAGCGAGGCGGGGGCTGTGCAGGGCATCGGGGTGGCGCTGGTCTCCCCGTCGTCCGCGTTGGTTTCGCGGGCTCGCAATGCGCCATGTGCCGACAGGGGCGACGTGTTTGCATTTTGCTTTACTCGAATTTTGTTTGTTAAATCGCAAATGGACGGCAGCCGAATCAGTACAAGCCGATCCTGTCTCAACTGCCAACAGCGCGAGCAAAATGGCAACACACGAAATGACACTCACAATGATAATCTTGGGTGGAGGGGGGGTAGGAAAATGGAACGACAAGTCGAAACAAAAATGGAGAAATTGCTGGTTTGCTTTTTTCTTTCGCGGATTTTCAGAGATACTACAGGATCATGGATACAATTACAAGGGCAATGGTTGGCTGCAGCGCACATCAAGCGAAAGAATGTGCCGCCACTGCGAGAGGAGGTGCGCGCCATGTTGAAACAACAGGGCTCGAATTCGCTCGCCTTCGTCGGTTGGAGCAGTTGTTGGAGCTTCGGTCGAGTCCAGATCGTGCGCTTCGACTGCCGAGACCGTCTCGACCAAATCGGCACGGAGCTGAGCAACGATCGGAGCTTGGGCGATGGCTTCTGTCGAGATATGTGGGGCGAGCGAATGGCTAAAAGTGAGGCGGTGCGATGCCAACGCAGACTCCCACGGATTGGTTGAAACTGGCGTATTGCTGCTAAAGTTGAGAGGCTGTGCAAGCAAGATGGAGGGTAGCACCACACACACCACGTGCGGTTGAGCAGCTACGCTCTCGCTCAAGAGCTGCAGCCGTTGATTGAGCGTTTCGGGACCGCAATCACCCAAATCAATCGTGGTCCAGTTCGACCCAGCCAGAAGATGGCGCGGTGGCATGTACGTAGAAGCAAAGATGGCCGTCAACCTGGTCTCTGGTTGTGCTGCCACAGAAAAAACAAAAAGACAACCAACCATCATCAGCAAAACAAGCATTTCAGTGTGCCTGCTTTCTCAAGCATCCTTACCAAGGCGTCCTGCAGAATTCAACGCTAGCAAGGAACGAGTGACGGCGCCTTGGTGCAAGAGGCCAAACCACGTCGCAGCAAGCAGATTAAACCCAATCCAAGCAGTCTGCCAAATTTCTCAAAGGCAAGTGAGACCATGAGAGCACCCACTCCAGTACAATCAAGCGGTGCATCGTACCATCAAGACGGGCCAACGTTGAACCCACCGCGCTGTCAGCAGCACGATTGGAAGGAGGAGCGGGAGCAGAAACCGCGGCTCTTGGTGTGGAGCGCTCGACAGTCCGAGCAGCCCCAATGCTGCGCTACCGCATACGCCTAAATGCATCGTCCAAAATGACCGTAGAAAGAAAGAAAGAAACGAAAGCGGTGCAACAACAAACCTGTAGTCAGAAGCGAGGCACAGCCTCTTTCAACAAAATCCATGCCACTTTTTTCTTTTTTTGCTTTTGTACCGAGAATGAAACATCGCTGATATACGCCAGAGCGAGGAGGAAAAGCAAACTTGCAACAGGCGGCAGCAAGGGCGAGCACCAGCGGACCAAAGAGCAGGGGCATGTTGACGAGGATGTGCAGGTAGCGCGGATGAAGACCGTGCTGCTCCAGATTGGCTGGGTTGAGATTGTACAACAAATTGTTCAGAGGGGCCACGACTGGAAGGCGATTCCATGTTGGCAGGCAGGCGAGAAGGAACGGGGACGCCAGAGGGGATTCCGATGGGATGGACTCGGAAACGACAGAGCTTCCACCAAACTCGAGAGCACCGAAATACCACGAGTCAAAAATCACAAAGCCAGAGGTCGTCAATAGAGCAGAAGCAACCAAAGGAATCCACGAAAGGCGCACCAATCTCGAGAGGATGGCCAGCACAGATCCGTTCCGCCGTACGAGCACGTCGCAAACCACGCGATAGTGCAGCATTTGCAGAGCGACTGCAAGTGGTGCGGCAAACAGTACGAGCGTAAAGCGGCAAAATATTCCCGCAACGACGACCGCCCCAAATACGACGCTGCTGGTTCGAAGTAAGGCAACAGCGGCGACTGCCGTCTTTGATGCTCGCTGCGTGTCGAGCGCAAGCGGCGATGCGACAGACGCGCTAGGACTTGGCGGGGGTACATCAACAGAGGCCACGAAAGCGTCGGAACCAGCAGACGGCCTTGCGGATGCTTTTCGACGTGCAGATTTGTTTGCAGAAGGGGTCTCCAAAGAAATCCGCTCAGCTCCCTGAGCAGCAAACGCCAGCGTGCCAACCAACGCAGCCAACAACACGGATTCCATGGCGTTGGAGAAGGTGCGTGTGTGAAACACCACCGTCACAAACGAGGAGGCCAGCACAAGGAGCGTGGTGGCATGCAAAGCGGGCTGCGTCGGATAGAGCCATCTCATTGCGTTGAGCACCTGCGAATCAAGCACTAGCGAGGAAAACAGCATGACAATCCGAGGTGCAATCAGCAATGCCCATGGCGGAATTTGGGCGACCGTGCCGAACAGTGCCTTTAGCAGCGCAAATGGAAATCCTGAAATGAGCAATGGGAAGACTGCAGACCGCGATGGCGTTTCTGTATTTGCAACTAGAGCCGCCAGGGAGGGGGAGCGGGAAGTATCAACACGTCAAGGGTATTGAGATTTGGCAAGTTGGACGAAATCGCAAGTTCCAAACTTCTTACACTCCCATGGGATGAATGCGGAATCGAGCTCAAGCACATCTCTTGCGGCAACTTCCGGACTCTGCACGCAGGCATGCATCAGACCAAGAGCACCTGGGTTTACAATACAATGCAAAACAGGCAGAATGCGCAACAATTGCTTACTTGGAAAAATTCGTCGGGATGGATGTAGCCGGGCAGCGCAATGCTGGCAGCTCGCACAAGCATCAGCAGCGAGTACATCCACCAGAAGCGCTCCAGAACGCGTGGCTTGGTGACGATCGCCAAGTCCAATCGTCGACCTGCGCGTTGCAGAGGTTTCAGCTGAAGCGACGATGATCGTCCCAGCCCTCGACTGCCCGACGGCTGTTGCAGCAACGATGCTGATCGTGTCTTGGGCTTGCTTGCTCTGGTCTTGGCTTGTGGCGGACCAAACTCGCCAAACCGTGCGCTGCTGCTGGTCGTGAGTCGCTTCAGAACGGCAGCGAGCACTCCCGGCTTGGCGCTGGTGCTCTTCGCCGTCGACCCTCCTGGCTGCAGCATGGCTCCTGTCTGTGCAGATCTGCCTGTCCTGGACTCGCCCTGATGCTCGCTGGGTGACCAGTGGTCTGAATTTGCGGAATCCTGGTTGTTGTCGTCGTTCTGAGTTGTTTCTGATTCTTGGTAGTGTACGCCTCGATTGTAATGCCCGGCTGCCTGATTTGCCAATTCGTCCTCACTGTCATCATCATCCTCATTGTCATCCTCATTGTCATCATCATCATCGTCGTCGCTGTTGGCGTTTTCAATGTCTGCTTGATAGCTTTCGCTGTCGGACGCCATTTGTGAGTGCTTTCTGAAATTTTCTCAGACTGAGCCCTGTGTTCACAAATTCAAACAAACAAGCAAATCCAATGACGATACTGCTCCTCCTTGATTTTTTGGATGCACATCCAGTCATTCATCATTCGAGAGCACAGCAACGATGAGCAGCGACGAGGACGACGAGTTCCACGAAGCCGAGGAAGAGCTTCAAATCGACGACGAAGAGGTGAACTTTAAAAGCAAACCAACAGAGACCAGTCACATTGACGAATATGCGAGCATTCAGGCTTTTCGACCTCAGAGCATCCTCCGAGTCGAGAGTAGAGAGTAGCGTCGAAGTAGAGAGTTGAGGGAAAGCAAATTGTAACAGTCGGGTTGAAGAATGACTGCAAGTGACGAAGCGACCACCTTCCCACGCGGCGCTTTTTGGGAGGGGAGGTTGAACCACTGAGAAGAGCGAGAAGTGTGCTCGGAGGGTGAGGGTGGGGGAACTGGGGGGAACCGGGGGCGACGCGGGACGGGTATCATCAAGCAACAGTAACAGCCGACAACCAGCAGTCAACACAGCAGCAGGAACCCCTTCCCCCTCCCTCACTTGGTTTGGGACGATGACTCGGGCTTCTTGCTGCTGATGCTGCTGGTGCTGGCCGTTTTTGCTGCGACGGGACGCCCTGCTCTGGCTCGTATTAGCCAAAAACACAAACAAACAAACAAATGCAATGTTACCGTCAATCATATCTATCTGACTCAGATTGTGTGAAACCTTTGGATATTACATCTGTTTTGGTTGCATGTTTGTTGCTCAGGACACGACAGCGCCGCCAGTGCGAGCATCGAATTGCGCAATCGCGGTCGGCGTGGACAAGTACGGACTGCCCGCGGGGCTGCCAATGACCTCAGACCAGATCCGGGAAGGGTTTGGGCTCTTCTTCAAGAACCAGCAGACTGAGGCGGAGAACTTTTTCGCCGCGTACAAGGACTCCATTCCGCTGTTCTCGTTGGGATACTCAACGATGGCGTTTGTGCGGGCCATCATGAGCTTTGAGACGGGCGATATTCAGACCGCCATGAAGGAGCTCGGCGAGACCGAGGCGCTTGCCTACGCCGCGACCGCTCAGGAGAGCACCTTCGCCTCCATCACGCGGTTTGTGCTGCGCACAAAGAAGGAGGCCATGTCGTCAGAGCAGGTGCACCACACGGTCATCACGGCAGAATGCCGCATGCTCACCGGCCTCATGCAGTTTGTCCAAGAGTCGGTCATGGGCTTCATCAAGGGCGGCCTCAACATTCGCGCTGCGTGGAAGACCTATGAGCGCATGTGGCACATTTATGAAAGCAAAGAGACGCCGCTCGACGACGAGACGCGCGGCGCCGTTCAGTTTGGCATTGGCACGTTCAACCTCATCAACTCGATTCTGCCCGCCAAAATGCTCAAGCTCGTCTCCATCCTCGGCTTCCCTTCCAACCGTGAGGTGGCGCTGCGAGAGCTCAACCATGCTCATGACGGCGGAGGTGTCCGTTCCCCGATCGCCGCGCTGCTCTTGTTGCTCTACCACGTCGTCATCCAGTCCTTCTTTGGGTTTGACTCGGCAGAGCATATTGCTGAGGCAAACCGTGTTCTGGGCCGCAGTCTCCAGCGCTTCCCAGACGGCGGCCTCTTCCTTGTCCTCAGCGGTCGCTTCAACCGCCTCAAGCGCGACATTAACGCGTCCATCCGCGACTTTGAGCGCGCAGTCGAGGCGCAAAAGGACTGGAAGCAGCTGCAACACTTGTGCTTTTACGAACTCGGCTGGTGCCACTTTTTCAACCAGCAGTTTGCCGAGTCGTACGACTATTTCGGGCGTCTCGTGAAGGACAACGAATGGTCGAAAGGCTTTTACGTCTACATGCAGGGCTTGTGCAAGCTCGAACTTGGGCAGCGCGAGGAGGCCATCACGCTGCTTCGCTCCGTCTCGGACTACATGTCGCGTCGCTACGGTGGCAAGACAATCTCCGTTGAGCAGTACGTTGGTCGCAAGGTGAAGCAGTACGTCTCGGCAGACGGCCAGGTGTCGATGGTGCTGCCCGCGCTCGAAATGATGTATCTCTGGAATGGCTTTGCGCAAATCAGCCGATCGGCTGTCAAGCAATTGCACGATCAGCTGGAGGCCTGGGTACTGGTCCCCGAAAACGCCGAGCGCATCGCCAGCGATCCCGATGTGGCAGCCCTGGTGCGCCTGCTCCGCGCATCCATGCTTCGCGAACAAGGGCCAGAGTTTTTCACCAAAGCGATGGAGCAATTAGAGGTGCTCGAGAGCACCAAGTCCACCATCACCAGCGAGCTGTGGATCATCCCGCATGGTCGCTACGAGCAGGCTGCCATATTGCTGATGGCCAAGACGGACGACAAGAAAGCCAAGCAGATGCTGGTGAAGGCTCAGCGGTACAACCAGGACTACAACTTTGAGATGCGATTGCGTCTCAAGATGCACTTGACCTGGGACCATCTCAAGGGTATGCAAGACACTGGTGATGATGACGGCACCGACGACAATTAGATTGCCGCGCTGCTGGTGACAAGTTTTGAGTGTGTGCGTGTGTGAGTGTGTGGTTTTTTTTTTTGTCGTTTGGTTGTGCGTTTGTGTTTGCGTTGGTATTGGAAGAAGGGGTCAAGCGTGTTGTTTGACTAGTTGTGCAGCATCCAATACAATAAAAGAACGATTTACGTTTCATCTATGTGGTCCCGCCTGCCAGTGTGAGCAGCGAAGAGAAGCTAGGCAAAATGGAAAAGCGTCCGCTCGTGAAGCCGCCGTTCGGAGCGTGCATTGCAACCGCAATCGGATGCAGCTCATCCAGGTACTGTTGTTCGAAATGCCAGCGGTCCAGGGGGATGTTGTCGACAGCGCAAGTCACGTTGCTTGTGATTTGCTGTCAGTCAGAGGCGCGGGTGAGTTTCAAAGTGAAGTCTCGTGCCAGCACTCCCGCAATCCTCTTTGGTTTTGGTTGTCTGCTTTGTTCTCGAGCTCTCGACTGTACCTGTATGCGAAGGTCGAGGGGAATCGACGCATCTTCCGTCAAGCGGATTTGTGAAAGCTCCATGCCAAGGCCAGCTCCAATCGCCTTGACGTAGCACTCTTTCAGTGTCCAGAAGCGGTAAAACGCATGCAATCTATTGCTTTTCTCGGCGATTTCATGGCTTGGTTGGGATTGAATGTAGCGAAATTCGTCGGGATGGAACTGTGCGGGCAGCGATCAGTGAAACTGTTGTAGACCAGTGCACCTGCCACTTGGAATGAAACAAGTGAAACATACACACACACCATCCACACTTACTGCTGTCTTCATCACGCCAATGTAGCTGTCAATGGATTCACGCGCAGGCGGCGCATCAATTCGCATGACATCCACGCCAACCATGCAGTTGGGCGCCACCGCCGCCACCACGGCGACATAGTCCCCATGATGCGACGAATTGAAGTGGACCTCGGGGTGCGCGATGGACGAGTCAGCGGCGGCGGTCTGCGACCAATTCCCAAGAATTGGATCCAAATTTGCCCAGAAATTGCATATGGGTGAGTGACCCCTAGTCCTAGTGTGTGAGATGACTATCACTGAATTCAACCAAGTACACGCGTACCAAGTACGGCTTGCCGGTCGGCGTGCGGCGCAATCGAGCGGAGAGTTCGGCCGGAGTGAGCAGTCCCAGCTCGGCCGCTGCAATCTGGCGCAGCGCAGCACGGATGAGCAGCTGGCCAGCAAGGGCGAGCTTGGCGTCGCGCTTGAAGACGAACTTGTCAATGCGCCCTGCGACGTCTGCCGGATCGGCGAGGCTGCACGCCGCTGCCCACTCTCCGTCGTCGTCGGGCGTCGTCCACCGCGAGACGTTGAATGCGATTCGAAGCAGCACTTTGGTTCAAAAGTGAATCACAAGAAGAAATAGAAAACAATCTCAGAAACAAAGGAGTGAGTTTGCGCTTCAGCGTTTGGATTCACTGCTGATCCAGCGTTACGCAGTGTGATCATTGTTGCTCTGAGCTTCATTTTCCCCCTCTCAGTTCGTCCAGTCAGTTTCTCAGTTGGCCAACGAGCTCATTCCTTGTTTTTTCTGAGATTCTCGTTTCGTTTCAGTTTGAAATGGACGCTCAGCTGCTTTCGCTCGTTCGCGCTTCCAAGACGCCCCTCGCCGTCCACCAGCTGCGCTCCATGCTGGCGCGGCCATCGTCCCCACAACAGCCAGAAGACCGCGAGACCAAGCGCCCGCGACTCTCTCCCGCTGCAAAGGACGACGAGGCGGCAGAACCGACACAAGCGGACGTCCTCGACGCTGTGCAGCGCCTCTGCGAGCAAAGAGCAATGTGAGGCCTGACTGTGACCTTGAGCCAGTCACACTTCCACGAGATTGAAGGAGCAAGGAAGGACGGAAGGAAGGAAGGAAGGTGGAACAAAGTCAGCCAACTTGCAAAGTTGCCTGCGAAACTGAAACGCGTTCAACTTTTTCCCGCCAAATTTTTTTCTTCTTTTTTCCTTGGCTTTTCTTTGCGTTGATCTCAAGTTCGCAGATTATTTCGCAACTGTCGCTGTTTTCGTTGCACTCATCGCACTGATTGTTTTGCATCTTGTCCAGAGAGCACAAGCTTGTTTCGGAAAACCCGCGTTTAGAGCTCGTTTGGAGCGCGCTGGCGGTCTGGCCAACACTCGCAGTCGCAACCATCGAGCCTCTGCCATCAGCACCTGCAAAAGAGACCCCAATGGACACGGCTTCTGCGGAACACAGCCAAGAGGCGGCAGTGCAAGATTCAGGCAAGGCAACCACTCCCACACGACCGACAATCTCAACGCCCAGCAAGACCACGCCCGGCTCGCGACACCGGCAATTCAAGCGCCCTGGTGCGTTTGTCTCGCCCATGTCTGCAGTACGTATTTTTTTCGGAATTCGATGCTGCGTGTGCATCGAGGTTCTGATCGAAGTGTTTTCTGTTGCGATGTCGCATCTAGAAACCCGTGTCTCGAGAGACTGTCGTTTCGAACGTCAAAAGTAAACATGCCGAGCTTGAGGCGGTTGAGCGGGAACTGGCGCAGCTGGATGGCGAGTAAGCAGCCTATTGTTGCTCAACCGAAAAAAACAATCGGGGAAAGTCTGTTGATTTTTGACTTCTCCTTGGCACTTTTCTTGGGGAAAACACAGATACTCAATCCAAGAACTCCAAGATCATATCACCAAGTTGCACGAGTACAATGAGATCAAGGATGCTGGCCAGATTGTGTTGGGCCGATTGGGTGAGTTTTTCCAAACAAGAGCGTTTTGCCAGCGCGATGCCCATCATGTCAACTCACTTCCAGAGCCGTGATGGGTTCCATGTGTGCTGTGTTTCATGTAGCTGAAATCCGCAACGTCACCACGAAGGCCATGTACGCCGAGTTTGAGTTGAGTTTGGATGATTGAAAACGCTCTCTGTTCTTGTTGTCATTAAAGCACCACTTTCAGGTCTTTTTGATGTGGTTGTCAAGTCACCTCGATGACACCTCGATGAGTGAATTAACGCCACAGCTCATCCTTGCAGAAGACATGCTCTTGCGCACTTTTGTGTGCGAACAATGCCAGCAAAAAGCAATTCCACCACAACTCCACCAAACTGATCTCAACTCCACTTCAACCCTTGTGATTTCGCAACAAACAAAAGTTCATCCCTTGCACTCATCATTTTCCCAGTCAACACAAACGACCATGTCATTGTCGGTGGACGAGCGTTTCACGCTGATCAATCGCAACCTGCAGGAAATCCTCGGCGCTGACGAGCTCAAGAAGCTTCTTGCCGAGCGCGACCCGGTGCTCTACTGGGGCACTGCGACCACCGGTGCGTATTCTAATTCCCTGACTGAGAAGCGACTTCCCCCCCCCCTTTGATAGGGAGAGAGAGACAGTGAGCTGTTCGCGATCTCGGTTTTTTTCTTTTCCTATGCTCACTCCCCTCCCCTCCCCTCCCCCGTGTGTCTTCGTCCTGTGGACTAGGTCGCCCGCACATTGGCTACTTTGTCCCCATGACCAAGATTGCCGACTTCCTCAAGGCTGGCTGCCAGGTGAGCGAAACGAGGCTGTTCAACGCGCCGAATACAGCACACTACCATGTGCCTACCCCCTTCAGGTGGATGATGAAACGTCATCCCTGCACTCACTAGAGTCGCATGGGTGTGGAGTTCCATTCTACACGACGGAGGCGGGGGGGCGGGGTTTGACCTTGGACTTGGCGCGCTGATTCGCCTCAACTCTGTGGTGGTGGTGTATGACGGAAGACGCAATGCCGATGATGTGATTGCATTTCGCCCCACCTCTCATCGTCACAGCAAATGGGAGGTGGACGTACATGCTTGAAAACCACTGTTGCTTGACCTGTGGTCGGAAGCGACTTGAGACGGGGGTCCAAAACCCATCACATCTCCAACAGACGACAACAAAACACTCACACCCCCTTCACACTCTTGTTGACTCTGCAGGTCACCATCCTGTTCGCAGACCTCCACGCCTACCTGGACAACATGAAGGCACCGTGGGAGCTGCTCAAGCTGCGCACAGAGTACTACGAGGCCGTCATCAAGGCGCTGCTCGAGTCGGTCGGCTGCAACTTGGAAAAGCTCAAGTTTGTGCGCGGCACCAGCTACCAGCTGTCGGAGGCGTACACGTTGGATGTCTACCGCATGTCGTCGCTGGTGACCGAGCACGACGCCAAGAAGGCTGGCGCTGAAGTCGTCAAGCAGGTCGACAACGCTCTGCTCTCCGGCCTCCTCTACCCGGGCCTCCAGGCTCTGGACGAGGAGTACCTCAAGGTGGACGCGCAGTTTGGCGGCGTCGATCAGCGCAAGATTTTCACCTTTGCCGAAAAGTACATGCCCGCTCTTGGCTACAAGAAGCGCATCCATCTGATGAACCCGATGGTGCCTGGTCTCCAGGGCTCCAAGATGAGCTCGTCCGAGCCCGACTCCAAGATTGATCTTTTGGACGACCCCAAGGCTGTCAACCTGAAGCTCAAGAAGGCCTTCTGCGAGGAGGGCAACGTTGAGAACAATGGCGTCCTCAGCTTTGTCAAGATGGTGCTCATGCCGCTCCGATCGCTCAAGGGCATCACGACCTTTGAGATCACGCGCCCAGAAAAGTACGGCGGCAACCGCACCTTCAACTCCTTCCAGGAGCTCGAGGATGCGTTCAAAAACCGCGAAATCTTCCCGACCGACCTCAAGAACGCCGTCGAGACCGAGATCAACGGCCTCCTCGCCCCAATCCGCGCTCGCTTTGACAACCCTGACCTGATCAAGCTGACCGAGCAGGCCTACCCTCAGGAGGCCCTGTTCGCGCTCGTCAAGAACTACGACGCTGAGATTCGCAAGCCCGATGCCAACGTTACCGCTCTGCACGCCGCCGCCGTCGCCAAGGCCGAGCAGCACGCGCCCGCTGGCCCCGTCACCGACTCGCGTGGCAAGCGCACCGCCAAGGGTGCCCTGCTCGACACCCTGAAGGAGATGGCGGACAAGCCAAAGAAGGTCATCAACCCCTCGGTGCTGGCTCGCCTTGTTACTGACTGCTTCATCACCGTGTCGACCGTGGCATCATCGTCGGATGCTGCGGAGGGCGAGAGCAAGGACGCCGCTCTCGCAAGCTCCTCCGGCGAGGCTGCTGACTCTGGCAAGGGCAAGAAGGCTGCTGCTGCATCATCCACGCCAAAAGGCGGCAAGGCGGCTGCTGCTGCAGAGACGGAGGCCCCCGTCGATGTTGCTCGCATTGATATTCGCGTCGGCCGCATTGTTTCGGCAGAGAAGCACCCCGATGCCGACTCGCTCTACCTGGAGAAGATTGACCTTGGTGAGGCTGCTCCTCGCCAAGTCATCAGCGGCCTGGCCAAGTTCATCCCACTGGACCAACTGCAAGGCAAGTTGGTGCTGTGCGTGTGCAACCTCAAGCCCATGAAGATGCGTGGCATCGAGTCGCAAGCAATGGTGCTCGCCGCCTCCAACGCCGACCACTCGATTGTTGAGCTGCTCATCCCGCCAGAGGGCAGCAAGCCAGGCGATCGCGTCGCCGTGGAGGGCTTTGCTGGCACCCCCGACGCCGTTCTCAACCCCAAGAAGCTCGTTTTCGAGACCGTTGCGGCAGAGTTCACCACCACCGACGATCTTGTCGCCGTTTACCGCAACGTGCCATTTACCGTCAACGGCAAGAACGTTGTAGCGCCTACGCTCAAGAAGGCCACCATCAAATAATCAAACCACACTTTGGTGAATGTGAACTTTTTAGTTTTTTTGGCTCGTTGTGATTCGCTTCCTGTCGTGGTTTGTGGTTGTTGTTTTTTTGTTGGGCAATACAAGCTTCGCTCTTGACCATTGCTTTTCGTTGTTGTTTTCGGAGGAGGGGCAAGGACTATGCATGGTGGTGGCTATTTCGTTAAACTATGGAACCAGCTTTTTTAATCATCGAAAAAAAAAAACCAAAAAAGCCAGACATCTACAAAAAAAAAAGTAATCAAAGCGCTCGTGAACCACGACGTGCAGTAAGGAAAAAAAAAGCAATAACATTGAATTGTAAGAGGAATATTGAGAGGCAAACACCGAGTGACTCGAGTGACTAGAGAAGGGGAAAATTACACGGTGGGGACCTCAATGTCAGCAAAGAATTGATCAACATCGATGGGATCGATTTTGAAGTCTTCAGGCGACAACGGAGCAGCGGCAGCGGGAACCGGGGCGGGAGCAGGTGCTGCAGCCGGCTTGGCCTCGGGCTTGAGCGTGCTGGATTGGTTTGCAAAAATGTCCAAGAAGCTCGGTGCCTTTTCACCAGAATTGCTCTCAGTCCGGCCAGTTTTGCCGCTAGTGGCATTGATGAAGTGAGACTCGTCAAAGTTTTGCTGGAGCTTTTCCAGGTCAGCCAAGTCGACGTCCACACCTCCGGCGGCCGATGCCTCGGGGAAGTTTGTTGAGGACGAGGCCACAGAGGGCATGGTGGTCGTGGAGGGAGCCGTCGACACGTTGGGCGATGGGTGGTCAAACTCGTCAGTCACACCATGCACGTTCATGTTCTTGAAAATGTCGTCGAGGTCGTCTGCTGCGCGGTTGGGGCCCTTCTTCATGTCGCGCTTTTGCTCGGCTTTAACGCCGTGTGCGCCGTCACGGTCGTAGATGGCACGGAGCTTTTCGTCGCCGAGAATGCCGTTGGCTTCGTTGATGAGCTGGAACAGGTCCTTGGCCTCCGGGTTCTTGTCGGGATGGTACTTGATGGCAAGCTTGCGGAAGGCCTTCTTGATGTCGGCCGCGCTGGCATCGCGTGGGACACCCAGCGCCTCGTAGTAATCGGGACCAGCAGGCTTGCCGCTGGCAGTCTCGCCGGCAGCAGGCTTGCCGGAGAAGGCGGCCTTGGTGGCGTCGTCCTTGGCAACGTCGACGGCCTTCTTGCTGGCAGTGTTTTTGAGGTCTTGGTTGGCCTTGAGGGCAATGAGCGCCCGCACGGCATCAGCGCGGCCGCGGATTGCCGCCAAGTGGAGCGGCGTGTTCTTTTCCTCGTTCAGACTGTCGAGATTGGCACCCTTCTGGGCGAGCAGCTCGATAATGTTGACAAAGCCGCTCTCGGCAGCGTAATGCAGGGGGGTCTTTTGCATCGAGCCGCGCTCCTCCGTGTGTGCGCCCTTGTTCAGCAGGAACTCGACCATCGAGTACAGGTTGGCGAGGACGGCAAGGTGGATGCAGCTTTCGCCGTACGTTGTCTTGTCGGTCACGCTCGCGCCATAGTCGAGCAAGCAAGCGAGCACGGGCGCCTTGCCAGACTCGGTGGCAATGTGCACAGGCAGCTTGCCGCTGTCGTCGCGCTCGGCGGTCGTGGCGAGCATTTTCGAGTTGGACACCGTGCCCTTGAACGTGCCCTTCCAAAATCCAGACTTGGCTTCCAGCACCTTTTGGATTTCAATCACGTCGCCGGCGCGAACAGCAGCAAACAGCTGCTCCATCTTCTTGTTGCCCATGGTGATAAGGGAGAGAGGTCGAATGGGAGTGTTTTCTCAGAGTTCTGTTTTAGGAGATGGTCAACCTTAAAAAGGGTTGTTTTTGTTTCTAGTAAGGTTTGACGTTCCGAAGCCCAGTCGCTCTCGCGTGCACACTTGGAGGGAATGTGCTTCGAGTGTGGAAAAACTTGGAGGCAAAAAGAAGGATCCAAAGCTCCGCTCAAATGGGCGACGAGAAGCGAGGATGTAGGTGAGAAGGGAAAAAAAAAGGGGAGCTCTGTGGTTGTTTCACATCCAAATACAAGCAAAAGGTCGTGAGTGAGTGTGAGTGAGCGTGGGCACGACAGCAAACACAGAGAAACATCATAAAAGATGTCGGCGATTTGAGAGAGTGTGTCGAGAATCGGGGAGATGCGGGTTGAATGCGAGAGTGGCACACAGGAGAAGCACGAAGCGAATGACTGAAAAAGCGATTGGACGCTCGTTCCCGTCTCACTGCCACACACAGCGGAACTGATCAGCAGAAGCCGCCATTCGTCTTCCCTGAGAGGGCCCCACTTCTCTCTCCACTGCGCAGAGGTGCAGCAGTGAAGCAAAGGGGGTCACGAAACAACTTGGCGCACCAACTCTCTTTCAACCATTCGTTCGTTCCCCCTTCACGGATGCCCCCATTCTGACCTCATCCCATCCCATCCCATCTCTCATCCCATCGCTCTTCTCGTCGCCTCACTCTGCCAGCATCATCAGCAGCATTGTAGCATTGTAGCATTGTGGTTCGCTGTGGTTTTATTATTTTTTTATTTTATTTATTTTTTTTTTTGCCGATTCTGGTTGTTTTGCTTCGCTTTGCTTTGGTCCTCTGTGCTGCCAACCAACTCTCTCTCCAACTCTCTCTCTCTCTCCCACCCCCGCCTTCCTTGCCTGAATCACTCAGCTAGACGCAGGACAAGGCGTGGCTTTGCACACACCAGCAGCAAGCGCAGCATCGGAAAGCACAAGGAAAAGGCAAAATTCGTCACAAAATAATAATAAAAATAATAATAAATAATAATAATAAATAACAATAATAATAAAAAACAGTAAATCGTGAGGTTGAAGGCACAAGGGAAAAAACGAAAGGCTGCTGCAGACAGGCGGGATTGAGCCCGCGGTGGCCCAAAGCGAAAGGCAGAGAAGCAGATGGCGCAAGTGAGGATGCGAGGACGGCACTCCCCACCCCCTTGCCCCCTTCTACCCCACTCCGCGTGCGCACTGCGCTCCCGACCGAAAAACCGTCAATGGTCAAAATCCTGGTTGCTTTTTTTTTTTTTTTTTTTTTTTTTTGGGGGAGAAATCGACCCACGTCCATCGAGCCACTCTCTCATACTCTCACACTCTCACTCTACCCACTTCTTCGCATGGGGGGTATGTTGTACGAAACACTTTTGACTTTGAAGTGGTGGCAGCCAGTGTTCTGCGTGTGGACCAACACTAAAAAAAAAAAAGGCGACCAAACCCTTACAAGAAAAAAAAAAAAAAAGAGTGGATCTGAGTTGACAAGTCTGATGCGCAAGACAAAAATATGAATGCTTGGTCAAGTTCACGTGGAACAGCGAGCAAACCGTGCATGTATGTGGGAGCGCGGGGGGGGGGGAAAGACAGATAAAAAGCAAGTGGGAATCGATTTTGTACAAAAAAAAATCACAACAACTCCAAATCTCAAACAAAAGAAATCACATCACAGCCTATGGCGCGGGGAAGCAATAGGCAATCGTGTAGCGGTAGTCGCCATTGCCGTTGCTGCGGACGATGGTGGAGCACATGCGGAGGGGAATCCGGAACTTTTGGCGATGCAGCCCAATGCAGGAGGCCTGGTAGTGCGTGGCTCCGCACAGCACGGCACAAATGTGCATGAACATGCAGGCGTCCTTGTCCTCGACGGCAAGGAGGTTGTACGCAAACCGCACTTCGGCAAATATTTCGTCCGTCGTGTAGCCGACAAGCCGGCACAGCTCATCGTTTGCGAACAGGATGATGGCGTTCGTGCCCCACTCGACGTACGGAATGCGGAGAGCGTTCGCTGCCTCGGGGGTCATCACGGGCTCCCACGGGACAAAGTTACTCAAGAGCGCCCTTCGGAAGAGAACCTTTGCAACATCGACAAACTCGCTGGCGCCACGCGTGGTGTGCGATTTGATTTCTTCCAGGATGGCACCAAACGGCCGCTTGGTCGTCGACTTGACCACATTGATTTCCGGAAGCGATCCGACGACCCCTCTCATCATTTCGTAGTTGAGCTCGCGAATCCTCACAGCAATGTCCATGAGTGGCATTGCCAACGGGAACAGCCGGCTCTTCCAATTGTCATATGCGACCAGCACTGATGCAGAGGAGCAAGGTCGCCCATTGTGAGCACAGGAAGTAACGGCAGACAGGTTCCTTTTTTGCGAGGCAGTCAAAACAAAAACCACAAGGATCGGAGAAGGACATTACCTTCGGAAGACGAGTTTGCCGTCGGAGACTGCCAGACTAGTATGTCTGCTCGAAGAAGGCGGTCGCTGTCAAGGACAATAAGAGGCTTGTTGTCGCTGACTTGATCTACAGGGCGGGAAAGAAAAGAAAGAAAATGCGACAAAGTTGTAAGCGAATGAAATTGCACGTCGCCACCCCCCTTTCCTGTCCCCTCCCATCAAAATCATGGCTGAACGTACTCAATTCAGGCACGCTCGACACACACGTCGGTAATGGCTTGACTTGAGCAATGGCCGCATTGAACAAGGAGGGCAAATCAAACCCGGGGTTGAGCGGCAGCCAGTTGTTGGAGCCAGAGAGCCCAAAGCCAAGGTCGGCAAAGGAGAACATGGCTCCAGTGTCAGCGTTAGTGCTCAGGAAGTTAAGGAGGGAATCGGGTGAGTGGATGGACGAGAGTGCGAGCGCGCTGGCCGATCTTGGCTGGGTGCTGCTCGCGGTCGTGGGATTGGGTTTGGTCTGTACTTGCAACTCTGATGCAGCGGTAGATACTGACTCTTTGTCATCATGGTCGTCGTCGTCCAACGACTCCAGAGTGGCCCGCGAACGCTTGGAGCGCAGCGAGTCCAACGCGGGCGAGCCCAGCGGTTCCGTCAACACATCTGCCGAGACTCCAATGCTGCTGAGCTCGTCTCCCAGAGTAAATGCCTCCGACGCTGGTCGTTTTACAGCAAAGTTGAAATCAAGTGGTGATGTTTTATCGGGCGTATGAATGGAGGGCGACCGGTCGGGGACGGTCTGCGCCACCGCAGCAGGAGCAACGCGGCCTGGGGATGACTGCGGGCTTGCAGTGACCGATTGCTGTTGACTGGGCTGTGTAACTAGTGATGAAGCGAGCCCTAATTGCTGATTGGTTGGCTGGACAGCCAACTGCTGAGGAACAGGTTGTGACTGCAACTTTTGTGGCTGTTGCGGCTGCTGTGGTGCCTGCTGCTGTTGCGACTGTACACTACTGGGCTGCTGCGGGTGTTGTTGAGAAACAAAGTGCTGCTGTTGCTGCTGTTGCTGCTGTTGTTGGGGTTGCTGTTGGGGTTGTTGGGGTTGCTGCGAAAACGATTGTTGCGGCTGTTGTGAAAGTTGCTGAAATGGTGCTTGTTGAGTAGGAAGCATGTAGGAAGGTTGCGCTATCTGCATTTGAATGGAGTGAGACTGCAGCGATGGCTGCTGCATCTGTTGCTGCTGCTGCTGCTGCTGCTGCGGTTGGACAATCGAGTACACGGCTGGCTGAGCGGCGACGAAATGCGTTGCGCTCTGCTGATGTGGGACGAAGGATTGCTGGAAGTACGTGGTGGTGTTTTGGCCCCAAGAGTTGAAGGGTGCTGCAAACTGCACGGGTGTGGTTACGGTCGCCGGTTGGGTAGACCAGCCATTCGCGGGCATCCATACCTGTGGCATTTGTTGCACAGCCATTGAGACTTGCTGTTGCTGTAGTTGCTGCTGCGGTTGCTGCACGACAGAGCTCTGTAGGCTTTGCGCCAACAGTACAGCAGGCGAGGATGTTAGAGGAGAAAATGAGCTGGAGGAAGAGGAAGAAGCGTTGGTGTAGGACTGGGCAACGTCGAGATTGAGCGCAGTGCCGACATGCACGGGAGTGCCGACGGTAGAAGTGCTCGCCATCAGCGGCGTGTTCGCAGCCGAGCTCGACCAACCTGCTGGCGAGGCGGAGGCGACATCAGCAAGCGCGTTGAGCCAGAGTGTGTCACTGCCCGTCGATCCTCCACCCTTCGGCAATGCGACCTTTGGCAGTGAAACAGCGCTACCAATCTCGCTCGTCGACGATGAGCGCGGCGACGGAGACGAGTCCGACATTTTGCGGCGTGCCTGTTGTTTCGGCTTACTTGGCTTTGGCTCTACCGCAGCGATAGATTCTGCGAGCAAGTCTGTCTCGTTATCTGCAAAGGTTTGACAATCCCAAACAAGCCAAGCGATACACCGTTGTCAGCGATCAATTACCAGCTCAATACGCATAATGCAACGAAAACCCATATCGCTTTGAAAATCACCCAATCCCGCGAGTATAAAGGAACACGAAACATTGAAACCGATGCCGTCTTCCAAGAGTTTGAAAACCCGCCAACTTTGAGAAGCCGTATTGAAATTGCATTGCGGAGGTTTTGAGCGGAAACTAAACTTTCCAGCTTTTGTGTTTGTTTTTTGTGCCCTTCTTTTGCTTTCGTTTACTTTCGTTTGCTTCTCATTGTTCGCATTGTTCGCATTCAAAGCACAGAGGCGAACACACCAACGATGAGTGGCGGCCATGCCACGAACTGGCGGCGATTAGAGCGGTGGAAAAAAAAAAAATAAGGCGACGATAACATTGGCAGCCACACATTGCCACGTGACGGATCTTCCCTCCTCCACCACCCCCCAGGCGGATGTGCAAGGAACAGGACACGCAATTCTCACCGCACTCACGCACTCTGGCCAGTCACAGCCGCCTCACAATGCGCTCCATTTCGTCGAGCGGGAGTTTGTAATGGAAAATGACAGTCAGACCTCCGCCGCTCTGTTCTTCTCCACCACCTCCAGCGTCCTTCCGCTCAGCACGCAACGGTCCCTCTCTTCATCATTGACATTACTCTTAAAACAAAAGCGGACCCCCCCCCCCCAAGTGAGCGAGTCAAAAGCAAAGAAAAAAAAAGCCAATGCGGAAAAAAAAGCCCAATAAATGATCTGAAGCATAAATAAATAAATCAAAAAAAAAAAAAAAAAAAAAAAAAGGCCCAAACCTGAGAGGAACGATGATGCGCCTGAAGCGAGCGTTGCGGCGTCGTCCTTGTCTTCCTTGGGCGGGCGGCCGCGGCGGGTGGCGGAGGGGTCCTCGCAGGCCTTGGGGAGCTGCAGGCGCACGCATCGGCCGCAGGGGCGCTGGCCATCGCACGCGCGGTGTGCGGAGCGGCACGCTGTGCATGAGACGGCGACAACGAGATTGTGCCCAATGACCTTTGGCTGCGGCTTGTTCTGCTGCTGCTGCTGATGTTGTTGTTGCTGTTGCTGCTGCTGCTGTGGGTGCGATTGGAGCGATGCGGGAGAGGCGGCGGCGGAGGACGACGACAGGCCAAACAGTCCGAACGAAGGTGTAGCAGCGTCGGGAGTGAGGTTGTGCTCCGACCGTCCGCTGCTGCTGCTGGACGGCGCGGGCGACTGCTGCTCCAGGAGCTTGTCTGAGGCAGACACATTGCCAGCGAGGCCGCTCGGCTCGTGGTGCAGCAGTCCGGCTTCAGCAGAACACGACGGAGTTGCCATGCTCACCATTGCCCGGCAAAAAAAAAAAAAAGAAAAAAAAAAAATCCCGCTGAGCTAAAAAGAGCAGCAACCGAGTGTGATTGATTGCAATTTGGGGACCCGGACAAGTTTGTAGACTGGTCTCTACAAAGGAGAGAATGGGATGGATGGAAGGTATCCCAGCTCCACGAAAAATCAAAACCCGGAGCAAAAAGCAAAAGCAACAGCAAAAGCGGGGGAACGCTTCAAAATACCCGAAGAAAAAGCAAAAGCAACAGCAAACAAAAGGTGACTGTAAAAACTAAGACTGAGACATGTCCACTTATAATTTCATCAAAGGCAACGTGCGCATCCAAGCAGATCAAGAGCAAACACTGTGCAATACGCTCTTTTTGAGTAACCCAACTCAATCTAAAAGTCTTGCTCGTGGTCCGCATCGGCATTCTCCGTTTGCTTCTTGAGCGACTTGAACTTTGGATTGTCAACAATCGCGTTCAGCAAGCCACCAGCACCGACGCTGGCTGCCGGTTGGGGTTTGGGCTCGGGTTGCTGTTTGGTTTCAACCTTCCGAAGGGCAAACCCATTTGTGATTTCGGTCAAAAGGCTCGACCGCGAAGTCGTCGAAACGTGTGAAGCAGCTACTGCGGGAGCTGCAGGCATCGATGCTGGCGGAGGAGGAGGAGGAGGAGGAGACGATCTCGCAGCCACAGCCGCCTGGGTCGCCACGACCGCGGCCGGGCCTGCTCCTGCTAGAGAAGCGCGAGTTTCCTGACATGACACAGGTGCAATTGGCGCAGGCGGGGTTGCGAGTTGCTTTTTCGGGAGGCTTGAAGCTTTCCGCTCGACCTTCTTCTTTTGGGTTGATTCATCTCGTTTGGCGTCTTCTGCCTTCATCGTTTCGGGCTTCTACGTGTGTGCAAGTGTGCATGTTAAAAAAAGCTGTAAGCGACTTCACTGAACAGCCCACGAGCCACCCTTCACGATGGTTACCTTCGGTCGCCGAGCCAGATCGTTCTTGGGCGCTGGGCTCATCTTGCTCTGTTCATGACGCTGCTCGCAATCAACACAAACACGTGAGACCACAATGAATCGATCACAATCTCTCCATCGTGGTTGGCGTACTTGTTGGATTTCGATGCGTGGTTTCATCTTGACCTCATCAGCTCGGCGACTGCTCATGGTGCGCTTGATGGCTTGCTTCTTTTGCTCCTAAACGCACGAACGCCCAAAATCAGTGCTCGTAAGCTCCTGAGCGCGCAGAATGAGCTCCAAGCACGACAACAACTCACAATGGTTCGGCGCAAATCAGCCAAAGCCGCGCTCTGTTCCGCATAGGCTGCCTCGTGGAGCTTGACTTGCTGCTCGATCTGCACGTCCTTGGGGAAGGCCAGCTGGCGGGCTTGCCACTCTTCGTGGTAAAGTTTGGCCACAACCTGCGCCTCCTGCGCTTGCTTGAGCTGTTGTGTTTGAAAGAAAAATAAAAAACAAAAACAAGGACAAAACACACAAAAGTGAATGCCGAGCAAAGAACAAAAACAAGTAAAACGTTGCCGCTTACCGCATTCTCTAGCAGCTCAATATCGAGTGCCTGTTTCTGGTTGAAAAAGGCCGCTTGCAGATTCTTGAGATCAAACAACTCATACGCGGAGCTCGACGCTGCCTCGGCCGCCTTGATGGCAGCTGCCGTTCGTGACAGGTAGTGCGCATTGACATCCACTTGTGCCTCGAGAACGTGTTGGCGGACGCGCTGCAGAACGTTCTCGAGATGCTTTTTGACCTTGGCCAGCTCTGCAACCTCCTGCCGATACCGAGCCTTGCCGCCGGTTGTGAGCAGCATTGGCTCGATGAGCTGGTGTGAAGAGATTGCGCGGAGGACGTCCTTCTTGAGATTGTCAGCCAGCTTGCTCACTTCGTGAAACGTGTCTTGCAGAAATTCGACAAACACCTCGTCGTGGACGAGGTCGGCAGCCACCGCTTGAGTTGCATCGACCTTCGCTGAAGCAGCCTGTTGCGCTTCCTTTACGGCAAGTTCCAGCTCCTGCTCGACGGCCTCGATGCTGTAGCGGAACTGCGCGCTTTCTGCGGCGGCAAGCTCGGCGCCCGCGGCAATGAGAGCATCGTCCAAGTTGTTGCAAAGCTCGGCAGGCAGCTTTAAACATTCTCTGGAAGAGAGTGGGCCCACGCTGGTGTCACTATTCGTGATAGGGTTGGCGTCAGTACTACTACCAGCAGGCTCGGAAGGCTCGGAGGGTTCGACCGGGGTGGCGGCTGCTGCTGATGTAGTACTGGCTGCTGCTGCTGCTGCTTGCTGCTTGATCCGCCGACCCGGCCGCAATCCGCTTGCGACGCAGCTCCGCTTTCGCCAAAGACCGCTCGTGTCGGTCTTTGGCCAGTGCCTTGTTGCGGTTGTCCTTGGCAAGGTTCAGCGTCGCCCGCGCGTCGTCGACCTTCTTCTGCAGAGCGCGAAAGTTAAACTCGCCAAACGGCTCCACAACGTCGGTGACGCTGTCGTCGTCCAAGTAGAGGTTGTGCACGGTGGCACACTTCAAGAGCACGTCGCGAAGCTCCTGGCGATGGAATTTGGACTTTTCCCAGTACGCTTTGAAGTACACCTTGAGGTCATTGCAATAGCTCGCATAGGAGGCCCAGCCCGTCAACTTGCCAAGGAGGCTCGGTGGGGTGGGCAGCGGAAGGTTGGCGTCGGTGAGGTGTGTAATCGCGCCCAGGTTGGTGTCGACCGTCGCGAGAACGCTACAAGGAATGGTCGCCTCCAGCAGAACGAACGTGTCGTCCCGGAGTGCTGCCGTTGTCGTCGCAGCTGTCGACGTGCTCAATTGCGATTGGCCGGGCCCTGGTGGTGGAGGAGGAGGCGAGGGCGACTTTCCGAGAAAGCGACCATACAGCTTAAGGGGCGAAATGCCCGTTTTGGGCGCTGGCAAAGCCGGCGACGGCACGACCAGCGTCGGCGATTCCAGCAGTACCTCGCGCTGGCTCTGCAATTTGACAAAAGTGCTGCAGGCAGCATCGTTGGCTGGCAGGGCAATGACAACGCGGAGTGCATCCTTCACACCGGCTGCGACAGTGACGTCAACCACAGCAAGTTTCGCGAACGCTCCTGAGCCAGCGATGCCAATGGCAGCGGTGTTGTTGTCCGATCCGGCACCGCCCAAACATTCCTGGGGGCTTGTCTGAGAACTGAGTGCATTTTCAGCGTCTGGCTGGGGTGCTTTGGCGGCGGTGCTTGCAGAGTCGGCGTTTGGTGACTCGGGTCTGCTTTTGCTCTGAGCACCGACTGCTAAATTGGCCGCGGGTTGCTGTGCGTCGCTCCGGATGGTCGACACGGCGAGCCAGTCCTCGTCCTGCGCCGGCAGCGGAGGCAGCGACGTCTGTGGCAGTTGGGTGAGTTTTTTAAATGACGGCGAGTGCTTGGCGCGCGCAGACATGGGTGACGGAAGAAGCAACGAAGCTGACTTGTCAAACCCGAAAAGGTGCAAAAACAAAAAATTTACGACTGGCTTCTGACATTCATGGACATTTCTCAACCGAAGCGCGCGCGCGAGAGCGCGAGAGAGAGAGAGAGAGAGAGAGAGAGGGTGGGGGAGGGAATGGACCATGCATTGGACTTGTGTGTTCCGAGCAGTCGTGGCACAAACACACACAGTCAAAATCCCAAACAGCGTTTCCTTCACTTTTTATGACGAGCACGCTCATCCAAAGTCACAGCAAATGCACACACACATACACACTATGCGTGCAATCCATAACGCAGCGCTTGTTCGTCATGCGACTCCGGGGAAAACAAACCTTTCCCTTCTCAATGCAAGCTCCAGTCAATAATAATCGTGTCAATTTTTGCTGCTTTTTTTTTTTTTTTTTTTTTTTTTTGCTTTCTCGTCGCTTTCGTTTCGTTCTCGTTCTGTCTTCCCGCCTCTGCTTTTTTCCAAGCCTTCCGCGCTTGTTCTGTGGACCACTTTCTGACACACAGCGACACCTTTAACCCCCCTTCGGCCCCCCTTCCCCACGGTTTCACTGGACAAGGCACAGAGAGAGAGACGTAAAGCAAACTGTCACCTCCACGAATGGCGAGCAGCAGCGGCGGCACCAGCAGCGGCAGCAGGCCTGCGACTGGCACTCCACCGGCGACTGGGACTGCTCCTGGGACTGCTCCTGGGACTGCTCCTGGGACTGGGACTGGGACTGGGACTGCGAGTCCGACCGTGGTGAGCGCAGGCAGCATTCGGCTGCCCAATGCATTCAGCACATTGGGCCCAGCAACAACGTCGTCGCCCATTGCAGTGCCTGGCGCGGGTCCTCCACTCGCACAAGCACCAGCAGCAGCACCAGCAGCAACAGCGTCACAGCAGCAGCAGCAGCAGCTTCATCAGAGTCGGGAGTCCGGGCGTCACCACTCGACTCACTCGCCGTCGCTGTCGTCGTCATCGTCCACCCTGTCGACTGGGAGCTCCACTCGAACTGGCACGCGTCAACAACACCAGCATCAGCAACACCAGCATCAGCAACAGCAGTCCCATGGCGGCGCAAAGAGCCGCAGCAGCAAACGCTCCAATTGCCTCCACTCGCTGCTCTTTGCCATCTATGGCTTCTCGTCCCAGGAGAAGGAGGACATTGCCGAGCGCATCACAGCGAACGGCGGCCACATTGCCACGAGTGCCAACAAACAGGTAAAGCGCAAACGCACTCGCCCGCGGGCTGAGTTTTTTTGTTTGTTTGTTTGTTTGTTTGTTTGTGGTGGGAGTGACGGGTAAACTTCTGAGAATTTAGGGCGTCTGTTTGCCCGAGAATAATATATTGGGGATTCAGTTCTTGCTCTAACTTTTTGACCGTCGACTTACTCAAAACACACACAGCTCGATTTCTTTGTCACAACGAAGGCCGAGGTTGCGAATCGCTCAGCAAGACTGCTCGAGGCGTACGAACGATGCGGCGCTGTCGTGTTTGTTTCCAAGCAGTTTGTTCTCGACATTGACGAGCAGCGCAAGGAGGTCGACTACCATCCATACCTGGTTTGGACGGGCCATGACAGCTTGACGCCAGAGACGACGAGTTACCTGGCGCAGTCCACCCATGCGCACCCCTCAGGTGGTTTCAGTCTCACCTCGCTCTCAGACGAAGAGAGGAGCTCGCAGTATCACTCTGACTCGACCAATTCGTCTCGCTTTGACGTTGGCCAGTCGACCGAAGATAGCTCTGAGGGTTCCGGATCGGAAATTGACGATGTCTACGTCATGTCCCCGCCCTCCACGTCGCACATGCGGAAACGATCGCACCACGTTCCACACCACCCATCCTTCAGTGCGCGCTCGGTTCAGCGCCGCAACACCACCGGCAACATGTTGCGCAACAACTCCAGCTCGTCCGTCGGTTCGTCCAGTGACAAGGGCACCGCTGCGGGTGCTGCTGGGAATGCGCCCGCGCGTTCGGCCTCCATGTCTCGCATGCACAGCCAGCCAACCGGACTGGGCTCGGCCGGGTCGTCCACAAACTCGCTTGGCGGCGCCGGTCCACCGAGCCCGTACAGCGCAAGCTCCTCGCCTGCGCCCAGCAGTAATTTGCGTCGTACGACACCCAACCAATCTCAAGCCTCATTGGCACAGATATTCCCTCAGCCAATCTCATTGACCAGCGATGGCGCGAGGTTCAGTCGCGTCCCTGCTGGCACCAGCACGGCCAGCACTCCAAGCCCGATGCTCAGTCGCACAGGCTCTGTTTCGGGCACCGCGAGTCCATTCGACGAAGGCGGCGATTCGATGCTCCACCAGCAATTTCAGTCGACCTCAGTGTCGCCTGGCTTGAATGCCGACGAGCAAAGCGACGAGCAGAGCACTCCCACATCTCCACACGAAGTGGGAGCCGATGATCCTTGGTTTAGCAACGCCGCCGGGAGCGCCAAGCACGCCAAAAAGAAGAAGAAGCGCCAGAGCGCCAAGGAGCGCGAGCGTGAGCGGCTCTACAAGGAAAGCCTCCAGACCCGCCTCTCATCGTCACCCGTGGAGTCAATGTTGTACCGCCATCAGCCACCACCGCGAGAACTCACCAAGCCTGCAACTCCCGCCGGAAACTTTGCTGGGGCTTCTGCTGGCACGCCCTCCTCCTCCAAGGTCCTCTCCACGGAGACGTCGTCAGGGCGCCGTGATCCTGCCACTGCCACCAGCCCGGCCATCCCTGAGCCTGCAGAGTCCAGCACTGATCTGCACCTCACCTCCCAGGATCTCGATCGGGCGCTAGAGATGCACAACTTTTTCTCTCCGACGCCTTCGGGCGCAAACTCGGGCTATGTGTCACCGCTTGACGCCAATCCGGACACAATGTTTCCAAGGGATTACGCCCCAAAGCGGGTCGCTTCAGGAGCTGCTGCCCGCGCCATCCCAGGTGGCGAGCCTCAGCCATTGGTGGATTCTTCATTGCTAAACGAGTGGTTTCCGCAAGTCCAGCAGCGCGTCAAAACGGTGCTCCAACAGCGTGTCAAGCAGCAACAGCTCTATCAGCAGCAGCTGGACGATCGCCGCCTGGAAGATGCGAAAGCAAAGTTCCGCCGAGATCTATGGCTGGAATTGCGAGCCTTCTCGGCTGGTCACACGATTGACGAAGAGATGGATGCACTGCCCTCGGAGCAAGATCTCGCCACCGTCATCATTCGTGATGCGATGCGATTCCAGGTCTCCCCTGTCGCGTCCTTCTCCTTGGAACATGCCATTATCGAAGTCAATCACCGGCTTGAACAGGTCGAGCTTGCCGAACGGACCTTCTACAACGCTTTCGAGCGTAAAATCTCGTGTCAGCTGAGTCAGAAGGAAGAATTGGCGCTCAAACATCGCTTGGACGACATGTCGCTGTGGCTCAATGTCACTCGCGACCTAATTCTGCGCTTCCGCCTGGCCGTGCCTTGGTTTGGTGTCCGCCCCATGCCAAACCTCAACATTACGCCTCAGTATCAGTTTAGCAGCTTTAGCAACAACTCGGCCATCGCTGGGCTTGCATTGCAGGCGCCAAGCAGCGGCGCAACCGACTTTGCTGGCAGTGCCGACAGCGCTGCCGCGCCGACGGCATTTGCCAGCTTGCCCAGCATGACTCGCCCTGGTTTGACATCATACTCGCTTGCTGGGGGTTTGTCCACCCGACCCGCTCCAGTCTTGCAGCAGCACAACGACAGCACAAACAACAGCAGCAGCAATCCCTCGCAGTTTGCTGTATCTCTCAACCCATCTGTTGACTCGATCAACTCGACCTCGGGCTCGATCAACTCGACATCGGGCTCAATCACTGCCCCCGCTGCGTCGCTGTCATGCGATGCGTCGTCCACCACACTCATGCCTGTCGATGCGTCTGCATCTGCCAACGCACTCTCCCGTGAGGCATCGAACGTCCCCAAAATTGCCGTGTCGCGACATTCGTTGCCTCCCTCCAGCACTGAGAGCACGGACTCTGTCCTGTCCGAGATGGAAACGCACTACTCGCCTCATCTTCGTCTGATCTATCCGACAGTTGCAACATCGCCACCAGTCATCATGTCGCCCACCGATCTTCCGCCCAAGCGCACGGGCTCGCCCCGCGGTGAAGGGTACTTTCTCGGAGACAGCAACGGTCACGCATCCTCGCGCGGCTCCCAGATTGCCTCGCCGCATCCCATTGTGCCAAATGGTGTCATCAACAGCAGCGCTCGGCAAATGTCGCGACTCTCACTGAATCCGCACTCCAGAGTCGAGCGGTACGGCGAGAGCACCGCTTCCTTCCTGCACGACCAAGGGTTGGCGGCGGCTGCCCGCATGTCCGGCGAGGTTGGCGGTGGCCTGTCGAGCATGACCCCGATCTGGCTACCCAGTCCGCTCGTTCTCACGGATGATGCGGCCGCGCCCGCCGTTGGCAACCACCCAAACGGCTTGTGGCCGAGCCTCAATGGGGTCCCATTCACCCCTGTCACGCCAGCAACGCCATTCACGCCCTTCTCAATGACTGGGAGCGCCGGTGGCAGCAGCAGCACCACGCCTCCACCACTGTCGACTGGGCCTAGCTCAATCATCTCTCACATTGCCCAAACAAAACCCTGCCTTGCCTTTGTGCGTCGCTCGCTCAAGCGTGATGGCATTCGGCATGTGACTGAGCTCATGATGGACTTTCTTCACCCGACTCTGTCCAAGGCCAAGCGTGCCTTGGACGAACACCGCGCGGAATTTGACAAGATGGGCCTGCCTTCGTTTGAGCCACTGCTCATTTATCTGACGCGCGTGCCCTTGGGTGTCGTTCAAGAGTGTCTTCGCGAGCGACTCAACCATCTCCCAGCGTCCAAGCTTTCCGTGGCGTCCATCCAGCAGCTGATTGTGGATTTGCGCGAATGCGTTACGCAAGCGATTAACGTGCGAAAGATGTGCCAGTCACTTGTTGAGTGGGTGGTTCCCCACCCTCCGACGGCAAGTGGCTCTTCTTCTTCTGCTGCTGCTGCTTCTGCTTCTGCCACAGCGGGAGGGACATCCGCTCCTTCTGGTGGCCCGCCTTCGGCCCCAACGTCCAGCGGCACGTCATCAAACCCTCCCTCGTTCACGGGATCGACCAGTCTCTCCTTCCGCGAACGCGCAGACATTGCCAGCCAGCTTGAGCGCGACTTTTACGAGTTTGATGAAACACTCACGTCGGCTCTGGACGCCTACCTCAGTCTGTTGTGCGATCGCCTCAAAATCAGCTTGCAGGCCTCCCAGCCCTCCAGCGACACCAAGTCCATTCTCGAAACCGAGTGGGACTTTGCCAAGGATCGCGCAATGGATGTGCGCGGCGGCGAGGTGGCTGCTGCGCGGCAATTCTGTAACATGGCCGTCACCCTGTTTGATCACAGCACCACCATGTTTGAGTCAGCGCTCGACGAGGTGACGACGGCCGAACGGTCGCTCGAATCATTCCGCACCGTCCAAGAAGTGTTTGAGGATTTGAAGCGGCGCAGCGGCCAGGCGCTCGGTTTTGCCAAAATGCTGACCCGTGATCTCGAGGTGGCCATGCGCTACAAGCTGATCTCTCACCCCGTCAACTACATGACTCTTTGCGAACGCCTTGCCGACTCGGGCCATGTCCTCCTCGTGACGGCGAGCTTTGTTCCTCGACGCCAAGCAACCGCCCCTCCTCGCGGAACGTTTTCCAGCATTCCCACGACACCTCTCGATTTGGATGGCCAGGATGGCATGGGGTACTTTGATGCCACGTCTTCGTCCACGACGCCACGCCTCGCCGTGGAGGAAGGGGAAAGCATCTCGCCAAACTTCTGGGTGGTGGCGTCGCCGTTGCTCTCGCAGGCGGCCATTGAACAGCTCCTCACTGCATGCACGCCGCGAGATGTGCTGGAGGACGACATTGACGGCTACATTGTTCTGATCAACGTCCAACACGGCTGGTGCCGCGAGTGGAAGGGGCCTCGGCGAGCTGCGCGCGTCAACGCCGAGATTTCGCTGGCCTTCGCCGATATTGACGTTCCCGGGGTCAAAATCATCACTGGGAAATCATCGCAGGTGCACATTCAACAGAAGGTGTTTGAGGCCGCCTCCGGACTACCGAGCGACGTTCTCACGCCCGACGAACAGACCAGCACTCGCAAATCAGTCGAGGAGCCCATGTCGGATCTCAAGGCAGCATCGCTCAACCTCGCCCACACCCTGGTCCGTGGCGTCTACCGCATTCAACGATTCCTATCGGAAGACGCGCTGACAGACACGGAGGCGCGTATTCTGCGCGAGGTTGTGCAACGTGCATTCAACTATGCGTTCGAGTACCTGCGCGAAACGGGCAAGCTGGTGGTTGGGCAAACCAAGACTGCACTGATCCCGGACTTGCTTCGCTTTGTCCTGTCGTGGATGGAGCATGTCATTGTCGAGAACATGGCCGACGAGGGCAGGCTCCAGCCCACCTTTGCCATCCAGCAAGGGCTCACCTTTTTGGTCGACGTGTGTAGCCCCATCTCTGAAAGCCCTCCCGAATCTTCCTTGCCTTCCAGCGACGTGTGAATGACTTTTTGGATCGCATCGGTCCGCTGGAAGGAGGCGCACCGCCGCCGCGCGTGGCCGCCCCGCCGTCGAGCTTGGGACACGTGTCAGCGCATGGGTCGTCCACGTCGTTGCCCACCACGCCTCATCGAAATCCATCGCGTACGCTCTTGCACGGCGGTGGAAGCTCTGGCTTTGGGTTTGGAAGTGGGACCACATCTCCCCGTGTCTCGTCTGCGCATCCGCCCAATCGCACTCGCGCGCCTCTGCAGATGCCATCCCAGTCAGGCTTGGCATTGTCGGCGGCCGACTTGGCGCACGCCGCTGCCAACGAGGTGGCTGAACGTTCGTCGCACAATTCTCTTGCTTTTGCCTGCCCAGCACGATCAGCGATCGCAGCCGCAACAGCTGCTCAAGCTGCCGGGCTCGATTCCAAGGAGGTCGCAGCCATTCGGGAGCGCGAGCGTGCGACAGCACTCACCCGATCGCACAACGCCCAAATGGCGCACCTCTCCACCATCGACGAGTCGCGTTACCTCAAACTGCGCAGCGAGAGAAAGGTTGGTTCGGTGCTGCGAGACATTGAAGCACACTCGCACAAGGAAAACGAACTGGAGCTCTTCCAAGTCAACATTCGCTGGCAGCGTGGTCAAATGCTTGGCAAGGGCGCCTTTGGCGAAGTGTCTGTCTGCGTCAATCTGGATACCGGTGACCTGATGGCGGTCAAGGAGTTCAAGCTCTCGTCTCAGAACATTATCCGACGGAACGACTCCATCCGTCGCATCCAGCGCGAAATGGAGCTGATTGATGGTCTCGAGCACCCCAATCTTGTCCGATACTTTGGTGTCGAAGTCCATCGCGAAGTCTTGTACATTTTCATGGAGTACTGCGACGGTGGCACGCTCACCCACCTGCTGCGCAACGGCTCGATCGAGTCCGAAGACGTGATGCGTTCGTACACGTACCAGTTACTGAGCGCCGTCGATTACCTGCACACCAGTGGCATTGCGCATCGCGACATCAAGAGCGACAATATTTTCCTTGACGCTCTGGGCAACATCAAGCTCGGTGACTTTGGTGCCTGCGTCCGGCTCTTCAATGAAGAGCGCACTGTCGCCGGCGAGCTCAATGACCTTCCCGGCACGCCTGCGTTTATGGCTCCCGAGGTCTTCAAGGGCCACAAAGAAGGCGGTCATGGTCGCAAAGCCGATATTTGGAGCATTGGGTGCGTGGTGATTGAGATGGCAACCGGCAACAAGCCTTGGGCCGACCTGGAAATGCTGCAAATCATGTACCAAATCACGGTCTTGGCTGCGACGCCTCCCATGCCCGACCTTCTCAGTGACCTGGGCAAAGAATTTTTAAAGCTTTGCTTCATCATGGATCCGGCCAAGCGCCCCGCCGCAAAGCAGCTGCTATTGCATCCGTTTGTCCGGACGACAGTGTCCCGTTGAGTCGTTTCATGCGTTTTGTTTTCACTTTTTCGATTTTGACGTGTTCGTTTTTGTCGTTTGTCAATATTATCATAAATTTTGCTTCTTTTTTGGTTTTTTTCTTAACAAAGCTTTTGCCTCTTTCTTGCTCGCCTTGTGTGTTTTGCATTCGTATGGGGTGAGTGTTTGTCGATGCTGCAATGCCAGACAACAGAAAACAAAAAAACCAACAAAAAAAAAAAAAAAAAAAGAACGCTTCTTGTTGTCTTCGACGTTTCAAGCCCTGCTTGCTCCCCTCGGTGCATCGACTTCCCATCTCCTCGCAAAACAAAGTCAAAACACTCACGACTCTCGGTTGCGCTTATTTTCTGGGCGTTTGCATAGACGGCTGGCATCGCTGTACGACAAGCGCTTCCGGTTGGCGTTTTTCTGCGAAACGCCTGCCGATTGAAGATAAAGCGTTCGTTTCTCTGCCGAATTCGGATAACCAGTCTTTTATTTCTCCTTCATTGTGTTCTCTCATTCACACACACTCATACTCACACAAAGAGAGGCAAAAATGACAACTAATCCAGTGCCGCCGCTCGATTTTCAGAATACCGGACCGTCGAGTATTGACACGCTGCTCAACGCTGTGCTTGTGTTTGAGCAACCAAACGCGACCATCCATTTCAAGACGAGTGACACGGGCGACGCTCGAATCTCGTGGGGGAACAACTTGAACAAGGAACTGCTTCGCATCCGCTTTGCGAAAGACTTGAACGGTCTTGGGATTTGGACGAGCGGTATCTCGTTCCACACCCAAGCCGACACCTCGTCCTCGTCGACTCCCATCAACAACATGAACATCAACGATGACGGCGAGGTTCTTCATCGCGGCTTTACCTTCCTCGGCGCCTACTACGCATATCAAGGCCTCGCTCAGATGGAAGCCCTGCACTGGGGCACTCTGCCTCAGGCCGGCTATGTGTACGAGGCCGAGTTGCTCAACTCCCCAGCGTTCAACGCAAACCTGTGCGTCCGCATTTCCGGTGTGTTCATCCGGTCCAACAACACGATTGTTCCGCTACTGTCTGGCAACACTGAGGAGTATGTGATTGCCTATCTTCGGCGTCCAAACCACTACTCGCCTTACAGCCTCTGCCTGTATGTGGGCCCCTTTGCCTCGGCGGCCGCTGGTCGCGACTACCGTGTCGTGATTACGTATGCGCTCCAGTATCCGCCAGCACCGCCGGTCGTTCCTCCTCAGGCCTCATCCACCGTCCGGGAGCTGCCCAAGGGGGTGCTCCCGAGCCAGCGCCGCGATGAATCTGTGCGCCACAACCCGGGAGCTCCCTCGTGGAAGGAGTTGCGCGCTCTGCGCACCAATGGCGACTACCATCCCTCTCCAGACTATCGTCGGAAGCCCACCCCTGCACAGTAAAAAAAAAAAACGGAGCCGCCCACGTCGCCGCCCACGTCGCCGCCTTTCGTTTGTTTTTTTGGCTTGTCGTCCGGTGCAGTTGAACCTTCTTGCATGTGTGTTGATTGTTTTTGTTGATTTCTGCTTGACGTGCGCCGATGTTGGAATCCTACCACCAAACGGGGGGAGGGCCGGCGGGTACCCGCGCTGAAGCTGACCACAACAGTGTAAAATGGATGTTGCTTGTTTCGGATGTATGTGGGTCAATCTGCACAATGTTTGTTCACAAAGGGGAAAAAATGCACTTCATGCACCAACACGCGTCAGTAACCAGAGCCATGAAATAGCAGTTACCAGTGATCAGTCAAAAGAGGACCAAACGGAGGGGGCAAACGTCAGAATTCCACTACTGGTCGCAGTGAATCATGACCTTGATGGCACCACCGGCACCGGTCTTTGCCGTTTCAAACGCTTGAATGGCGTCGTTCAGTTTGAAGTGGTGCGTAATCAGGGGCTTGACATTCACGGTGCCTGACGCAATCATTGCGAGGGCAGTCGGATACGCGTTGACGTAGCGGAAGATGCCGCGAATGTCAACTTCACGCACAGCAGCATCGACGATGGGCATGTTCACCTCGGGTGCACCAAGGCCGACCAAGACCACCACGCCGCCGTTACGGGTCGACTGGTGGAGGTGGTTTTTGGCGATTGGTTGGTGGGGGGCAGGTGGAGACGGCGAGGAAACGGGGCAAGCAAACACAGGTAAACCAAAAACGAAAACAAAGAAGAAAAAACCAAGGAAGGACCGTTAGCCTATCAAACATATAGAAAAAGCGCAACTGCAGACTCAACGTAAGACTTACAAAGATGGCAGTTCGAAGACTGGCTTCCGCTCCGCTGCATTCGATGGCGACATCCAAGCGGCCACCAGCAAGCTCGGCAATTTGAGCCGCCACCTCCTTGGCGTCGCGGGATGTGACACGGAAGATCTTGTGAGCGCCCATGGACTTGGCGACATCCAGGCGATGTTGGTCAATGTCTGCGGTCGGATGGCGACCAACAAAGTGAGGCGGTTTTGGCGGGCTGATCAAAGAAACAACCAAAAAAAAAAAAAAAAAAAAAAAAAAAAAAAAAAAGGTGCTGCGACAACCATACCAGTCACTACGACCTCCGAAGCTCCAGCAGCCTTGGCAGCAAGCATGCAAACAAGACCGATGGGTCCTGTGGGGTTTCTCGGTCGGGCGGAAATGCGAACAATGAGCATGCAGGTTGCACACCACACCCTACTCATCTCCCTCGTTTCCCTAGAACTTCTGGGACTCACCGGCACCACAAACCAAAACGCGCGAGCCCAGAGTGACATTGGCGCGACGACAGGCGTGCACGCCCACACTCAGAGGCTCAAGCAGGGCGCCCTCTTCAAAGCTCACATGATCGGGAAGCCTGTTTGGCAGAGACGCAAAAGGTCAGCCAAACCTGACAACAACAAACCGACACACGACGACGACGACGACGACGACGACGACAATGACGACTTGAAAATAGAACTCACTTGAAGCAAAAATCTGCCGGATGGACGTAGAATCGAGCAAGCGAGCCGTTGACTGGCGGAGTGGCGCAGAACTGCATGTCGGGGCACAAGTTGTAGCGGCCAGTCTTGCAATAGCTGCACAGGCGGCATGGCACACCGGGCTCAATGGCAACACGATCGCCTGGTTTTTTTGGGGTGTTTGTTTTTTGCAGAACAATGAGAAAACCAAAATCGGTTTGGTGAGTTGCGACGAGATCCTGCGCAGACGAGCGTTGGTCTTTGGTTTGTCTCATACTTCTTCAGCTTTTGTCGAATAATACTTTGTCACTGCTCGGTCCCGCTTGTCCTTCCGTCTGATGCCTTTTTTTTTTTTTTTTTTCCTCTTCTTCGTCCTTTTCCTCTTCCTTTGCCTCTCCAATTTCCGTCGTGCGTCTTCAAAGGCCCATGTATGTCCACGTTGATGATGGGCACCTTTTTGTTGTTTCGGGCATGCTTTCTCTTCATCATCGCTCGTGTTCCGCGCCAAATCGAGCTGTCCTTTTTTTTCTTTTTTCTTTTCTTTTTTTTTTTCTTTCTGTCCTTTCTGTTGCAGGACAGCACACTGTGCATGTTCGATCTTCGCTCTTTTGAAGAGCGTTTGGCCATTCGACTGAACAAGGTTTGGCCATCACACAAAAAGCCTTCTCCAAATCTGAGAATCTGCGTTTTTTTGTTGTTGTTCATCTTGTTGTTCTTACCAGCGACCAGCGTCTTGACGTTCGCTCCGACCTCGACGACGGTGCCGCTGGACTCGTGGCCAAGGACCATCGGGCAGGTCAGCACAAAGTCGCCAATGCGGCCGTGGGTCCAGTAGTGCACGTCCGACCCGCAAATCCCGACGGCTTTCATGGCAATCAGGACGTCTGCGACAAGCCAGCACAAGCGTTCGGTTTGGTACCATGTCACACACACACAGCAGTCACTCTTCATTGCAAACAGAGGCAAGCCAGAGACGCACCGTTCGGACCAGGCGTCGGGCGGGCGACCGGTTCCTATGAAGTAGCAGGGTTTGCATTGCGTTGGGGTTGAACGTTGAGTGCGCATCAATCATGATCATCCTCAGTCAATGCAATGCACGCGACTCTCTCTCTCTCTCTCTCTCTCTCTCTGTCTCTCGGATGCAAGTGTTTGTGTGAATGGAGGTTCACAGCAAGCAAAGCAGTGCAGCGGGGCTGAAGCGCTGGTGGGGGAGGGGGGAACGTCACTGCGCAACTGTGGCTGATGGCTGATTGAATCTCACTCAATCTCACTCTACTCAATCTCACTCCAGTCATCACTCGACTCGATCCGTCAATTCAGCTCAATTCAGCTCCATTCAGCTCCATTCAGTGCTTGACTCGCTGAACTGCAGCCTCAAAACTTTGTCCCGCTTCGCTTTCTTCGCTGCTTCGCTTTCTTCGCTTCTTCCCTGTTCATCTTCAATCCGCCTCAAAATAAGCTTATTGAAGACAATGCGTTTTGCTTCGTTACCATGCGAATGTCGTTGATGCCGTGGAGAACCGCTGCAACGTTGTCAGCCATGTTTGTTTCGTGCTTTTTCGGATTTTTTTCAGAAAAGGAAGAGTAACTGAGATTTCTGAAATAGGGAACAAAATAAAAACAAATCTCACCAACACACAAGTACAAGTTTCGAAACTTGCTGCTGCACAGCGACAGTGGAGCAAGATTGAGGGCGGCAAGCGATCTGCTTATGTGACTCGAGTCTCAGAATCTTTGTGCTCAGAGCGCCGGTACTCGACCGTGGCTGTTTTTCTGCTCGTATTACTTCATTCATAGATGTCAGTCCACCTTTTTATCTCGCTTCCTCTTCCTTCCCCTTATGCTTTTCGCAGTGCTCGGAGCTCCGAGCGGACTTGGACTTGGCTGGAGTCGCATTGCGGGAGCAGTTGCTGGAGCTCGTTCCGCCTCGCTCTCAGGCGCCGCCGCAGCCCTGCTCCTTTCATCTGCCGCGCCATCGTCTCACCGTGATGAGCATGGTCGCGCAGTGCAAGCGCGGCGCTCGCTGAGCTCGGCTGCAGCTCCATCGTCCTCTTCGTCCTCCTCCTCCTCCTCCTCGTCCTCCGCTTCGCCCGCAACCGCCACGCCCAAGCCAGCGCCGACTGCAGCTTCGGGACCAGCGTCGAATTCCCCATCGACGTCGGCCGCGCAGCCGACCATCACAAACACAGACATCATTCGCACGATGGCGACCTACCTGTGGCCCAAAGACGAGCCTGCGCTCAAAGCACGCGTCGTCGCTGCCGTCGTCCTGCTCGTTGGCTCCAAGGCAAGGCCTAGGAAAGAGCAAAGCGCTCGACTGAGACTGGAATTGAAGCGAAGAAGACACACACATAGGATTTGGCGCAGAACCATGCGTTGCTGCTTGTTCCACTCACACTCGATGACTGGGATTACTTGCTTGCAGGTGCTCAATGTGCAAGTTCCGTTCTTGTTCAAGACAGCTGTGAATACGCTCAACATTCCAGTTTCCGAGATGGCAGTGAACAACACGCTGACGGTTGCCGGAACAATCCTCGTGGGATGTACGAGCCGCGCTTTTGTAAAATTCGTGGTCAGAGTGCTGTGTGCGAGCAAGTACTGACAGCCGGGCATTCTCTTCTTTGCCATGTTGGGTGTATTGCGTGTCTTCATGTTCTCCTGATTGAGCAGATGGCATTGCTCGACTGGGCTCGGCTGCGTTTGCGGAATTGCGGAATTCCGTGTTTGGGAAGGTCGCACAGCACGCAATTCGACGGATTGCCCGGAACACCTTCGAGCACATGCATGAACTCGACTCAAAGTTTCACCTGAATCGACAAACAGGCGCGCTGGTGCGTGTCATTGATCGCGGCACGCGTGGCGTCAACTTTGTTCTCACCGCCATGCTCTTCAATGTCGTGCCAACTGTTCTCGAGCTCGGCATGGTTTCCACCATTCTGGTATGTTCATTGTGCATGTGTGGGAGGAGCCTTGTCTTTCCTGCAGCAAGCTAAATCTCGCTCGTGTGTTTGGAATGTTTGCAGGGACTCAACTATGGTGCTGCGTATGCTGCCATTACCGTCGGATGCGTTATGGCATATACGGCGTTTACTCTTAGTGTGACCGAGTGGCGGTATGGTTGCTGCCAAAATGGGAATTGACGTAGCGACTTGGCTTTGTTGACTGAAATATTTTTCTCTTCCCTTGCCTGGTTTCTCCTCTCAGCACTCAATTCCGCAAGCAAATGAACCAAGCAGACGAGCAGTCTTCAACAAAAGCTATTGATTCCTTGCTCAACTTTGAAAGTGTCAAAGTAGGGTCATTCTTTCGAACTGCCTCGTGATGTCGTTGTTTTTTTTTTTTCGCTCAATTTGTTCTTGTCACTCTCTCTCTCTCTCTCTCTCTCTCTCTCTCTCGCTCAGTTGTTCAACAACGAAAAACACGAGGTCAACCGCTATGATGGCTTGCTGGCCAAGTACGAACAAGGCGCCTTGAAGACAAACTCGTCGCTGGCGCTCTTGAACTTTGGCCAGTCGGGTATCTTTAGTGTCTCGCTTGCCGCGATCATGCTCATGGCAAGTCAGGGCATTGCCAATGGTACGCATGATCTCGCCGACGTTTGTGTCTTGTTTGTGAACGCCGATTCCCCCAGCGTGCCTCACCTTTTCTGTTGATCCGCAGGAACTTTGACTGTCGGTGATCTGGTCATGGTGAACGGCCTGCTATTCCAGCTATCCATGCCGTTAAACTTTCTTGGTACGGTGTACCGAGAAGTGCGCCAATCGCTGCTTGACATGCAAGCCATGTTTGGTCTGCTGCGGCAACCGCCTGGTGTCGCTGTGCGTTTTTGCGTTTTTTTCGAAGCGTTGAACCATGTTGTTGTGGTTGTTTTTGTTTTGAGATTGTCTTCCCTCAATTTCCATGTCTTGCTTTGGTGGCGCAGAACAAACCGGACGCAACAGTCTTGAATTGCACCAAGGGAGCCATTCGATTTGAAAACGTTGTCTTTGGCTATGGAACCTCGCACAACATCCTCCAAGGACTGACTCTGGATATTCCGGCTGGCCAAAAGGTTGCTTTCGTTGGGCCTTCCGGATGCGGGTATGGCTTTCGCGGTGGTTGTTTTTTGCTTGTTTGTTTGTTTGTTGTTTGTTGTTTGTTTCTCAGCTTGCTCTTCTCACCCCTCACTCGCTCTCCAGAAAATCGACCGCCTTGAAGCTCTTGTACCGCTTTTACGACATCCAAGCCGGCAAAATTTTCATTGATGGTCAGGAAGTCCGGGATGTCACGTTGAACAGCCTGCGGTCGGCAATAGCCGTCGTCCCTCAGGACACCACCTTGTTCAATGACACGATTTACTACAATATTGCGTACGGTCGCCTGGGCGCGACGGAGCAAGAAGTGCACGAAGCCGCCAAGCACGCCGACATCCACAACACAATCATGAAGCTGCCAAAGGGATACCAGACGCTTGTCGGCGAGCGCGGTCTCAAGCTGTCGGGCGGCGAGAAGCAGCGCATTGCGCTTGCACGCGCAGTGCTCAAGAATCCGCCCATCATGCTCTTCGATGAGGCAACCAGTGCCCTTGACACTGTGACGGAGCGAAATGTGCTGGGAGCGCTTCGCCAAGTCGCCACCAACCGCACTTCGATCTTTATTGCACATCGCCTGTCGACTGTGGTGGATGCTGATCAAATCTTTGTCATGCAAGAAGGCGTGGTCACGGAGCGGGGAACGCACTCGGAATTGCTTGCCCAAAATGGGTTGTATGCCATCATGTGGGAGCAACAACAGCATCAGCCGCCAGAAGCAGACGAGCCCGAAGAGCCCGAGGAACCCCATCCAGTTGCAAATTCCCCGACTGCAGCTGTCCCGCTAACGGTTGCGAAGCCAGTTGCATAGGTCGAGTCGATCTAGATCGAAGCTTCGTATTTTGTTGCTTATGGGCGTGATTTTCCATGGCTTCCAATCATTTGATTTTGAATTAAAGTGCGATAAATGACACACAAATTTTACAACCACAGCACAACACAGAGCTTCAAAAAAAAACACAACGACGAGATAAATCTACACAGCTCTACAAACACAATTCACCAACCCTCTTGGGCGTCAGATGAATGTCGCGTCACAAGTTACAGGCGCGGTGGCATTGCCGTTTGCGCGTGAGCAACTGATACTGGAGGCCCTGACTGGTAAAACGACTCGGGGTCGGAAAAATCGGCCACCATGATTGCAGGCAGTCCGCGTTCTGCCGGAAGAATTTCTCGCTCGACCCCGAGCTGGGCCAAGGCAGTTGCAATATCTTCACTCGCTACGGGCACTGGTTCTGTCACGGGATGCCACCCGATTGGCGGCGACGATGGCGGCGACACCAAAAACGCCTTGGTATTGACCGGCACGGTTAGAGTAGCGCTGCTTGGTGGTGGCACGAACTGCCGCTGTCAGTGCAGGCGAAATTATTGAAAAACACAATCAGAGCACACGAGTGAGTTGAAACTGCAGGCATAGCTCGAGGTGTACATGCCTCACAGCGAAACAAGCGTCCGGGTTACGCGTTAGAGTCAAATTCACCGTTAACTCTTAACTCTTACCGATGCAAAGTACAAGACGAGTGGAGCACAGGCTGGCAGATGCACCTCGGGCAGAGCAGGGCGGCCGTTGAGCCTGTCGTAGCACTCGCGCGCTGCTTCGGGTGTTCTCAATGCAATGCGAATGCGACGCAGTCCGCGCATGACTGAAAACTCGTCGACGGGTCCAAACGCCTCGAATTGCGCTCGGAGCAGAGCCAGCAATGCCTCGCTCGCTGCAGAGCCGTGCTCGACGAGTCGCACATCCAGCGACCGCGCCAGGAGAATGTTGGACGAGGAGGAGGAGGAGGAGGAGGAAGGGGAGGAGGAGGAGTGCATTGCGCTTGAGCTCGAGTTGCTTGCGGCTCCTCCGTCCTGATAATGATGGTGATGGTGATCATGATGATCATGATGATGATGATGGTGAGGCATGCACGGGGTTCTTGAGTTCAGCACCAGCGACGCGTGCAGCATTGCGGCCGCGGCTCGAATAGCGTCCTCTCGCGCTGCTGCTGCTGCTTCGTCATCAGCTTGAACCCCATTGTCGCCGTGACCATCCGTGTGAGTCGCGTGCTCTGCGCCGTTGGGTGCGTTTGTATCAGTAAAGTGTCGCCGCGTCGCTTCGGCATCGTCCGAGTGCGTTTGCTCGGCTGAGGACGCGTCGGCGAGTGTGCGCGAACAAACCATTTTGGGTCTCAAATCCGCTCAGGAAAGAAGAAAAAAAGGAGAGAGCGAGAGACAGATAAAGATAGATAGATAGATAGATAGATAGATAGATAGATAGATAGATAGATAGATAGATAGATAGATAGATAGATAGATAGATAGATAGAGACAGAGAGAGAAAGAGCGAAAAGGAACCTGATCTCGAGTGGTCGATTTCATGCAGACAGCTCAGCGAAAGTTTTTGCGCGTTATCGTCCAACTGTGGATTGTTGAGTCGTCGAGCATATTGAGCTTTCTTTACTGTATACACATCTCGATCTATGCAGTCTATTTGCATACTTGAGCTTTTTCAAGCTAACGTTCAGTGCCGGTTCCTCGTTCGCTCGAGTCCGTCTGCTTCTGCTGGCCCTGTTTTTGTTTTTTTCCTCAACAAACCTCCGACGTACCATCTCGTTGAAATGTCAACCCCACTGGTCTCCCCCTCACCCTGCCTCCAAGGGGGTCGAGAGGTGTGTGATTCTGGCGTGTGACCTCTCGTCAGCGGTTTCTGTGTGATTTTGGCTAGTTGCTCATGCTGCTCGCACCCGCAAGCTCAGAGTTTGGCTTTGTTTTTTGGAAGCACGCATTGACGGGTGCCCTATTCACCGTCAGGAGCGCAGCACGAGTGGGGAAAGCGCTGAACAAGGACCCCCTTCGCGCTCACTCAATGACACCATCACGAAGAATGCACCCATCCTGAGCTCTGAGCTCTGTCACTCAATCTGGTCCAGCTCTTCCCGCGCGGCCCGAATCGCGCTTTCACCCAAACGCAAGAGCGCGCTCAGGCCTAGGCTGACTGTTGAGCTGTTTTGTCTTTTTGTTTGTCGGGGTCGACAGCTGCGGTTTCGTCATCAATCATGGGCAACATTCTGTACGGCGACCTTTACGACCGAGTTCGCAGCGCGAGCGGCACCTACCTGTGAGTCCTCGTGCATCTCAGAATTTATTTCCGAGAAGGCGGCTTTGAGTGCGCAGGATGTCGCGAATGAAGAATGATTTTCACACAACTTTGTTGCTTTGGGACGCAGCCTGCAAAGCCAGTTTATTGGACCGAAGCGAGCTCAAGACGCCGCAAACGGGCTGAAAGAAAACTGCACCTTGCTCATGTTGAAGTGGGTATTGCTCGCATTGCATCGAATGGAACAAGGACGCGATTTTCGAGTTTGACTTTGTGTTCTCGTTTTTTGTTTTTGTTTTTTTTTTTGTGTGTGTGTGTGTGCGCAGCTTTTACCGCAGTGCTGTTGGGGATGTTGGAGCACAAGCTATCGCTGACGCGCTGAAGGTCAACTCGACGCTGACCTGGCTCAAGTGAGGAGAGCATTGATTGTTGTCGAGTATGGTCGTGGTGGGTCAACAATCACCAAAAACTGAATTCTGCGTCCTTGTCTGCGCACAGCCTGTCGGAAAACAACATTGGCGACCTTGGAGCGCAAGCTTTGGCCGAGGCGTTGAAGGTTAACACCGCTTTGACCACGCTTCAGTGAGTATTTCCTTTTGGATTGAGACCATCCACTATCTCTGTTGCGCTGTCGCTACGTTGTACTAACATGCGCTTTGCTCTTTGTATCGGCAGCTTGGGACGGAATAACATTGGTCCACAAGGAGCTCAAGCTCTTGCTGATGCCCTCAAGCTCAACAAAACACTCACAGCACTCCAGTAAGAACTGACCGAGCCAGACAAGCCCCTATTTTCGGTTCCTGCTGATTGACAAAGTCTCTATTCTTGTTACTGCCACCGATCAGTCTGGACTCGAACCGTATCGAGACCGCTGGAGCTCAGGCGATCGCTGACGCGCTGAAGGTGAATCAGAGCTTGACGGAGATTGAGTAAGTTTGCGACTCCTACAACGCTGTGGGGGACAAGCACCATGCGAAGCAACTTTCATTCACGGGTGCCGTGGTCCGCACAGTCTCCAATCAAACCGCATCGGCGCTGGTGCTGGACAGGCGCTTGCCGAGGTCCTGAAGGTCAACCAAGCACTGGCGACCATCAAGTGAGTTAGAGCGGTTTGGGATTTGTGTGCGTGTTCTGAATTGACAAGTGTAGCGCCTCGATGCTGACCGAACAGTGCGCATTCAGTTTGAACATCAACAAGATCGGCGAAGCAGGTGCCGAGGCCATTGCTGACGCGTTGAAGGTCAACCGCACCGTGACCACTCTTCAGTCAGTTTCGCTCATCCTCCGTTTGATGCTCTGCTGCCGAGGAGATGTTGTGATTCGGATTCGAGTGCTGACGGGTGTTTTTCTGGTTTCCTTCTTTCCTCTTCTTTTTCTTCTTCTTCTTCTTCTTCTTCTTTTTCAGCTTGTGGTCAAACGAGATTACCCAGCCTGGAACCCGCGCATTCGCAGCAGCGCTCAAGACCAAACTAGAGTGCGTATGCAATCCTATGAATGCGTTCGAATCGCTGGCCGGAATCTGCTGCTCACTCTTTGGCCTCTTTGGCGTGGTGTTGGATACCATTTGGTTTCTTGCAACAGCGTATCGGGAAACCAAATCGACGATGACACAAGACAGTCCATAGCAATGGCTCGAAGCGTGAGTTTCAATGTCATGTCACGCTGGTGGGGAAAAGATGGGTGATTGGGACTGACTTTTGCACCTTGTGGACGATGTGGTCATTGTCGAATGCATGTTGTTCGATTGTCAGAATGAGGCCGACTGGGTGGTGATTTGAGCTGTCCTGTTCTCCGTTGTTCTTGTTCTCGCTGCACCTTTATTTCTCTAGCCTGCCTTGCATTGTTTGACTGATCACACCTTGCATGGTTTGACTGATCACACAAGCTTCGATCAAATCTAAAAATCCTTTTGTAAAATGGAAAGTCCCAAAATCAGTGGAAATTCAGTGAAAATACAATCCGGACACACAATCGGCTAGACCTCGAACTTTGAGGGGACGGCGTTGTGTGTGCAGTCTAGGTCGGGCTCGATTAGAAAATGGATGGATGCATTCGCGTTCTCCAAGGGAACCGTCGACAGGAGAGGTGGTTCGTGAATGAGGATTTTAGCGTATTCCCACTCTAAGTGAATTGGGTATGGGCGAAAGTGCTTAGACATGTTGTATCAATCAACCGACGATTGCCACAGTGGAAAAAATTTTCCGAATTTCGGAACGACCGAATTTTTTCAAAAATTCGGTTTTTTTCAACTTGCGAATGCTTGAGTTTGGCTTGTTTCTTTCAATCGTAGTATGCAATATATGTTGTTTGCAGTGCATAGTTGTGGAAATTGGACGGCGGGGACTGTCCTGGAACCCGAAACGATGAGGAGGGGAATTGGCGTTCCACAGTGGAAATTTTTTCCCAATTTCGGAACGACCGAATTTTTTCAAAAATTCGGTTTTTTTCAACTTGCGAATGCTTGAGTTTGGCTTGTTTCTTTCAAGCGTAGTATGCAATGTATGTTGTTTGCAGTGCATATTTGTGGAAATTGGACGGCGGGGACTGTCCTGGAACGCGAAACGATGAGGAGGGGAATTGGCTGGCGGTCCATTGCGATCGGCGCTCCTCCTTGCTACTGCTCCCCAGGCCATATCAACGCGCGCCTTTGCATGTCCAGTGACGTGATACAGTTGTGGCACTTTGTTTCTGAGGCGGGGGCGGTCGGGGACGGTCGCACAGACGCAGGAAAGCGCTGTTGACACAACTTCGCAGCCACCACTCAATGACTGCACCAGTGCGCCAATTCTTCACTCAGGATATCTCTCATTCTAGCTACAAATACAATTGATACACTATTCACACGTATTCAAATGCCATGGAATCATGATGAAGTGCTTTGGAGTTGGAAGCAGCTCTGGGAATGGCCAACTTGGTGCAGTTCCATACTCTTGTCAGCGGGCAGACCGCGCTTGCGATGTCGACGTCTGTCTGTAGCGTCAGCCATACTTACAACCAGTCATGGATCCGCTTCAATGGCGGCTGCGCACTGGGTGCAGATACAGCCACGCCAATCTTGAGACGTAAAAGCAGAAGTGAGCTCAAATCGGTCACTTCCCTTACTTTGTTACTGCTGGCAGTCTTGCGGC
>NW_011887296.1:1416844-1420908 GCF_000151315.2 Capsaspora owczarzaki ATCC 30864 | reverse complement strand
TAATGTCGCAGCAGTTCCAGTCCAGCGGCAGTAACAGCACGGAAACAATAGTGGTTCAAAAAACGCCTGCGGCCGGCTTCATTTTTCGCGAATGTTCGCTTGAAATGGCAGAAACCGCGCCCCGCACACCAGAATACAACATGGCGTTAGGACGATCACTCGATTCACTATCATTCAAAGCAACGAGCGGGGCAAAAGAGGCCAATGCAGCGACAGGACAGGCGATAACACGAAACGAGTGAGTTTGTCCTCACCGTTTGCGTGTCTTTTCGCGGTGTTTCGTGCTTCTTTTCTCGACTTGTAGTATTCTGAGATATTATGACATATTGTCCAATCGAGATACGCGCGATTGGAGGAGGATGAGAAAGAGTAGTTTCATGCCTGCGATCGAATCCCATTTCGCCCAGCGTTGACTTCGAGCTGTCTAGACCAAGCGTCTTGACGGTTTTGCTTTCTTTTTGCTACTGGGTTCGAACCTGTTTGGTTGCGCTTTCTTTTTTGATTTTTATTATTTTTTAATGCTATTTTATTTTAATTTTATTTATTTTTTAATTTATTTTGTAATGTCACTGCTTCAGTCTACCATTTATTTTTTATTTTATTTTATTTATTTTATTTATTATTTTACATCGAGTGCAGATCGAGATGGCCAGCAGTGACATTTGTGAGTGTGCCACAACAAAAAGAAAAAGATAAAAAAAACAAAAGCAAAGAAGAAGGCGAACACAGCCGTCGCGCGGCTTGTGGTCATTGACCTTTACCTCTCTCTGACTGTGCAACAGTCAACGCACGCAAGCGATGCTGATGTCAGGAGGACAAGAGGATGGAGGTAAAGATAAAAAAAAAAAGATTAAAAAAAAAAGATAAAAAGGCGCGATAAAAACAAGAAAAAAAAGAAAAGAAAGATGCGGTCGTCTGCTGCCTGCAGATCGATGCCGACTGCGCGGATGCGCGGAAAACACTCATCTCACATGGGTATAGAAGGAAGACACGGAGAGATGCGAAGGAACGGCAGAAAAGCGATAGAAAGGGGAGAAAATACAATTTTTTAAATCAGCTAGGGCGGGAATTGGCGGGAAAATGTATTTTTCAAAATTTCGCGCCCAAAATCACATATTTTTTTTATTGTCTCGCACTCCAGCCTCACCTTGGAATATGATCACAAGTAGCACAGCATCCACTTGATGTCCAAGATTGTCATTGACGCGCTTCAGCGGGCGGCGGCTGTCGAGCTGGATCAAGTCAAACAAGCACTACGCTGCAAAGAACAAGAACATTGCGAAAAAAACTTGAGATTCGCACTCGTCACATCGCACAAGCTTCTTTCCGTCCAAGTGGTGCTGAGCTCGGTACGCATACTGTTCGATTGGAGAACGCAACAGACGAAATACTCACTGTGAGCTGATGTGTCGCAGGCGTGTGAAACTGATGATCGAGACGGAGTCAATCGCAATGTTCGGCCAGCAAGACAACGTGTCTCGTTGAAGCAAACGTGTAAGTCCCCGCCGTCAGCTGTCATGCATGATGACACAGAACAGTGACTAACTTGTGATTCCTACTTGAACAGATGCGGAAAGGAGCAAAGCGGAGCTCGGGGCTGCAAGATGCTTGGCCACTGTGCTACCAGTCACGCCCTCCAAAGGCAAGTACAAAGCACCAGCAAGGTGCAGGCGGGGGCGATCTGAGATTTTTGTAAATTTGTGCAAATATGGAAACCAATAATAAAATAAATTTTATTAAAAATTAAAAAAAAATCATTTTTAATAATATAAAAGGAGACCAAGAAAGCAAATTCTGACCAATCAGACGTCGAGCTATCGCCATATTCTCGCTCTGCTGAGCACCGAATTTCGACAAAATGATAAATTCGGTTTTTCCGAATTTTGACCGAATTTTGGTCCGAAATCCGCAAAAAAATTTTCCACTGTGTGCCAGGACCCGAAAAGAGCTTTCCGCGGTTCCAGATGAGGTCGTTGCTTGCTGCAAAATCGAGTTGCAAAACAATTTCCATCAATTTTGGCCTTCTTTGCGAAGGGAAACCGAGCTAGAACTTTGAAACTTGCAGGGTTTGATAGTTGTTGAACAACGTTAAGCCTTGTGTACGAATGATTGGGCGAGGCCGACGCGAATTCGCAAATTAAAATCGGATAAAAAGTGGCACAAAAAGCGCGCCGATTTCTTTGGGTTTCGCATTTCGACTTTGCCCAATTTCCCGCAGGCAAAAAATTAAGTGCTGCCTTGGCAGTCTAAACGCCTCACAATTGCAAGCACCGCTTTAGTTGAGTTTGTTCATGTCAGGACCCGCAGGCTCTGCGGTCCCGACTGGGTCGTTCTTTGCTAAGAAGACTCGGCGTTGATGTCTTTGTATTGTTTGTATGCATGCATTTGGAATTGCAGTTCAGTCTGCAAAGTGAAATAAAACACTTTACAACAACATTGCCTGGCTAACCCTAACAAGGTCTTACACATTGCAGACTCTGACTACAGTCACCCGATGTCTGTTGTAACCGATCCAACCAGCGCTTCGACTAGCGCTGAGGCAAGCACGGGCCCCGCGGCAAACACGAGGCAACAGACGGCTGCGAGAAAAGAGAAGATCGCGCTTCTTCGGGCGCAGCTCGCTGCTTTGGAGCTCGAGAACTCTGAGCTGGAAGGAGACTCCAAGAACGATGAGGAGACACCTCAACAGGATGAAGATCTGAAGGATCTGACGAAAGCGCACCAGGGTCAAGGCGGCGTGATCAAAACTGAAACGGACGTCGAGCCGCAAAAGCTGGCTTCGTCATCGTCAGTCCCACCGCCAGCGGTCTCAACCCCGGCGGTCCACCAGCCCGCACCCCGTCCGCAGGCAGTCGACTGGCAGCCCGCCAAGGCGCCCAAGCTGCTAGCCCCCTCGTTCGACGGCACGGCGGCAAAGCTGACCCAATACGAGAAGGACTTGAAGCGTTACCGATCGTACTTTCCAGAGGAGAGATGGAACGAGATCCTGTCTCTCACCTTGGTCGGGTCGGCCGCCGATTGGTTCGCCTCTGGCAGCGACAAGTGATGGAGGCTCTCGCACCAGGAGCTCTGCTATCGGCTCCGGCTCCGTTTCGGCGATCCCAACGAGCGTCCCACTGCGAAGAGGGCGATTGTCAACATGAGCAAGCTGTCGGTGTTGGAGATCCAGACGGTCCTCGACAAGTATGCGGAGGTGTCGGGTCTGTCAGAAAGCGAGATCGCGAAGGCTATCTGGGCCGCCATGTCTTCCGAAGTCTACCAGTTCGCGCGGATGGAAAATATATCCAAGGATCTCCCGCCGTCTGAGCTCATGGCGAGCCTATGGGCGGTGCAGGAGTGGGAGAGCCGAAAGGTCACAGCGGCGCCGCCTCAACCGCAGCCGCAGCCGAGCTACAAGGCGCCGTTCTATGGTCAGCGTGCGGCTCAACCGAAGCAGCAGCCTTCCCAGCCGCAGAAGCAGCAGACCAGCGTGGTGGCGGCGGTGGCGTTCGCGGAGGCTATGGCGGCCAAGTACAACTTGTCGGCGGAGGAGCTCGAGAGACGTCGTCGTGAGCACCTTTGTTTCCGCTGTGGCTCTGGAACCCATCTCAGGAAGACATGCGGTCAGGCCCCGGCGGTGGCGGCAGTTCAAGGTGAAGCCGCGCAGGGAAAAGCCCAGCCCGACTCCCCCTGAACGCGGTAGGAGTCGGGCGATACGAAGCGTTGACACAGCAGGTGCAAGTCGCGTGCGCGGGTTCTTCTGATACCGCGATGCAGGTGCAAGCTCTTATTGACACTGGATCGGTCGCCACATTTGTGAGCCGTGCTGTAGCAAATACACTTCGTGCCCCCTCATTTCCAGTTCCAATGATCAAGTTGAGGACAGTGACGAAAGAGGAGATGAAGGTGCGCGAGGGCGTGGCGCTGCGAGTTACTTTGGCGGGCCGGCAGTTGTGGGTCCAAGCGATGATCCTGGATGGGCCGGTGGTGCCGCTCCTGTTGGGCATGGATGTGCTGGCGGCGGCAAATCCTGTCATCGATCTGGCGACTCGGACGGTGCGGTTCGAGAGCATGAAGCCGGTTCG